>NW_027529562.1:44915-49684 GCF_008692635.1 Crocuta crocuta
AGGAAGTGCAGAAAACTCTCATAGAAAACAATAAAAGAAGGTCAACACCAAGATACATTGCAATTAAATTTGTAAAATGTACTGATAAAGAAAAATATCTTAAAATCACCAAGACAAAAGAAGTCCTTACTTTACAAGGGAAAACCCATAAGGCTACCTGGAGATTTCTCAACAGAAACTTGGCAAGCCAGAGAAGGGAGTGGCATCATATATTCAACGTGCTGAATGGAAAATATCTGCACCCAAGAATACTCTATCTAGCAAGGCTACCATTCAGCATAGAAGGAGAGATAAAGAGTTTCCCAGACAATCAAAAACCAAAGGACTTTGTGACCCCGAAACTATCCCTTTAAGAAATATTAAAGGGTACTCTGATGGAAAGGAGAGACCAGGAGCCTCTGCATGGCTCATTTGGCTAAGCATCTCACTCTTGATTTCAGCTCAGATCATGACCCCACAGTTCATGAGTTACAACTGTTGCGGACGAAATGACACAAAGACAAGACACACAAAAGACAGACAAAGACACAACACCGGCAGGAGGGAGAAAACTCTCCGCAAGCCCCCTTGAGGTTTATTTTTATACCCCGGTAGCTGGATACATACTGAAATCTACGAAATGCATTCTTTTACCAAGTAAGGACAAAGAGCCAAGCACATTCCAAGGACGGGGGGGAGCAAAGGGAGGAAGCGACCACAACATGTTTACTAAGAGGCCTGCCCACAACTCCAGCCTCCTCCTTATTGTTAAGGAGGGCATGTTCCCTCGTATGCGAGCGGATCATTAACCTTGGATATTCTGTGTAGGCCTCTTAGCAGAACATCCTGTTTGCAGGCATGATCTGCCCAAGCAGAGAGTCCCATTTGAGGCACATACCCGCTTCCCTAACCACTCTTTCTCGTGGTCACTTTCGGGTTCCCACATACAACCCTATGTTGGGGTCTATGCTGACAGCATGGAGCCTGCTCAGAATTCTTTCTCTCCTTCTCTCTCAGCCCCTCCACCCTGCTTCTCTCTGTCTCTCTCTCTTTCTCAAAATAAATAAATAAACTTTAAAAAAAGAAAGGAAAAGCCAAAAGTGACTGTATAAAAGCAGAAAACACAACAACAGTACAAATGAACACTTCTGTAAAAAATCAGTCAAGGAACTCACAAAAAAGGATATAAAATATAATAACATATACCTTAAATGTGAGAAGAGGAGAAAAGCATGGGTTCAAATTTAATGATAAACTTAATATAGGCTGCTATTTTCAGAATAGTTTATGTAGAAACCTGATGGTAACCATTTATCAAAACCCATTAATAAACATCAAAAGAATAATGGGAGATAAATCCAAATACATCACTACATAAAATCTCCAAAATCTGAAAGGGAGAAGACAAGAAAGGATCACAGAAAATCCCAGAAACAACCACAAAAACAAGTAACATAATGGCAATAAAAACATATCTACCAATAATTCCTGTGAATGTAAATGGACTAAATGTTTCAATTAGCAATAATCGCGCCTCAGATAAACCTCATTGGCTACGATACTGCCACTGCGTAAAGCTGGACTAAATGTTTCAAACAAAAGACATGGGGTGTCAAAATGGATAAAAAACAGGACCATCTATATCCTGCATACAAGAGACTCGTTTTAGGCCTAAATACACCTGCAGATTGAAAGTAAGTGATGGGGAATCATTTATCATGCAAATGGATGTCAAAAGGAAACCAGAGTAACAATATTCATATTGTACAATCTAAACATAAAAACAAAGAGTTTAAGAAGACACAGAGTAGGGCACTGTATAATAATAAGGAGATATTCCAACAAGATTTAACAATTGTAAATATTCATGGCCTCAACATGAAAACACCCAAATATATAAAACAGTTACTAACAAACATAAAGGAACTAATCAAAAATAATGTGATGATAATAATAGAGGACTTTACCGCCCCACTTTAATGGTCGGATCATCATAATAGAAAATTAACAAGGAAATATTGGCTTTAAATGACACACTAGACCAGATAGACTTAACAGATACATTCAGAACATCGCACCCTAAAACAGCAGAATTTACATTCTTTTCAAGTGCTCATGTAACATGGCCCAGAATAAACCATATATTATGCTACAAATAAGCCTCTGCAAATACAAGATTGAAGTCATACCAACAAACATTTCCTACCACAACACTATGAAACTAGAAGCCAAACACAAGGAAAAAAAAAACTGAAAAACTCACAAACTGGAGGTTAAATAACATGCTACTACATAATGAATATTTCAAGCAGGAAATCGAAGAAAAAAATTTTAAAATACTTGGAAACAATTGAAAATGAAAACACAGCAGTCCAAAACCTTTGGGATACAGCAAAACTGATCCTAAGAGGAAAGTATATAGCAATACAGGTCTACCTCAGAATCAAGAAAAGTCTTAAATAAACAATCTAACCTTACACCTAGAAGGGCTAGACAAAGAACACCAAACAAAGTCTAAGACCAGTAGAAAGAATAATAAAAATTATTGTAGAAATGCATAATATAGAATTAAAATAACTAAGATTACAGTTCAATGAAACCAGAAACTGGTTCTTTGAAACTATTAATAAAATTGATAAACCACTAACCAGACATACCAAAAACAAATAGAAAGTATCCAGATAAAGAAAATCAGAAATATAAGAGGGCAAATAAAAAGCAAAACCACAGGAACAGAAAAAAAAAAAAAAACTATAGGAGAATATTATGAAAAACTATATGCCAACAAATTGGACAACATAGAAGAAAGAGATTCCTAGAAACGTATAAACTACAAAAACTGAAACAGGAAGAAGGAGAAAACTTGAACATAACAATAGCCAGCAAAGAAATTTAATTAGTATGCAATGATTCCCAGTAAAAAAAGTCCAGTACCACATGGCCTGCAAGGTGAATTCTACCAAACATTTTAAGAAGACTAATACTTATTCTTCTCAAACTATTTTAAAAAATAGAAAAAAGAAACCTTCCAAATGCATTCTATGCAGCCACCATTATCCTGATGCTAAAACCAGATAAAGACACACACACACACACACACACAAAAGAATTCCAACCCAGTATCTTTTATAAACATGGGCAAAGCAATCCTGGAAAAAAAAAACAACCAAAACTGGAGGCATCACATCTCCAGATTTCAAGCTATATTACAAAGCTATAATCATCAAGATAGTATGGTATTGGCACAAAAACAGACAGATAGATCAATGGAACAGAATAGAAAATCCAGAGACAGACCCACAAGTATATGGTTAAGTAATCTTCAACAAAGCAAGAAAGAATATCCAATGGAAAAAAGACAGACACTTCAACAAATGGTGTTGGGAAAACTGGGTGGTGACATGCAGAAGAATGAAACTGGACCACTTTCTTACACGATACACAAATATTAATTCAAAAGGGATGAAAGACCCTAGTGTGAGTCCAGAAACTATAAAAGTCCTGCAAAAGAACACAAGCAGTAAGTTATTTGACATTAGCCATAGCAATTGCTGTCCAGATATGTCTCCTGAGGCAAGGGAAAGAAATTAAAAACTAAACTATTGGGACTATATCAAAATAAAAAGTTTCTGTACAGCACAGGAAACAATCAACAAAACTAAAAGGCAGCCTATGGAATTGGAGAAGATATTTGCGAATGATATGTTGGATAAAAGGTTAGTATCCAAAATATATAAAGAATTTCTCAAACTCAACACCCAAAAAACCTAATGATCCAACTGAAAAATGTGCTGAGGACATGAATAGACATTTTTCCAAAGACAATATACAGATGGTGGACAGACACATGAAACAATGCTCAACATCACTTATCATCAAGAAAATACAAATCAAAACAACAATGAGATACAACTTCACACCTGTCAGAATAACAGAACGGAAGAAGCAACAGGTGTTAGGGAGGCTATGGAGAAAGGGATCCTTCTTGCACTATTGGTAGGAATGTTGTTTCCTCAAAAAGTTAAAAATAGAACTACCTTACCGTATAATAATTGTACTACTGGCTATTTATATCAAGAAAACAAGAACACTAATTCAAATGGGTGCATGCACCTCCATAGCAGCATTATTTACAATAGCCAAGATATGAAAACACTCCAAGTGTCCATCAATTGAAGAATGGATAAAGAAGTGATATATAATGTACATGCAATGGAATATCACTCAGTCATAAAAAAATAACGAGTAATGTCATTTGCAATGGCATGGATTTATCTAGAGTATTATGGTAAGTCGTCCAGAGAAAGACAAATACCATATGATTTCATGCATATGTGTAATTTATGAGATAAAACAAGTAATGGAAAAAAGAGAGAGGAGGCATTTGGCACACTCGGTTTTAGAGCATGTGACTCTTGATCATAGGGTCATAAGATTGCACCCCTTGTTCTGTTTAGAATTTACTTTAAAAATAAACAAAATCTTAAAAATACAAAGAGAGAAAGAGAGAGAGAGAGAGAAATCAGGAAATACACTCTTAGTTTTAGAGTACATTCTGATGGTTACCAGAGGGGAGAAGTGTGGGGGATGGGTTAATATGTGAAGGGGATTAAGAAGTGCATCTGTCATGATGAGCACAGGGTGATGTATGGACTGTTGAATTACCATATTGTACACTTGAACCTAATATAATGCTGTGTATTAAATAACAAGAATTAAAATAAATATATTTAAAAACAGGATATATACACTAAATATTTGGCTGAATAAACAATTCATAAGCTGGTTAG
>NW_027529562.1:49990-52393 GCF_008692635.1 Crocuta crocuta
GCTGGTTAGTATGAATGTACCATCTAAAAAGAAACCAGGACCTCTTATTCAAGGAAATAAGAAAATTACTCTGAAGGCAATTCAGAGATCATCAAGACTGCCACTCTCATCACTGGCTTAGAGTAAAAGAGAAATGATTTCTGAATCTTAAATTTCTACGTATTATGAACACTTCCAAACTGGTGGAATAAGTACATCCTAAAATATAATTCTCCAAAAATGAAAGAAGAACACTGTGGAAAATTGTCAGAATGAATTTTGTCAGAACTCTGGAAATGACCAAAGACTTTCAATAATATAGAGCATTAATTCAAGAAATTCAGTTGAATCTTGATAAGAACAATGAGCTTTTTGACTTTTTTTTAAAATTTTTTAATGTTTTTTATTTATTTCTACGAGAGAGAGAGAGAGAGACAGCATGAGCAGGGGAGGGTCAGAGAGAGAGGGAGTCACAGACTCTGAAAGAGGCTCCAGGCTCTGAGCTGGCAGTTATCACAGAGCCTGACGCGGGGCTCGAACCCACGAACCGCGAGATCATGACCTGAATGAAAGCCGGACGCTTAACCGACTAAGCCACCCGGGCGCCCCAGCTTTTTGACATTTTTATCTTGCTCTGTTTTCATACCAGTTTTACTAGCTCTACAGTAGCTTAAAATCTGCTAATTTTGAAATTGTAATGTCTGTGAAACTAAACCGACTCACAACTGCTAGATAAGTCAAAATGTGTTTGGAACCAAAGAATGTTATATTCCAATAGAATTATCATTATTTGGTCTGAATAGCAGCTCCCAGAGAACACCCTCTCAAAGGGCTTTTCTTTATTTGATCTGACACAGAGCTCACACAGTGGAAAAGAGCCTTTCCTTGGTGTGTGTATATATATATATATATCAGTGACAATGTTAAACATTAGAGGTTTCAGAGGCAACAATATTAGTTGGCGGGGTGGGAAGGCTGACCAAAAAGCTGAATAGAAAAATTTTAGAGCAGTCTCTCTTGCTTAGATGGCATCCATGGTGGGTCAAGAGGATCTGGTGCTAGGGGAGATTCACCAGGACTGGGAGGACCACAAGTACATTGAGTTCATCACCAGCAACATAAAGAAAATCATGAACTTTCTCAACTTATTTGATATCTGTTGTCCTTCAAGACTTGGAACACTAAAGGAGAAATTGATAGCACTCTAATGGAAAATAGAGTACATTGAAGCATGGATAAAGAAAGGTGAGACCCTCACCTAGAACTATGCCATATTTTTTTCTGGGAAGTTGCTTACAGAGCACTGACCTAAGTAGGAAGTGCCCCAGCAGCCTCAGCTTGGTTCCTTCTCCTTAAAGAGCAACAGGACTTACTCTTGTTTCTCTGTTTTCAAAAGCATGGCCTTTGGGTTCAGCCATGTACATTTGTGTTTGATGAGAGGAGAAGTCCAGGGGAACTCTTGGAAAGAACATTAGGCATTTCAGTTTTTACGTAACATTTTGTAGAACTGTTTGTCAATGTAATTGAGGCTTTCAGAGCCAACTGCCTGAGACTTTTTGTCAAAGGCCTCCCCCACCCCCTCAGACTTTTCTTAAGGCTCTCAATGGTCTCTGTATTAGTTCCGTAAACAGTCTGTCTTCACTCCACCTTAAGGGGGGGGAGGCAGTCCTGGCTAAGACATTCATGACTTAGCAAGGTGACTGCCAGAGAATGTTTCTGCTAACCCATCAATTTCTTGTCCTTTTGGGAAGGTCAAAGCCAACCACTCACTTCACGTGAAGGGATAGTTTTCAGAATTTTCTTTCTGTCACTTGCAGTTTTCTTGCNTCTCAAAATAAAATCCTAAACTTAAAAAAAAAAAAAAAACTTGGGAATGAGATTTCCTTAGAGGTCTTTGAATAGCTACAAAGTATTTCTGGAAATCTAGAATTACATGCACATGTTCCCAAGTGTGTGCATGTTCATAATTGACCTGAGAAGGTTCTAAGCCCTTTGGATGACTGATCACATTGAGTCTGTACACAAACAAGTAATGACAGCTAAAAGAGTTATCCACTGCCTGCCTAGGTGTTTAAGACATGCACTAATATAGAGAAAGTGACTTGGGAAAGGCTGGGTATCTATTATTTTCAGGAACTTAAGAAAATCTCGGTCTAATCATTAGCCAACTACTAATAAAATCATGTAGAACTTGATTGGCTGCTCATAATAAGGAATAGAGAATTTACAGAACTAATAAAAAAACATAAATAAACAACAGCAACAATAACACCTACTAACAAAAACAATAAATTCTGGGGAGAATAGAAAATTTAATTATTATGTTGCCATGATATATTATTTAAAAATATATTTTTCAATAAAAATGAAATATATATATGTAAACAAAAAAGTAAAACTCATTTATGGTGAGGAAATGAATCA
>NW_027529562.1:52471-81326 GCF_008692635.1 Crocuta crocuta
AAAATAGAATTACTAGACAAAGACATTAAATCAGATATTATAAAAATGTTCAAAGAACTAAAGGAAATTGTGTCTAAAAAACTATAGGAGAGTATAAGAAGGAAATTTTATCAAATAAAGAATATCACTAAGGAGATGGAAATTATAAGAAAGAAGAAAATGGAAATTGCATAGAATAGGTTAGTAACAAAAATTTACTGGATGGTCTTGACATCAGATTTGAGCAAACAGAATAAATCAGTGAACTTGAAGACAGCTCAATCAAGAGTTTTTAATGGAGGAGCAGAAAAGGAAAAAGAAGGAAGAAAAACAGAGCCTAAAAGATTTTTGATGTACTATCAAGTGTGCTGACATATGCATAATGGGAGTACCTGAAGGAGAGGCGAGAAAAAGGTGTAAAACGAATATTTGAAGTAAAAATGCCCCAAAACTTCACAAATTTAATGAATACATTAATCTACCCACCCTATAATCTCAACAAATTCAAAGTAAGATAAAGTAAGATNTGGCTCAGTCAATTGGGCATGTGACTTCAGCTCAGGTCATGATCTCGCAGTTTGTGAGTCCGAGTCCCACATCAGGCTCTGTGATGAGGACTCAGAGCCTGGAGCCTGCTTCTGATTCTGTGGATCCCTCTCCTTCACCCTCCCCAATTCGTGTTCTGTATTTCGCTCTCTCTCTCTCTCAAAAATAAGCATTTAATTTTTTTAAAAAGAAACAAAGTATGACAAAAGGCAGATGAATGAAACATTCAAAATACTAAAAATGAAATCTATCAAACAAGAATACCATATTCAGAAAGACTATTCTTCAAAAATAAAGAATAAATTAAGATTTTTCTAGAAAGAATAAAAATAGAGAATTTCTCACAAGAATTCCCCTTACAATAAGTAATAAAGAGTCCTTCCAGCTGAAATAAAAAGATACAAGACTGCAACCAAATCCACAAAAAATATTATGAGCTCTGATAAGGAAACATACAGTGTTAAAAAGTGAGTACAAAGTAGTTTTTTGTTTATTAATCTTTTTTACTCCTGACTAAAAACAAAACTGCATAAGGCAAAAGTTATAAATCTGTAATGATTAGCTTATAATTTTTAAAAATGTAATTTGTGAGAGGGGGCAACATGGCAGAGAAGTAGGGGGATCAGTACTTCCAGCGTCTCTCAAGCAAAGCAGGGCTGAAGCCAAAGAACACTGAATCCCAAAAGTCTGAGAGGAAAGGAGATAGAGTCTATTAGGTAGAAAATGAGAAAACGTTTCATAGGTGCATAATGGCGAACTGGGGGAGATAAAACTGGCCGGGCCACGGAGGCATGGAGGGGAGGGATCCCCTTCAGCAGAGAGACAAAGAGAAGAAAAAGAGCAGCTGACAGTGTCTGGACAGGAAAAAACAAACAAACAAACAAACTCGGACTGAGACAGAGAGGGATCCTATCATCCCATCTCTAACTGCAGGGCTTTCTTCCAACTGGGGCGGGCTGCCCTGTTCCCATGCCTGGGGAGGAGGGGAGTTACCTCTGGGTTCAGTAGTACCTCAGGGGCCCAGTAGGCAGCAGGAGTAACCGCCCCCCTGCCCTGACGTGCTGCACTCAAGGGAATACATTTGAGCTACATCATTGACATGCACGGAATGGGAGTTTAAAACTCAGTGAAGCATGGGATATAGGAGACAGCGGAGCAAGACAGCCCACCTAGTCTAAACCAGAGGCACAGTGAGGACAGATACAAAGGTGTCATTTGGGACACCTTGTCTGTGAAGAAGGGAATGGGGGGGTCACCATTTTTCTTCCCACAACTACCAAGGTGGAGCTTCAGGGATCGTCCATGGGGCACACAGTGGAGGCAGGATACACATACACCAAACCATACTCCTCCGTGCTGGGTAGCAGCTTATGTACTAGAGATGGATAGATGCTGCTTAACAGACAGCCTCCTCAACCTGACCAGCACTGCAACATTGCCTGGATTTTAACACTAAATGGATTATTTTTATTTAGATATATTCTCCCTTTTTTCTTTCTTATCTCTTCCCTCCTTTAGGCTGGTTACTTTGGTTATTGGATTGCTTAAACAGACATATCTAATCCATCCTCTTGATGCATGTTCTATACCTCCTTCTTTCGTTTCTCTCTCTCAGGAATAATCAGGCCATATAGTTTCTCTGGGTAATATTATCTTTGTTTCTTTTTCCTTGCCTCCTTCCTTATTCGCCTTTCTTTCTCTCTAGATTAAGCCTTTTAGTATCTCTGCCTGGCCTATGTTCATTTTCTCTTTCTCACCACCCCGGTCATTTGTCTTTTTGTACATGCTCTTCCATCAGCACTGCCTCCACCCTGCTCTTTACTCATAGCTGGTATTGCTGGTATTATGGTTTTAGAATGTCTTTTGTTGTTTTGTTTTGTTATGTTTTTGTCTGTTTGCTTATTTGTTTTATTTGTTCATGCATTCATCTGTTTTCATTTCCTGTTTGTCTGTATGTTTTCCTTTCCAGGGATACTTCAAGGAACAAATCAAAACACACCTGATGTAGGATCCAAAATATCACTATGAGTAGAGAAATAAAATAACCAAAGTTACAACAACAGAGAGTAAGTAACACTCTCAAACAAAACAAACCAAAACAAAACAAAACAAAACACCTCCTGAATGGCCAGGACCCAGACAGTGTATGAACACCCTTTAATATACCAGTATCCTCAGGTGAAGAACACACAAAAAGCTTGTAAAATGTAAAAGAGACAAAAAAAAAAAAAAAAAAAAAAACCANGTAGGTGTAGAATTTACATCTACAGAATGGACTCGTGATTGTTTAAGCAAGCCGGCGACCAGAGTTAATCAGGTCAGTGTTCTGGGGGAAAAAAAGAGAAAAGAGAAAGAAGAAGAAAAGAGAAAAAAAAAAGGGAGTAGGGCAGCTCTGAAGCAGGGATGTGCGTGGCGTGATCCAATGCCTCAGGCGGGAGTTCTGCCTTGGCGGTTGTGGGGAGCAGAGTGATGGTGCTCCTGTCCGTTCTTGAACCACGTGCTGCACCTCTCCTTTTTGGGCGTGTAAACTCCCCGTACAGGGGGCGCAGCTAAAGTTGGTTGCTTTCTTCACCTCGGGCCAGTCCCAATCTCCCAATCCCAGTCTGCGAGCCTCGCTGAAATTGCCTTAGACACAACGTCCCAAACAACCCCCTCGGGGCAATTCTAGGCCTCCCGCCTAGCTCTGGGGGCGGAGTCAGAATTGCTGCTTCCTTTTCTGGGTCGGGCTCTCGAGCATGGGCAGGGGCTTTCCTGCCGGGTGAGCTGAGCCCGCTGGGGTGAGGAAAACCAGGTCCCTCTATGTCTCATCACCTGTAACACGAACTCACAGGCACATTTCCCAGTTTTTAGCTCTTTGCCTTCCCCCTAGAGTTCCCGCCAGCAAGGAGCACAGACGCCCAGTGTCCGTGCACGGCTCTTTCAGGGGCCCAAGCCACCTAGGAGGACAATGGAGGTAGGTGCGCCGCTACTCTGAAGTCCAGCCCTCCAGGAGCCAGCACAAAGAAGCAGTCTGTGCGCTCAGCCCCCCCACCCCCGGGACCAGTTGGTGCGAGGGGACCTGGCGTGCAGGTATTTGGCAAGTATGGTCTTTCAATGCCCCCAGCGGAGGTTCCACCCCCCACCCACCGAGTGGAGGTTTTTCTGTTTCGGACTCTCTCTTTTTACCCTTGCACTCCCTGTAGAGGGTAGAGAGGGATCACCTCCAACCCTGGAGCCTCTGATCCCAGCCCGATTTTATCTTCCCCAGTTCGCACTCACGTTAGAAGGCTTTCTCAGTGGATTCTGCGTCCTTTTTTTCTCCCAATCTCTCAGGTTTTGTAAGGTTTCCAATGGCTTCAGATCTTTTCCGTGTGATGTATGGGCTCGAGTGCAAGTACGGAGCTCCTTACTTCTTAGCCATCTTGCCCCCTTGTACATTCATTTTATACCTTGCAAATTTGCTAAATTCACGGATCACTTCTAGTAGACTTTCGGTGGAGTCTGTCAGGTTTTCATGTAGATGACCATGTCGCCTGTGAAAAGTGAGAGTTTGACTTCTTCTTTCTGATGCCTTTTATTTCCTTTTGTGGTCAGAGTGTTGATGCTAAGACTTCCAACACTATGTTAAACAACAGTGGTGAGAGTGGACATCCCTGTTGTGTTCCTGATCTCAGAGGGAAAGCTCTCAGTGTTTCTCCATTGAAGATGATATTAGCTGATGGCTTCTCATAAATGGCTTGTATGATGTTTAAATAAGTTCCTTCTATCCCGACTGTCTCAAGGGTCTTTATTAAGAAAGGATGCTGTGTTTTCTCAAATGGTTTTTCTGCACCTATTGACAAGATCATATGGTTTTTATCTTGTTTTTTGTTAATGTGATCTATCACATTGATTGATTTCCAAATATTGAACCAGCCCTGAAACCCAGGAATGAATCCCACTTGATCATAGGGAGTAATCATTTATATGCTGTTGAATTCCTTTTGCTAGGATTTTGTTGAGAATTTTTGCATCCATATTCATCAAGAATATTGGCCTGTAGGTGTTTTGTTTTGTTTTGTTTTGTTTTGTTTTTCCTGGGTCTCTGGTTGGGAGTCAAAGTGATGCTGGCTTCATATAATAAGCCCAGAAGTTTTTCTTCCATTTCTATTTTTTGGAACAACTTGAGAAGGAAAGGTATTAATTGTGTTATAAATGTCTGGTAGAATTCCCCAGGGACGCATTCTGATCCAGAGTTCTCATATGTTGACAGATTTTTTTTATAACTGATTCAATTTCTTCACTAGTTATGGGTCTGTTCAAATTTTCTATTTCTTTCCATTTGAGTTTTGGTAGTGTGTGGGTCTTTAAGAATTTTTTCATTTCTTCCAGGTTGTCCAGTTTGTTGGCATTTAATATTTCATAGTATACCCTGATAATTGCTTGAATTTGTGAACAATTGGTTGTAATAATTCCAGTTTTATTCTTAACTTTGTCCATTTGTGTCCTTTCTGTTTTCTTTTGGAGATTGCTGGCTAGAGATTTATCAATTTCATTTATTTAAAAAAACCCAAATTCTTGGTTACATTGACTGTTCAACTGCTCTTTTTTTGTTTTTTGTTTTATTCTCTCTGTTTTTTAATTTATGTCTTTATCTTTGTTATTTCTCTTCTTCTGCTAGGTTTGGGGTTTCTTTGTTGTTCTGCTTCTAGTATTGATAGGTGTGCTGTTCGATTTTCTATTTGGGGTTTTTCTCATTTCTTAAGATAGGCCTGGATTGTAATGTACTTTCCTCTTAGAGCGTCCTTTGCTGCATCCCAAAGGGTTTGGATTGTTGTATCTTCATTTTCATTTGTTTCCCTATATTTTTAAATATCTTCTCTCGTTGTCTGGTTGACCCATTCATTCTGTCGTAGGATGTACTTTAACCTCCATACTTTTGGAGATTTTCCAAACTTGTTCTTCTGATTGTTTTCATGTTTCATAGCATTCTGATCTGAAACTGTTTCTGGTATGATATTAGCTCCTTTATATTTACTGAGGGCTCTTTTTTGACCCAGTATGGGATCTATCTTGGAGAAGGTACATTTGAANTTTCTTTCCTTACTTTCTTTTTTTTTTTTTACAAATAGTTTATTGTCAAGTTGGTATCCACATAACACCCAGTGCTCATCCTCACAAGTGACCTCCTCCGTGTCCATAACCGCCCACTCTCTCCCACACCCATCAGTCCTCAGTTTGTTGTCAGCATCAAGAGTCTCTCATGGTTTGCTTCTCTCCCTCTCCCACACAATTTCCCCCCTTCATCTCCCCCACGGTCCTCCATTAAGTTCCACCTAATTCTCCTATACGTGCAAACATATGGTATTTGTCCTTTTCTGCTTGACTTATTTCGCTCAGCATAACACCCTCAAGTTCCATCCATGTTGCGACACATGGCCAGATTTCGTTGTTTCTGATTGCCATGTAGTATTCCATCGTATAGATAGACCACATCTTAATCCATTTTTCCGTTGATGGACACTTCAGCTCTTTTCATGTTTTGACTGTTGTTGAAACTGCCGCTGTGAACATTGGGGTTCATATGATCCTATGCATCAGCATTTCTGTATCCCATGGGTAAATTCCTAGCAGTGCTATTGCTGGGTCATAGGGGAGTACTATTCTTGATTTTTTGAGGAACCTCCACACCGTTTTCCAGAGGAGCTTCATCAGTTTAAATACCCACTAACAGAGTAGGAGGGGGCCCGTTTCTCTACATCCCCGCCAGCATCTAGAGTCCCTTGATGTGTTCATTTTACCCACTCTTGCTGGTGTGAGGTGGTATCTCAGTGTGGTTGTGATTTGTATTTCCCTGATGAGGAGAGATGCTAAGCATTGTTTCATGTATCTCTTGGCCATCTGGATGTCCTCTTTGGAGAAGAGTCTGTTCATATCTTCTGCCCATTTCTTCACTGGATTCTTTGTTTTTCGGCTGTGGAGTTTGGTGAGTTCCTTATAGATTTTGGATATTAACCCTTTATCTGGCATGTTATTTGCAACTATGTTTTTGCATTCAATTGGTTGCCTATTAGTTTTATGGTTTGTCTCCTGTGCCATGCACAAGCTTAATGAGGTCCCAATAGTTTATTTTTGCTCTTGATTCCCTTGCTTTTGGGGATGTGTCAACTAAGAAGTTGCTGCGGTAGAGGCCAAGGAGGTTGTTTCCTGCTTTCTCCTCTAGGGTGTTGATAGTTTCCTGTCTCACGTTCAGGTCCTTTATACAATTTGAGTTTATTTGTGTGTATGGTGTGAGAAAATGATCTACTTTCATTCTTTGCATCTTGCCGTCCAGTTCTCCCAACACCATCTGTTAAAGAGGCTGTCCTTTTTCCACTGATACTCTTTCCTGATGTGTCAAAGATTAGTTGGCTGTATACTTTTGGGTCCAATTCTGAGTTCTCAATTCTATTCCATTGGTCTATGTGTCTATTTTTGTGCCAATACCATACTGTCTTAATGATGACAGCTTTGTAGTAGAGGCTAAAGTCTGGGACGGTGATGCCTCCCGTTTTGGTTTTATTTTTCAATATTACTTTGGCAATTCGGGGTCTTTTGTGTTTCTATACAAATTTGAGGAGTTTGTTCTAGTTTTGAGAAATACGCTGGTGCCATTTTATTCGGGACTGCATTGAATGTGTAGACTGCTTTGGGTAATAATGACATTTTAACTATGTTTATTNGTTGGCGTATAAAAGTGCAACCGATATCTGCACGTTGATTTTGTACCCTGCAACTTTGCTGAATTCGTGGATAAATTCTAGTAGGCTTCTGGTGGAGTCTGCCAGGCTTTCTATGTAGAGTATCATATCGTCTGCAAATGGTGAAAGTTTGACTTCTTTGCAGATTTTGATGCCTTTGATTCCCTTTTGTTGTCTGATGGCTGATGCTAGGACTTCCAGCACTATGTTAAACCACAGTGGTGAGAGTGGGCATCCCTGTCGTGTTCCTGATCTCAGGGGAAAAGCTCTCAGTTTTTCCCTATTGAGGATGATGTTATCTGAGGGCTTCACATAGATGGCTTTTATGATGAAGTAAGTCCCTTCTATCCCGACTTTCACGAGGGTCTTATTAAGAAGGGATGCAGTATTTTGTCAAATGTTTTTTTCTGCATCTATTGACATGATCATATGATTTTTGTCTTTTCTTTTATTGATGTGATGTATCACACTGATTTTTTGCGAATATGGAACCAGCCCTATAACCCAAGAATGAATCCCACTTGATCTTGGTGGATAATTCTTTTTATGTGTTGTTGGATTGGATATGCAAGTATCTTGTTGAGGATTTTTGCATCCGTATTCATCAAGGATATTGGCCTGTAGTTTTCTTTTTTTTGCTGGATATCAGTCTGGCTTGGGAAGCAGAGTGATGCTGGCTTCAGAAAGTGAGTCTGTATGTTTTCCTTCTATTCCTATTTTTTGAATAGTTTGAGAGGAATGAGTATTAATTCTGTTTTAAATGTCTGGTAGAATTCCCCAGGGAAGCCATCTGGCCCAAGGGTCTTATTTGTTGGGAGATTTTTGACAACTGATTTGATTTCTTCCCTTTTGTGAGTCTCGTCAGGTTTTCTATCTCTTCCAGTGTGAATTTTGGTAGTGAGTATATGTTTAGGATTTGTCCATTTCTTCTAAGTTGTCCAGTTTGTTGGCATATAGTTTTCATTGTATTCCCTGATAATTTCTCGTATTTCTGAGGAGTTGGTTGTAATAAGTACATTTTCATTCATGATTTTGTCTATTTGAGTGCTCTCTCTTTTCTTTTTAAGAAGCCTGGCTAGAGGTTTGTCAATTTTGTTTATTTTTTCAAAAAACCACCTCTTGGTTTCATTGATCTGTTCAATTGTTTCTTTGGTCTCTATGTTGTTTATTTCTGCTCTAATTTTTACTATTTCTCTTCTTCTACTGGGTTTAGGGCGTTCTTGTTGCTCTGCCTCTAGTTCCTTTAGGTGAGCTATTNTGAAAATGGAACCAGCCCTGTAACCCAGGAATGAATCCCACTTGATCTTGGTGGATGATTCTTTTTATGTGCTGTTGGATTCGATTTGCAAGTATCTTCTTGTGTATTTTTGCATCTGTATTCATCAAGGATATTGGCCTGTAGTTCCCTTGTTTGCTGGATCTCTGTCTGGCTTGGGAATCAGAGTGATGCTGGCTTCATAAAATGAGTCCTGCAGTTTTCCTTCGATTTCTATTTTTTGGAATAGCTTGAGAATAATTGGGATTAACTCTGTTTTAAATGTCTGCTAGAATTTCCCGGGGAAGCCATCAGGTCCAGGGCTCTTATTTGTTGGGAGATTTTTGATAACTGATTTGATTTCTTCACTCGTTATGGGTCCGTTCAGATTTCCTACCTCTTCCCATGTAAATTTTGGTAGTGAGTGTGTGTTTAGGAATTTGTCCATTTCTTCTAAGTTGTCCAGTTTGTTGGCATATAATTTTTCATAGTATTCCCTGATAATTGCTTGTATTTCTGAGGGGTTGGTTGTAATAAACCCGTTTTCATATATAATTTTGTCTATTTGGGTGCTCTCTCTTTTCTTTTTGATAAGAAAAAGGCTGGCTAGAGGTTTGTCAAATTTGTTTATTTTTTCAAAAAACGAACTCTTGGTTTCATGGATCTGTTCAACTGTTTCTTTGATTTCTATATTGTTTATTTCAGCCCTGACTTTTATTAATTCTCTTCTTCTACTGCATTTGCGGTGCTCTTGTTGCTCTGCCTCTAGTTCCTTTAGGTGCACTGTTAGATTTTGTACTTGCGCTTTTTCTAATTTCTTGAAACAGGCCTGGAGTGCAAAGTACTTTCCTCTTACGTCTGCTTTTGCCATATCCCATTGAATTTGGATTGTTGTATTCTCACCTTCATTTTTTCCATATATTTTTAAATTTCTTCTCTAATTGCTTGATTGGCTCATTTGTTCTTTAGTAGGGCGTTCTTTAGCCTCCAAGTTTTTGGAGGTTTTCCAGAACTCTTCCTGTGATTGATATCCAGTTTCATAGCACTGTGATCTGAAAGTGTGCAAGGGTGATCTCAATTGTTGTATATTTATGGAGGGCTGCTTTATGTTCCAGTATGTGATCTATCTTGGAGAATGTGCCATGCGCACTTGAGAAGAACTTTAATTCCATAGCCTCAGGATATAGAGTTCTACATAAATCTGTCTAATCCATCTGGTCCGATGTGTCGTTTAAGTCCATTGTGTCTTTATTGATTTACTGTCTAGTTCATCTGTCCATTGCTGTAAGTGGAGTATTAAAGTCCTCTGCTATTAGTACGTTCTTATTGATAAGACTGTTTCTGTTTGTGAATAATTGATTTATGCATTTAGGTGCTACCATATTTGGTGCTTAGATATTTATAATTCTTAGCTCTTCCTGATGGATAGACCCTTTAATTATTATATAATGCGCTTCTTCATCCCTTGTTATTGTTATATGGAAACCAACATGTCAATAAACTATTTGTAAAAAAAAATAATTAATTAATTAATTAAATGTGTCTATTGTAGACACTAATAGATGTATCTTGTGTCTTTTATTTTTTTAATTTTTTAAATAGTTTATTGTCAAGGTGTTTTCAATATAACACCCAGTGCTCATCCACACAGGTGCCCTCTTCCATGCTCATTACGCCCCTTCCCCTCCGCCCATCCCATCTGCCCTCAGTTTGTTCTCAGCATTCAAGAGACTCTCATGGTTTGCCTCCCTCCTTATCCCTTATATTTTTCCCCTTCTTGTCCCCCATGGTCTTCCGTTAAGTTCCTCCTAATACTCCTAGACGTGCAAACATATGAATCTTGTCTTTTAATCTCTTCTGATATCCTTTGTCTTTTGATTGGTGCATTTAGTCCATTAACAGTCACTGTTATTATTGAAGAATATGGGGTTAAAGTCATTGTGTTATCTGTAGGGTTTATGATTGTAGTGATCTCTTTGGTACATTTTGTTCCTTGCAACATTTCCCTCACAAAATCTCCCTTTGGATCTCTTGTAGGGCTGGTTTAGTGGTGAATAATTCCTTCATTTTTTGTTTGTTTGGAAAAACCTTTATCTCTCCTTCTATTCTAAATGATAGGCTTACTGGATAAGCGATTCTAGTCTACATACTTTTCCTATTCATCATTTTGAAGGTTTCCTACCATTCCTCTCTGGCCTGCCAAGTTACAGTACATAGGTCAGCTACTACCCTTATGAGTCTACCTTTGTGTGTTAAGGCCTGTTTATCCCTAGCTGCTTTCAGAATTCTATCTTTATCCTTGTATTTTTCCACATTCACTATGATATGTCATGCAGAAGATCAATTCAGGATATGTCTGAGGGGAGTTTTCTGTACCTCTTGGATTGCAAAGTCTGTTTCCTTCCCTAGGTTGGGGTAGTTCGCACCTATGATTTGCTCTCGTACCCATTCACCCCCTTTCTCTCTTCTTCTTATGGAATTCATATGATACAGATATTTCTCCATTTGATTGCATCACTCAGTTTTCAAATTCTCCTTTCATGTGCCTGGATCAATTTATCTCTCTTTTACTCGGCTTCCTCTTTATCCAGAATTTTATCTTCTAATTCACCTATTCTTCCCCCTGTCTCTTCAATCTGTGTTGTGGTTGCCTTCATTTTATTTTGCACATTATTTGTAGCATTTTTTAAAATATATTTATTTATTTTATTATTTGTTTCTGCAGATTGTGTTTTATTTTTTATTTTTTTCAAATAGTTTATTGTCAAGTTGGTTTCCATGTAACACCCAGTGCTCATCCCAACAAGTGCCCTCCTCCATGCCCATCTCCCCCCTANGAGTTTAATAGCATTGTGATCTGAGACTGTGCATGGTATGATCTCAATTGTTTTATATTTATAGAGGGCTGCTTTATGTCCCAGTATGTGATCTATCTTGGAGAATGTGCCATGAGAAGTTGAGAAGAAACTGAATTCCATGGCCTCAGAATGTAGAGTTCTGAATATATCTGTCAGATACACTTGGTCCAATGTGTCATTCAAGTCTATTGTTTCTTTAGTGGTTTTCTGTCTGGTTGATCTATCCATTGCTGTAAGTGGAATTTTAAAGTCCCCTACTATTAGCACAAAATTATCTATAAGATTGTTCCTGTTTGTGATTAATTGCTTTAAGTATTTAGGTACTCCCATATTCGGTGCGTAGAAATTTAAAGTTGTTCGTTCTTTCTGATGGATAGACCCTTTAATTACTATATAATGCCCTCCTTCATCCCTTGCTATTGTCTTTAATTTAAAGTCCAGTTTGTCTGATATAAGTATAGCTACTCCAGCTTTCTTTTGACTTCCCTAGCATGATAGATATTTCTCCATCCCCTTACTTTTAATCTGAAGGCATCTTCCAGTCTAAAATGCATTTATTGTAGACAGCAAATTGATGGATTTTGGTTTTTTTCTCCATTCTGCTACCTTATGTCTTTTGATTGGAGCATTCAGCCTATTTACATTCAGTGTTATTATTGAAATATGTGGGTTTAGAGTCTTTGTGTCCTTTGTGGGATTCATGCTTGTGGTGGTATCACTGGTATATTTGTTCCCTGCAATACTTCCCTCAGGGTGTCACCCTCACGATTTTTTGTAGGGGTGCTTTAGTGGTGACAAATTCTTTCAATTTTTATTTGGAAAGACTTTTATCTTTCCTTCTATTCTGAATGACAGGCTTTCTCGATAGAGGATTCTTGACTGCATATTTTTTGTGTTCATCACATTGAAGATCTCCTGTCATTCCTTTCTGCCTCTTCAGTCCGTGCATTGGATGCTTCCAGTTTATTATGTATCTCAGTTATCCCATTTTTTTAATTCACCATAAGTATTTTTGAAGCTCCATATTATTTGTAGCCATAGTTTCTCTGATGTCCTCCATGNACTCGTAACCTGCAAGTTCTGCTGTATTAGAGAGGGCTCTTTGCCTGTTCAGGGCTTGTCTGTTAAGGAAGTGGTCTTTGGATGGTGTCTCTTGGTTTCTCTTGTGGAGCGTTTGGTTCTTTTGTTTCCCTAGTGATAGTGGTATGTGGGAGTCTCCACCATGTGATGTTTGGCTTGTTTCTTGAGGCAGTCCTGGAAAAAAAAAACAGACAACCACAGAGGGAACAGTGGTACACAAACCCACAGATAAAACCAATAAACACACAAACCCAGGCTCAGGTAATAAAAGCTCCAAAAACAACGAAACAGCTATCTGGAGGGGATGGGCGTGGTTTGGTGTAGGGAGGTGTTTTCTCCACTGTGTCCACTGGCCTCCCTGAGGCCCCTCCTTGGTGGTTGTGGGGAGAAGAATGGCGTCGCCCCAGTCCCTTCTCAACCAAGTGTTGCAAAACACTTCTTCGGTCCGATCTCCCTGTGCTGAGGATGTAGCCAAGGTGGGCTGAGTTCTATGCCCCACACCCCGCCTGTTTCCTGGTCCCTGTCCGTGGGCTTTGTTATACTGCCCTGAACAGTGCCACAGGTCCCTGCTTCCCTGTTGCCTGGCAGTTGGTGGTGGGGTGAGGGAAGTGTCTCAGCCTCAGATCCGCAGGGGTCAAGCAGGGATATAACCTGATTACATACGGGGAACGTAGCAACTTCACGTCTGTAGAGTCCGTGTCGATGCAGCGCGCTCCTGCTACTTTAGCAGGCTGCTGTCGCATGCCACTGCAGCTTCACCTGGCGCCGGACCGCCGGCGGTCAGCAGGCGTTGCTGCCGGTTTACTGCACAGCTGCCGCCATGGATGGTGCCGGGCGCACAGCATTTCAGTTTTTCCTGGCGCCTTCTGGGACCAGGGCACCTAGTTTAAAGTCAGCACCCCAGCCAGAGCTAAAAAACACTGTCTTTCCAAACCAATGTTTTCTCTCTTCTCCAGGGAAGGCTCTATGAGCAATCTCAGCTTTTCTTTCCTTTCCCCTGGACTCGTGGCAGCTCGCCACCAGTCCAGTTTATGACTATTACTCTCAATTCTTTTTCAGTTATGTTGCTTATATCTATTTTAATCAATTCTTTGCCTGTCACTTTTTCCTGGAATTTCTTTTGAGGTTAATTTTTCCTTTTCATCATTTTGGCTAGTGTTTTATCCCTTGTAATTTTTAAAAGCTTTTTATGTTCTCTGAACCTGTGAGCACTGCGTTTTTAAAGATGGTTCATGCACTGTCTAGGGCTTGGCCATTCAGGGGGTGTTTTTTGGAGAGTGTTACTTGATGTCTGTTATTATGTCTTTGGTTATGTTATTTCCCTACTCATATTGATGTTTTGGACACTACGCCAGGTATGCTTGAAGTAACCTCTTAGGGAAAACAAGTAGACAAACAAACAGGAAAGAAAAACATGCAAATGCACAAATAAAATAAACAAGCAAACAAACAGAGATAAAAGAAGAAAACAAAAAACAATCTAAAAAAAAAACCCCAGAAATACCAGCTACAATTAAAGAACAGCGTTGATGCAGTGTTAATGGAAGAACATATATAAAGAGGAATTAACCATGGCGAGGAGAAAGAGAAAATGAACATTGACCAGTCAGAGACTAAAAGGCTTAATCTAGAGAAAGAGAAACGAGAATAAATAAGAAGGTGAGGAAAAAGAAGATATAGTCACCAGAAGAAACTATATGGCCTGATTATTCCAGAGAGAAAGGAAAGTATAGAAGGAGGTGTAGAACATGCATCAAGAGAATGGATTAAATATGTCTGTTTAAGCAAACCAATAACCAGAGTAACCAGCCTAGAGGAGGGAAGAGATAAGGAGAAAAGGGAGAATATATCTAAATAACAAGAATCGATCTAGAATTCATCTAGGCCATGCTGCAGTGCTGGTCCGGAAGAGGGCACCGTCTGATTTCAGAGCGTCTACCCAGCTCCAGTAGATAAGCCCTTAACCAATGCAGAGGGGCATGATTTGGTGTAGGCAGGTCCCACCTCCATGTGGGCCCTGAGGATCAATCCCTGCGGCCCTGCCTTGGTGGTTTTGGGGAGAAAAATAGCGACCCCCTAGTCATACCTTCATGTAGCAGGTGTTGTAAATCACTCCTTTGGATCCGTCCTCACTTCCTATGGGCCCCTATGAGGTGGGCTGTCTCACTCTGCAGTTTCCTGTGTCCCACGCTTATCTGGATTTTAAACTCTCGCTCTGATATGTGGTCCCTTGCCTGTAGCGCAGTACTTCAGGGAAGGAGACTGTTTCTCCTGATGCAGACTGTGCCCCTGACCTACCTCTGAACTGGGAGATAAATCCCTTCTTCCCCAGGTTTGTGGACAGGGCAGCCAGCCCCAGGCTGAAGAAAACCTTCCAGTTAGAGATGGGATACCTCTCCATCCTGGTTGGAGGTTTTTCTCTTATCCAGATATAGTCCTANGACAGGGCAGCCAGCCCCAGGCTGAAGAAAACCTTCCAGTTAGAGATGGGATACCTCTCCATCCTGGTTGGAGGTTTTTCTCTTGTCCAGATACAGTTCTACACTCCCCAGCCACTCTTTCTTTTCCCTTTGTCTCTCTGAAGAAAGGGATCCCTCCCCTACATGTCTCTGCAACCCCTTTATCTCCTCCAGTTCGCAATCACCCACCTATGGAGCCATCTAGTTTTCCTGTTTTCTCCCTGGTAGACTCTGTCTCTTTTCCTCCCTGATTCTTGGGGTTCAAAGTCCTTTGGCTTTAACCCTTCTTTATTTGAGAGACACAGAAGTATGGATCCCCCTATTTCTCCGCCATGTTGGCCCAAGCCTGTTCTCTGTAATTAAGAGTCTTTTATGGATTGCTTCACCCTCTATTTTTACTTTATTTTTCCTTTTTTTCCCTTTTGGTCATTTGTTCTATTTCTTAAATCTCACATATGAATGAAACCTTTTCATATTTGTTTTTCTCTGAATGACTTACTTTGCTTAGCATAATACACTCTAGTTCCATCCATCTTGTCACAAATGGCAAGATTTCATTCTTTTTGATCAATGAGTAATATATACATATGCATATATATGATGTTTTATATACATATTATATATATAAATATATATATTACATCTTCTTTATCTATTTTTCAGTTTATGAGTCTATGGAAATTTGGGCTCTTTCCTTAATTTGGTTATTGTTGATAGTGTTTCTATAAACATTGAGGTACCTGTGCCCCTTCAAATCAACATTTTTGTATCTTTTGGATAAATATATAGTAATGCAATTGTTGGGTTGTATGGTAGCTCTATTTTTAACTTTTTTTTGAGAAAGCTTCATACTGTTTTAAAGAGTGGTTGCACCAGTTTTCATTCTCACCAACAGTACAAAAGTGTTCCCCTTTCTCCACCTCCTTGCCAACATCTGTTTTTCCCTGTGTTGCTAATTTTAGTCATTTTGACAGATGTGAGGTAGTATCTTATTGTGGTTTTGATCTCTATCTCCCTTATGATGTGTGATGTTGAGCATCTTTTCATGTGTCTCTTGGGCACATAAGCATTTTGATGACATACAGGAAGGAAAAAATTGAAATCTGAGACTATAATTAAATGCATTTATAATTTCTATACTAGCCAAATTTGTGACTTTTTGTATACTATGTAGTCTTAACACTATTTATACCTATATCTGCTTACTAAAATATTAATACATATCACTGTATCAAAAATACTTCACACCAATAATGTTGCCCAACATTTAATTCACTTTAGAAAGATGTAATTTGAGGTATGATGGTGGCATAATACTAGGACTCTAGGCTTGTCATATCCATTGAACACAACTAGATAACTATCAAATCATTCTCAATACTCAAGAAATAGTTCTGAGGACTGACAACAAATGCCACAAATAGAGGGAAAGAAGAGACTACATCGTGAAAAGTAGGAAGTACATAAAGCTTGGGCCGGCTTGGCTGGAAGAGAACCCTGAGGGTGCTGCTATATTCCTGGAGAGAAGACAAGGAAGTAACCCAAAGGCAGAAAGTGTGAACTGAAGAATGTTTAAGACTCACAGGGGAAATCATCCCATCTTCTTGGAATGCATCTGTGAGAAGTACCTTCACAAAGGTGCCTCTCCTAGAACAGAAGAACCAGTGGGCTGCATTTCCCTCCCTACGCCTGAGCATATTCACAGAACCACCTGCTGAGGGAAGTTAAACCAGACACTGGTTGCCTTGCCTGCTTGCTCCAAGTCCCATACCTGTGCATTCTGACACAACTGACTTTCTGAGTCAAAAGTGCATCAGCCCCAGTGTAGTGAGACCTTCCCCTAGAAGACTAGTGCAGGTTCCCACCACAGAAAAGCCTTAAATTTCGGAGTTTCACAAGTCAGTAGGCTTGCCTGGGATAGAGCCCAAAGTGTACTGCACTGCTCCTGGAAGGCAAACAACCTGGAGACATCATGAAAACAGTGATCTGAAAAATGTCTAGGACTCACTGGGAGAGATAATTCATTCTTCTGGGAGTGCTTTCCTGAGAGCAGCAAGTATAGAGACTCATCTGTGGCATCAGAGGAGCCACAGAAATGTCACCATTTCTGTCCCTCACCCTTCAACATAAACCAGCTTCAGTAAACAGCACAACACCATCACTGATTGCCTAATCTGCTTACACAAAGTCCCATACCTTTGTGTTCTGCTTCTATTGCATTTATTGGGCAAACGTGCGTAAGTCCCAGCATAGTGAGTCCCTTCCCCTAGAAGACCAACAAAAACCTTTTAACACACATCTCCCAACCATAAAGTTGTTAAAAGTCTTCCTTCTAGTAAAAGTAGCATCAGTTATCATTTAACAAGCAGAACAAGGCACACCTCGTTACACTCCCCACACTCTGGCTAATGTCCAAGCACTGTCCACTGCAGGCAAGGAGATCCTCTGAAGATGACTGGCCTGTAGGATAAAACAGCCAAAATACAGCAACAGAGTGCATGAAGCAACACCAGAAACACTCCTTGAAGTACCTGGCCCTGGACACCATATGACCCCTTCTTCATAAAGCCATTAGTCTCCAGTGCAGAAAATGCAACCGACCTTTCTAACACAAAGAGAACAGAGACTTAGACAAAATGCCAAGATAGAGGAATTCATTCCAAAAGAAAGAATAAGAAAAGGTCACAGATTTAATAGAAACAGATAAAAGCATTTGATAAAATGTCCCTGTTGCAAAATTTAAAGCAACAATCATATAAATATTCGATGGGCTTGAAAAAAGAATGGAAGCGATCAAGGAGGTAACACAGAGGCAAGAAGTTACAAAACAGTCAGGCAGAAATTTTAAAAATGCAATAACTATGATTCAAAAATAGGCTGGTTATAATGACCATCAGGACAGAAGAAACAGAGGAATGAATAAGTTATATGGAAAATAATGAAGCATAACAAAGAGAAAAAAGATAAATTTTGGATCATGACTGTAGTCCTCAGGAATTCAAAAATGCCATCAAACATAATAACATTTGTGCCATAGGAGACCTAAGAGAAGAAGAGAGAGTGAAGGAGGCAGAAAGTTTATTTGAGGAAATAATAACTGGAAATTTCACTAATAGGGGGAATTAAACATACATCCAAATCCAGGAAGCACAGAGAACTCTCATCAAAATCAACAAAAGCAGGCCAAGACCAAGACATATTCTAGTTAAATTTGCAAAATATAATGATAAAGAAAAAAAATTCAGAAAAGAGAAAAAAAAGAAAGAAGTCTCTAAATTATATGGGAAGACCAATAAGGTGAGCAACTGATCTCTCCACAGAAACATGGTAGGCCAGTTGGGACTCTCATGATATATTCAAAGTGCTGAATGGGAAAAATCTGCAGCCAAGAGTACTCTATTCAGCAAGGCGGTCATTCACAATAGGAGAAAAGATAAAGACTTTCCCAGACAAGCAAAACTAAAGGAGTCCATGATTACTAAACCAGCCCCCCAAGAAATATTAAAGGGGACTATTTGAGAGGGAAAGAAAGACCAAAAGTGACAAAGACTAGAAAAGAACAGAGAAAATCTCAAGAAACACCAAGTATACAGGTAATACAATGGCACTAAATTCATATCTATCAATAGTTACTATAAATGTAACTGGATGAAATGTTCCAATCAAAAGACATAGGGTATCAGAATGGATTAAAAAAAAAAAAGAAAAGAAGACTCATCTATATGCTGCCTACAAGACACTCATTTGAGACCTGAAGACACATGCAGATCAAAAGTGAGAGGATAGAGAACCATTTATCATGCTAATGAAGATCAAAAGAAAGTGGGAGTAGCCATACTTGTATCAGAAAAAAAAAACAGACCTTTTAACGTTTGTTTATTTTTGAGAGAGAGAGAGAGCAAGCAGGAACAGGGGAGGGGTAGAGACAGAGGGAGACAGAGAATCCAAAGCAAGTTTCATACTGTCAGTGCAAAGCCCAACATGGGGCTCAAACCCATGAACTGATAGATAATAACCTGAGCTAAATTCAGACACTCAGCTGGCTGAGCTACCTAGGTGCCCTAGAAAAAACAGATTTTTAGCCAAAAACTACCAAAACATGAGAAAGGGCACTATATCATAATCAAGGGGTCTGTCCAAAAGAAGACCTAACAAAAGTAAATATTTATGTCCTCAACTTGAGAGCACCCAAACATATGAATCAATTAATAATCAATATAAAGAAACCAATTGATAATAAAACAATAACAATAGGAAGCCTTAACACCCCACTTACAGCAATGGACAGATCATCCAAGTAGAAAGTCAATAAAAAAACAATAGGTTTGAATGACACAGTGGACCAGATGGACTTAACAGGTATATTCCGTACATTTCAGCCTAAATCAGCAGAATACACATTCTTTTCAAGTGAACATGGAACATTCTCCAGAATAGATAACATACTAGGTCACAAATCAGGCCTAATCAAGTACAAAAAATATTGAGATCATACCATGCATATTTACCAACCACAACACTATGAAACTTGAATTCAAACACAAGAAAAGTTTGGTAAGACCACCATAACATGGAGGTGAAAGAATACCCTACTAAAAATGAATGGGTCAACCAGAAAATCAAATAAGAAGTTAAAAAATACATGAAAGAAAAATGAAAACTAAAACATGACAGTCCAAAACTATGGGAAGCAGCAAAAGTGGTCATAAGAGGGAAGTATATAGCAATACAGGCCTACATAAAGAAGCAAGAAAAATCTCAAATAAACATCCAAACCTTATATTTAAGGGAGCTAGAAAAACGAGCAACAAATGAAGGCTAAAGCGAGCAGATAAAGGGAAATAATAAAGATTAGAGCAGAAATATATAGAAAGTAAAAAAAAAAAAAGATAGTAGAACAGATCAATGAAATCAAGAGCTAGTTCTCTGAAAAAATTAATAAAACTGATAACCCCCTAGCCATACTTATCAAAAAGAAATGATAACAGGCCCAAATAAATAAAATCATAAATAAGAAGGGGGAAATACAACACCACAGATATACAATTATAAGAGAATATTATGAAAAAATATCTGCCAATAAATTGGACAACCTGGAAGAAATGGATAAATTCCTAGAAACATAAACTACCACAACTGAAACAGGAAAAAAAAATACAGATTGGTAACCGCCAAAAATATTGAGTCAGTAATCAAAAATCTCCCAACAAACAAAAGTCCAGGGCCAGATGGCTTCACAAGGGAATTCTACCAAGAATTTTAAGAAAAGTTAATACCTAATTTTCTCAAACTGTTACATAAAATAGGGAAGGAAGTTTTTCAAATTCATTCTATTAGGCCAGCATTATCCTGACTCCAAAACCAGGACAAAGAGTTCTCTAAAAAGAGAATTACAGAGCAATATCCCTGAACATGCATGCAAAAATTCTCAACAAAATACTAGCAAATGAGATCAAAAGTACATTAAAAGAATCATTCACCATGATTGAGTGAGATTTATTCCTGGACTGCAAGTGTAGTTCAATATTCACAAATCAATGTGATACACCACCTTAATAAAATAAAGGATAGGAACCATATGATCCTTTTAATAGCTGTAGAAAAAGCATTTCACAATGTGAAACATACAGTCATGATAAAAACCCTCAAAAATAAGGTTAGACAGGACATACCTCAACCTCATATAGGTCATATACAAAAAAGCCATATCTACATATCTACTATCATCCTCAATGGCGAAAAAGAGAGCCTTTCCTCTATTCTGAGGAATAAGACAAGGATGTCCAGTCTCACCACCATTATCTAACATAGCACTGGAAATCCTAGCCTCAGCAATCAGACAACACAAAGAAATAAAAGACCTCCAAATCAGCAAGGAAGAAGTCAAATTTTCATTATTTGCAAGATGACACTCTATAGAGAAAACTGAAAAGTCTCCACCATAAAGTTGCTAGAACAAATACATGTATTCACTGAAGTCACAGTGTCCAAAATCAGTGTAAAGAAATCTGATGCATTTCTACACACCAATAATGAAGCAACAGAAAGAGAAATCAAGGAATCAATCCCATTTACAACTGAGCCTAAAACCGTAAGATACCTAGGAATGAAGTAGGAAAGGACATACCTGACTGACTCATTTTGCTTAGCATTATACACTATAGTTCCATTCACGTTGTTGCAAATGGCAAGATTTCATTATTTTTGATTGTCGAGGAGCATTCCATTGTATATATATACCACTTATTCTCTATCCATTCATCAGCTGATTGACATTTGGGCTCTTTTGGCCATTGTTAATAGCACTGCTATAAACCTTGGAGTGCACGTGCCACTTCAAATAAGCATTTTTGTATCCTTTGTATAAGTAACCAGTAATGCAATTGCTGGGTAATGAGGTAGTTCATTTTTAATTTTTTGAGGAACCTCCATACTGTATTCCAGAATGCATGCACCAGTTTGCATTCTGACTAAAAGTGCAAAGGGGTTGCCCTTTCTCAACATGCTTGACAATATCTGTTGTTTCCTGAGTTGTTAATTTTAGCAATTCTTTTTTGTAAAATTTTTAATATTTATTTATTTTTGAGAGAGAGACAGAGTGCAAGTGGGAGAGGGGCAGAGACAGAGGGAGACAAAGATTCTGAAGCAGGCCCCAGACTCTGAACTATCACCAAAGAACTTGCAGGGCTTAAATTCACAATCTGTGAGAATATGAACTGAGCCAAATTTGGACACTTAACCGACTGAGCCACCCAGGTACCCTAATCTTAGCCATTCTGACAGGTGTGAGTATCTCATTGTGGTTTTGATCTGTATTTCCCTTATGATGAGTGATGTTGAGCATGTTTTCATGTGTCTGTTAGCCGCATAAATATTTTGATGACATACAGGAGGAAGAAAAATTGAAATCTCAGCATATACTTAAATGCATTGATAATTTTGATACTAGGCAAATTAGTGACTTTTTTATGCTATGTACTCAACACTATTGGAACTTGATGAAGTCCCAATAGCTCATTTTTGCTTTTATTTCCATTGCCTCCAGAGATATGTTTAGTAAGAAGTTGCTGTAGTTGAGGTCAAAGAGGTTGTTGCCTGTTTTGTCCCCTAAGATTTTGATGATTTCCTGTTTCACATTTAGACCTTTCATCCATTTTGAATTTCTTTTTGTGTATGGTGAAAGGAAGTGGTCTAGCTTCTTTCTGTATGTCCCTATCTGGTTTTCTGAGCACCATTTGTTGAAGTGACTGTCTTTTTTCCCATTGGATATTCTTTCCTGTTTTGTTGCAAATTAGTTGGCCATATATTTATGAGTCCATTTCTGGTTTCTCTATTCTGTTCCATTGATCTATGTGTCTATTTTTGTTCCAGTACCATACTGTCTTGATGATTACAGCTTTTTAATAAAGCTTAAAGTCCAGAATTGTGAAGGATCCAGCATTCTTTTTCAACATTATGTTGGCTATTAAAGTTCTTTCCTGGTTCCATACAAATTTTAGAATTGTTTCTTCTAGTTCTGTGAAGAATGCTGGCATTATTTTAATATGGATTGCATTGAAGGTGTAGATTACCATCAGTAGCATAGACACTTTAACAATATTTGTTATTCCAATCTATAAGCATGGAACGTTTTTCCATTTCTTTGTGTCTTCAATTTCCTTCATAAATTTTCTATACTTTTCAATCTACAGATCTTTTACATATTTGCTTTGGTTTATTCCTAGGTATCTTATGGTTTTTGGTGCAATTCTAAATGGGATAAATTTATTTTTTCTGCTGCTTCATTATTGGTGTATAGAAATGCAACTACTTTATTTTTTAAATAGTTTATTGTCAAGTTGGTTTCCATATAACACCCAAGTGATCATCCCCACAAGTGCCCTCTTCCATGTCCATCACCCCCTTCCCTTCTCCCCCATACCCATCAGTCCTCAGTTTGTTCTCAACNTTTGCCAATCAGTATGCCTTTTATTTTGCTTTGTTGTCTATTTGCTGAGGGTAGGACTTCCAGCTCTATGCTGAACAACAGTTGTGAGAGTGGAGATCTCTGTCATGTTCCTGACCTTAGAGGGAAAGCTCTAAGGTTTTCCCCACTGAGAATGACATTAGCTGTGAGACTTTGATATATGGTTTTTATAATGTTGAGGTATGTTCCTAATTTCTTGAGGGTTTTTATCAAGAAAGGATGCTGTATTTGTCAAATGGTTTTCTGTGTCTATTTAAAGGATTATATGGTTCTTATCTTTCCTTTATTAATTTGGTGTATCACATTGATTGATTTGCAAATATTGAACCACCCCTACAATCCATGAATAAATCCCACTTAAAATTAGTGAGTAATTCTTTTAATATACTGTTGAATTTGATTTGCTAGTATCTTGAGAATTTTTGCATCCAACTTCATCAGGGATATTGGCCTGTAATTCTACTTTTTATTGTGGTTTTTGACTGGTTTTGGAATCAAGGTATTACTGACTTCATAGAATGAGTTTGGAAGCTTTCCTTTCATTTTTATTTTTTGGAACAGTTTGAGAAGAATAGGTATTAACCCTTCTTTAAATGCCTGGTAGAAATACTCTGGGAAGCCATCTGGCACAGGACTCTTATTTGTTTGGAGATTTTTTAAAGAAAAATTTAATGTTTTATTTATTTCTGAGACAGAAAGAGAGAGAGAGAGAGAGAGAGAGAGAGAGAGACAGCGTGAGTAGAGGAGGGTCAGAGAGAGAGGGAGACACAGAATCCTTAACAGACTCCAGGCTCTGAGCTAGCTGTCTGTACACAGCCCAACACGGGGCTCGAACCCACGGACCATGAGATCATGGCCTGAGTTGAAGTCGGAGGCTTAACTGAGCCACCCAGGCACCCCTGTTTGGAGATTTTTGATTACTGATCCAACTTATTTGCTCGGTATGGGCTTGTTCAAATTTTCTATTTATTCCTGTTTCAGTTTTGGTACTGTGTGAGTAGAGTGTCAAGGAATTTGTCCATTTCTTCCAGATTGTCTGGTTTGTTGGCATACAATTTTTCACAGTATTCTCTTATAACTGTTTATTTCTGTGTTGTTGCTTGTGGTCTCTCCTCTTTCATTCATGATTTTATCTATGTGGGTTTCTTTCTTTCTTTTTGATAATTCTGGCTAGGGGGTTATCATTTTTTCTTCTTTCAAAAGAAATCCACAGATTTTAGTTCTGTTAGTCTGTTCAACCATTTTTTGTTTGTTTGTTTCTGTATCATTGATTTCTGTTCTAATCTTTATTATTATCCTTCTTCTGCTGCTTTTTGGCTTTATTTGCTTCTTCTTTTCTAGATTCCTTAGGTGTAAGTTTAGCTTGTGTATTTGCGCCCTTTCTTGCTTGGTGAGATGGACCTGAATTGCAATGTATTTTCTTCTTAGGACTGCCTTTCTTGCATCCCAAAGTGTTTGGACTGTTTTATTTTCATGTATTTTTAATTACTTCTTTAATTTCCTGGTTAATCCATTTTTTTATTAATTAGGATGCTTTTTAACCTCCATGTATTTGAGGGATTTCCACATTTTTTCTTGTGGTTGGTTTTAAGTTTCATGTGTTGTGATCTGAAGGTATGTATCATATGATCTTGATCTTTCTGTACCTGATGAGGGCTGATTTGTGACCCGGTATGTTATCTATTCTCTAGGATGTTCCATGTGAATGGGAGAATAATGTGTATTCTGCTCCTTTATGATGAAATATTCTGAATATATCTGTTAAGTCCATCATATCCATTGTGTCATTCAAAGTCATTGTTTCTTTGTTGATTTTCTGCTTAGATAACCTCTCCATTGTTGTAAATAGGGCATTAAAATCTCCTACTATTATGGTATTATTATCAAGGAGTTTATGTTTAAGATTAATTGACTTATGCATTTGTGTGTCTTCATGTTGGGGGGCATAAATATTTACAATTGTTATATCTTCTCAATTCATAGATCCATTAATTATGGTATAAATGCCCTTCTTCCTCTCTTGTTACAATCATTATTTTAAAATCTAGTTTTTTGACATAAGTATGGAAATTCTGGCTTTCTTTTGACCTCCATTAGCGTGATAAATGCTTCTCCATCCCCTCATTTCCAATCTGCAGGTGTCTTTAGGTATAAAATTGGGCTCTTGTAGGCAGGATATACATGGATCTTGTTTTTGTTTGTTTGTTTGTTTTATTCATTCTGCTACCCTATATGTTTTGATTGGATCATTTAGTATATTTATATTCAGAGTGATTAATTGACAGATAATGACTTTAGTGCCATCATGTTACCTGTAGATTTGGTGTTTCTGGTGATGTTCTGTTCTTTTATAGTCTTTGTTGCTTTGGTCTTTGTTTCTTTTTCTCCACTCAGAAAGTTCCCCTTAAAATTTTGTGCGGAACTGATTTAGTGGTCACAATTTCCTTCAGTTTTTGTTTGTCTGGGAAAGTCTTTATCTCTCCTTCTATTCTGAATGTCAGCATTCCTGGATAATAGATTCTTGGCTGCATGTTTTTCTTTTTCAGCACGTTGAATATTTCCTGTCACTCCTTTCTGGCCTGCCAAGTTTCAGTGGACAGTTATACTAGTAACCTTATGTGTCTACCCTTGTAGGTTAAGGACCTACAAGGAATTCTGTCTTTATATTTGTATTTTGCAGTCTCATTAAGATATGTTATGGTGTTGACCGATTTTTTTTTTAAAGGGTGCTCACTGTGCTTCTCAAGCTTGAATTCCTGTTTCCTTCCCCAGATTAGGGAAGTTCTCAGGTATAATCTGTTCAAATAAACCTTCTTCCCCCTTTTCTTCTTATGGGACTCCTATGATACTGATATTGTGTCATCTCATGGAATCTCTTACCTAGGTCTCCCCTAATTATCTATATATTTCTTTTCCCTCCTTTTTTAAGCTTCATTATTTTCCATAATTTCATCTTCTATTTCACCTATTCTCTCCTCTATTTTTTCAATCCTCACTGTCACTGTATATAGTTTATTTTGCATCTCAGTTATAACATTTTAAAATTCATCCTGACTACCTCTGCAGCAAGAGTCTTTTATCTTTTATCTCTGCAGCACGAGTTTTTCTGATGTCTTCAAAGCTTTTTAAAGCCCAGACAGTATTATGAATGTTGTTCTAAATTCTTTTTCAGATATATAGCTTATATCTGTTTTGAGCAAGTCACTGGCTGTGATTTCTTCCTAAAGTTTCTTTTGTGGGGATTTCCTCCATTTTGTCATTTTGTCTAAGTTTCTGTCTTTTATGTGTTTTTAAAGCTTGTTGTGTTTAATGGGCTTGAGAATGCTACTGTATTAAAAAGGGGTCATAAACTGTCCAAGGCATGGCACTTCAGGAAGTGTTTCTGGTGTATACTGTGTGCGCTATGCTGTTTAGTTTTGGTTGTTCTTTCCCCCTATACTGCCATCTGCAGAGCTCCTTCTTGTTTGAGGTGTTGGAGTGTTTGGACCTTTAACTAAGCGTTCTTTGATTTGTTTGTTGAATTAAGCCTGGAAAAAAAAGGGGCAGGTGAAACCCTGATCCCCCCCCAAAGAAAAAAGAGAAAGGGAAAGGGAAGAAGGAAAAACAAACAGAGAATGAAAAAAAAAAAACTATAAGGCTGATTCCAAAGAATAATAAAGGGTAAAAAACAAGGGGGGAAGCAGAAGAAAAGAAGAAAGAGGAGGAGGAGGAGGAGAAGGAGACAACAAATAAAAAAGCTTGATTCCAAAAAAAGGGAGAGAGAGAAATGGAAATAATAAAAAAGATAAGAAATTAAGAGCCTCATTCCAAAAGAAAAAAAGAATGAGGACAAAAATAATAAAAAAGTTGTCTGTTAGTGTCTAGGGGATGATGGCTCCTCTGTTCTAGAAGAGAGGCCAGGTATGTTGGCTTAGAGTCAGTCTTGCCCCAGTAAATACACAGTTGCCAGGCATGGAAGGATAGGATTTGGTGTAAGTGGGTTCCACCTCTACTGGTGGCCACTGTGTTGTTCTATGAAGTCCCACCATTTTGGTGTTTGAGAGGAATGGTGCCACCCCAATCTTTTGCCCTCACCAGGGATCACGACCCCTGCTGTTCAGACAGCCCTCATCGAATACCTAAGGCAGTCAGGTTGGCCTGTGTTTTTTCTTTGCCGGTGCTTTTTCTTTGAGGTGTAGATAGGTTGAAAATCCAAAGTCTTAAGGGACCGGGCATNNNNTTGTCCTTGGGGAGTCAATATAACCACTTCCAAAATTACTACAGGAAAGGGACTATTCTCTTTCAGTGCATCTCAGAGATCCCTACACCATGCTATGCACTCCAGAGCCAGCTCCCTCCTCCCTAGCAGTATCCATCACAGCTCTTCTCCAGAGAAGGTCACATACTTCCAAAATCTCTAAGTTTGAGCAACAAAGGCTATTTGCAAAAAAGTACTGGGACACTCAGCACTTCTCACTCACCAGTCCGTGGTCCATAGAGGTTTTCCTTTTGGGCTAATTTGATAATTCACGATCTCAACCCCTCTCTCTTTCTCTCCTTTTTGTCTCTCCACAAAAAGTTTTCTGTCCCCTCTATGGCTCTGCCACTTTTCTCTAACCCAGTACACATCCATGCACATGAAAACTGCCAAACTGTCTCCCTCCAACTGTGCAGATCCTTCTGCCACCCCACAGATTGATTTCCTGGGTGTTCCAAGTAGTCTTATTTCAATACATCTGTGTTTGAGGGATGAGAAAAATTCAGAGTCCCTCTACTTCTCCACCATATTAACTCTTCCCTCTACTCTAGTTTCTTAAGTCAGTCCAGCCAAACTACATTTGGTTTCTATTCAAGGTGTGATATAAGTTCCCTACATCTCTGGTTTAAAATTTGTATGTTAGGAGTGTGGAATTTATAACTGTTTCCATGGGAAACATTACAGAGATTATATCTTGCTAAAGAATGCAGAAGAATTTCCGAGATTTTTATGCCCCTATATTCTACTGTTGAACGTTTTGAAAGCTAATTTGAGTTAAATTATTCCTTATCAAATTGGAAGTCATAAGATTGGTTATAGAGTAGGACTTTAGTGAGATTTTCATCCAAAAATTGTTTATAGAGTTCATATACCTTTTTTTCTTATTAACTACTAAGCATAGAATTAGAGAAGGGTTGTTTATGAAACAATATACTTTTTTTCTTGAATTTTATTCCCATTCAATAGTTTTGAGGCAAGTAGTTTCTCAGGAGTCTCAATGATAGGAGAATGACCCAATGGTATTATCTAGTGAAGGTAAAAGGGAATCATTAAAAGCATCATCACATACGTGTTCCACAAAGCAACCCAAATCATACATGTTCTTACATGATTTCCTCCAACCCATAGGTCAGGATAATTCTGGCATATACTAGTATATGACCAAGATCAGTATAAACTCTTTTGTCTTTCAACCTGTTGTGCTGTCTTTGGAATGGGCAATGCAATATAATTTCCTAACAGTGATGTTATTTTGCATTTTGCTACAGTTATCTTATCCACAGGTTTTATTTGTATCATTACTCTGCTCTACTTTCTTTTACAACCTTATCTTAATTTTCCTTTTTTTAAAAAAGTTTATTTATTTTTTGAGAGAGAGACAAAGCATGAGCAGGAGAGAGGCAGACAGAGAGAAAGGGGGACAGAATCTGAAGCAGGCTCCAGGCTCTGAGCTGGCAACACAGAATCCGACGCGGGGCTCAAACCCGCAGGCTGTGAGATCATGACCTGAGCTGAAGTCAGATGCTTAACTGACTGAGCCACCCAGGCACCCCTTTAATTTTCCTTTTAATCAGGGAAAAATGAGTTGTCTTCTGTATCTGTACACTGCTTTTCCACATTGTTTCATCATTTAAAACCTTACATGTAAGTGGTTTGCAAGATTTTGTATGATTTTGTTCTTCGTAAAGGAATTCAGTTAAGAAGGCTTCTCCAAGCATTTTATTGGAAAAAAAAATCTAGACAGAAGAATTATTCCTGTAACAAAATTCCTTTGGTA
>NW_027529562.1:81430-85958 GCF_008692635.1 Crocuta crocuta
TCTGATATATTCCTGTAACATAAAAGAACTCATTCAGGCAATGTACATTGCCTGAATGTGCAAATGAAGACTTGTCTTCTATGTGAAACACAAATAATTTAGGGCGGCAGTGTTGCTCAAAGGATAGATAATAACACCAAGAATAAGCAGCCTTGAGTCTGCATTAACTTCTCCCTCTTCCTTCCTTCCTTTCTTCCTTCCTTCCTCCCTCCCTCCCTCTCTCTCTCTCTTTCTTCTTTCCACTGAAATGTAATTAACATACAGTGTTATGTTAGTTTCAGGTATACAATACAATGATTCAACAATTCTATACATGACTCAGTGCTCATCAAGATAAGCCATTAGCATTGTAATATAAGATAATTTATTTACTATTCCTGGGGNATATTCTCTTCCCTTCTTCACAGCATTATTGTCAAGATAACATTGTACGGTGTATATGAAAGTGTTTTAAAAAGTACAAATTTAGACAAAAGTATAATAATTTTAATGTATGTATTAAACTATAATAAATGATTTATTTAAAAGTGATTGGTTAAAGTGCTTAATCTCTTCTCCATCTACAAATATTGTGTATAAAATCAAGGCTGCTTTCAAACAGTTGTTTTGTACTGTATTTAATTAATGTCATTTGAGTCACACACTGAAAAAAAATTCTGTACCTCAGAATGTATACAAGAGATGGATATTTATACATACTTTGGACTCATTAAAACTTTCCCAGTAGAACCATAAATGTAGCCACTTACTTTTTCATTAATCTAAATAGAAATAGCTTGGCGCGCCTGGGTGGCTCAGTAGGTTAAGCGTTCGACTTCGGCTCAGGTCATGATCTATGATAATTAGTTTAAATAAAACAAATGATTTCGACTCATTAGATTTGTGGGTTTGTGGGTTTGAGCCCCGAATCAGGCTCTGTACTGACAGCCAGCTCAGAGCCTGGAGCCTGCTTCAGATCCTGTATCTCCCTCTCTCTCTGACCCTCCCTTGCTCACTCTCTCTCTCTCTCTCTGTTAGAAATAAATAAAACATTAAAAATAAAAAAAAAGAAATAACTTTGTCAAATTCACTACCGTGTTTTTCTTAAACCTTTTATTTAAATTCCAGTTAGTTAAGGGCACCTAGGTGGCCCAGTTGGTTAAGCGTCTGACTTCAGCTCAGGTATGATCTTGCAGTTTGTGGGTTCAAGCCCTGTGTCAGACTCTGTGCTGAAGGCTCAGGCCTGGAGCCTGCTTCAGATTCTCTCTGTCTCTCTGTCTCTCTATCTGTCAGAAATAAACATTAAAAGGGACACCTGGGTGGCTCAGTCAGTTAAGCGTTCTACTTCAGCCAGATCATGATCTCATGGTTTGTGAGTTTGAGCCCCACATCAGGCTCTATGCTGACTGCTCAGAGCCTGGAGCCTGCTTCAGATTCTGTGTCTCCCTCTTGCTTTGCCCCCCACCCCCACTCTGTCTCTGACTCTCTCTCAAAAAATGAATAAACATTTTAAAAATTTAGAAAAAAATAATAAAAAGAAATAAACATTAAAAATAATTTTAAAAGAAAGTTTCCAGTTAGTTAACATACAGTGTAATATTATTTTTAGGTGTACAATATAGTGATTCAGTGCTGCCATACAACACCCGGTGCTCATCACAAGTGCCCTCCTTAATCCTCATCACCTATTTAACCCATCACCCAACCCAACTTCATTCTGGTAAGTATCCATTAGTTCTCTATAGTCAAGAGTCTGTTTCTTGGTTTGCCTTTCTCTTTTTTTTAATCTCTTTGTTTATTTATTTTACCTGTTTTAAATATTTTTATTTATTTCTAGGAGAGAGAGAGAGAAAGAGAGAGACAGCGTGAGCAGGGGAGGGTCAGAGAGAGAGGGAGATACAGACTCTGAAATAGGCTCCAGGCTCTGAGCTGGCAGTCAGCACAGAGCCCGACGCGGGGCTCGAACCCACGAACCGCGAGATCATGACCTAAGCGAAAGTCGGACGCTTAACCGACTAAGCCACCCAGGCGCCCCTATTTTGTCTTTTTACGTTTCTCATATAAGTGAAATCATGTGGCATTTTGCTTTCTCTGACTGACTTATTTCACTTAGCGTAATACTCTCTTAGCTCCATCTATGTCATTAGGAATGTCAAGAGGTAATTTTTTTATGGCTGAGTAATATTCCAGTGTGTGTGTGTGGGGAGTGCGCCACATCTTCTATATTCATCTATTGATGGACACTGGGGCTGCTCCCATGATTTGACTACGGTAGATAATGCTGCTATAAACATTGGGGTGCATGTATCCCTTTGAGTTAGCATTTTTGTATTTTTTTGGTAAATACCTAGTAGTTGAATGGCTGGATCATAGGTTAGTTCTACTTATAACATGTTGAGAAACCTCCATTCTCTTTTTCAGAGTGGCTGAACAACTTTGCACTCCCCCCAACAATGCAAGAGTGTTCCCTTTCTCCACATCCTCACTAACAGCTGTTTCTTGTGTTTTTGATCTTAGTAATTCTGACAGGTGTGAGGTGATACCTTATTGTAGTTTGATTTGAATTCCCCAGATAATCATTAAATTGAGCATTTTTTGGTGTGTCAGCTATCTGTATAAGACATCTTATTTGGAAAAATGTCTATTCATGTTTTCTGCCCATTTTTAAATTAGATCACTCATTTGTAGGGTGTTCAGTTTTATATGTTCTTCATATATTTTGGATACTAACCCTTGATCAGATATGCCATTTGCAAAAACCTCCCATTCAGTAGATTGCCTTTTAGTTTTTGTGATTGTTTCCTTCACTTTGCAGAAGCTTTTTATTTTGATGTAGTCCCAATAGCTTATTTTCAATTTTGTTTCCCTTACCTCAGGAGACATATATAAAGAAGTTGTTACAGCTGATGTCAAAGGGTTTACTGCTTATGTTCTTTTCTAGGAGTTTTATGGTTTTCTGTCTCACATTTAGGTCTTTCATCCATTTGAATTATTTTCTGTGTATGGTGTCAGAAAGTGGTTCAGTTTCATTCTTTTGCATGTAGGTGTCCACTTTTCCCAACATGACTTATAGAAGAGACTTTTTTTCCATTGCATGATCTTTCCTGCTTTTTGTGAAGACTAATTGGCCATATAGATGTGGGTTTCTTTTTGGGTTTTCTATTCTGTTCCATTTATCTATGTGTTTATTTCTGTGCCTGTACCATACTGTCTTGGTTACTACACCTTTGTAATATAACTTGAAGTCCAGAATTCTGATGCCTCCAGCTTTGCTTTTCATTTTCAAAGTTGCTTTTGTTATTTGGGGTCTTTTGTGGTTCCATGCAAATTTTAGGATTGTTTCTTCTAGCTCTGTGAAAAATGCTGGTTCTATTTTGGCAGGGATTGCATTAAATGTGTAGATTGTTTTGAATAGTATTATAAACACTGACAATATTTGTTCTTCCAATCCATGAATATGGAAGATCTTTCCACTTCTTTTGTCATCTTCAGTTTATGTCATTAGTGTTTTATAGCCTTTAGAGTAGAGTTGATTCACTTCCTTGGCTAGGTTTATTCCTAGGTAATTTATGGTTTCAGGTTTAATTGTAAATGGTATCAATTCCTTAATATCTCTTTCTGCTGCTTCATTATTGGTGTATAGAAATGTAACTGATTTCTATACATTGATTTTGTATCCTGTGACTTTGGTGAATTCATTTTTCAGTTCTAGCAATTTTTTGGTGTAATCTTTTGGGTTTTCAATCTAAGGTATCATGACATCTGAGAAGAGTGAATGTTTGACCTCTTCCTTATCAATTTGGATGCTTTTTATTATGTTTTGTTGTCTGATTTTTGTGGCTAGTGCCGTGTTAAATAACAGTGGTGAGAGTGGACATCCTGTCTTGTTCTTGAGCACAGAGGAAAAGCTCTCAGATTTTTCCTCTTGAGGATGATATTAGCTATAGGGTTTCCATATATGGCCTTTATGATGTTGAGGTATGTTCCCTTTATCCCTACTTTGTTAAGGGTTTTTATCATGATTGGATGTTCTGCATTGTAAAATGCTTTTTCTGCATCTCTTGAAAGGATCATATAGTGGTTCTTATTGTTTTTTTTTTCCTTATTAATGTGATGTATCACATTGAATAGTGAATATTGAGCCGCCCTTGCAACTCAGGAATAAATGCTCCTTGGTCATGGCGAATGATCTTTTTAATGTATTGTTGGATTTGTTTCACTAATATTTTGTAGAGAATTTTTGCATCCGTGTTCATCAGGGATATTGGCCTTTATTTATTTTTTAGTGGTGTCTTTATCTTGTTTTGTTATCAGGATAATGTTGGCCTCACAGAATGAATTGGGAAGTTTCACTTTCTTTTATTTTTCTTAGAATAGTTTAGGAAAAATAGATATTATTTCCTCTTAATTACCTTAATATCCAGTAATTGAACTACTAGATATTTACCCAAAGACAACAAAAATACTATTTCAATGGGATGTATACATCCTGATTTTTATAGCAGCATTATCTACAATAGCTACTTCATAGAAACAGCACAAATATCCA
>NW_027529562.1:85980-90864 GCF_008692635.1 Crocuta crocuta
AATGTAAAAAGAATATGTGTTATATATAGTATATAATTATATACATACCTATATATTATATATTATGTAACATACATTTTACATATTATATATATATAACATATATATATAACAGTTCTGTTATATACACACAATGGAATATTACTGAACCATAAAAAATAAATCTTGCCTTTTGGAATGACATGGGTGGAGCTAGAGAATATTATGTTGAGTGAAACAAGTCAGTCAGAAAAATACTATATTGTTTCATTCATATATCAATTTAAGAAGCAAAATGAATAAGCAAAGGGACAAAAAAAGAGAAAGAGGCAAACCAAGAAACAGATTCTTAATTACAGAGAACAAACTGAGGGTTACTAGAATGAAAGTACATGGGGGTATGTATTAGGTGATGAGGATTAAGGAGTGAACTTGTGATGAGCACTGGGTGTTGTGTGGAAGTGATGAATCACTATATTGTACACCTGAACCTAATATTACTCTTTGTGTTAACTAACTGGAATCAAATAAAGCTTAAAAATACAGAAGCTCTTATTTGCATTTTAAATAAAACTTAAAAATACAGAAGCTCTTATTTGAATTTTACAAAAGAAACAAAGACAGAAAAAGGTTATATACTTGTTGAAGTTCACAAACATAGTAAATGGTGGAACTAGTATTTGCACCAGGCAAGTGGATTTAGAATCCACTTACTTAATCAGTACACTATATTGCCTTTATCTGTACTAATAGAATGGAATTTGAAGATCAACATATGCAATACAATTTCATCATGTATATGTGCCAGGCACTTTTCTAACACTTCACATACAGTAAGTGGTATAACCCTCACAGCATCTCTATAAAACAGATATTATAATTATCATTTCACACATGAGAAAATAGAGGCACAGAGAAGTTATATAGGATGCACTGTATTACACAGTTTTAAGTGGTAGAGTCTGGGTTTGAACCCAGGCAGCCTCACTTCAAAGCCTATGTAGTTGTGCTCACTTTGCCAGTGTATATACTAAAATCAGAACAAAACAGAGGACATTAGCATGCCCTATGTGCAAGGATGACACGCAAATTCATGAAGCATTCCATACTTTTTTAAAAAGTAGACTGTGTACTTAAATTTCATGTTATAAGTGACTTTTTCTCCCTTATAACCGACTTAATAAATGTCATCATGTTTGTGAAAAATGATACAAATCAAACTGTTAAATAGTGGTTTCCTCTGAGAGGATTGCAAAGAGAAGGTGATAGTGTAATTTTGCTTTTTACTCTCTATATTTCCATATGGTTTTGACTTTTACAATGTGCATGAATTCATGTATTATTTGTATGATCAATAAGTCATGCACATTGTTAGAGCTTGGAGTTGAGGCCACTGGCTGGCCGATGAACTCAGAAGAATAGGTACCATGCTACATGAGGGGCAAGTCTTTTGGTAACACCACAAGGGTCTCTGGCTCAATGAGTGGACTTTGATAGTAATTCTCGCTACAAGTTAAAAAAACAATAAGTAAGTAAATAAATATAAAGTCACATATAAAAAGTACAAGAAAAAGTATACTACTTTCCTTAGAATATATTTTTCTAATCCCACAAGTTTCTGGCCCATTCTTTAGAATGCTTTTGAACTCAGATATAAACTGCCCAAGTAGGCTGTGAAGCATCAACATCTACATTGTTAATACTTTCAGCTACAATTATCAGTACAGTTTTTTTTTTTTTACAAATAATTACTTCAAAATAATTATCACAAACATCCTATATAATAGTTAACTTGAATTTTGTATGTTATACCAGCCAGTTTATTTTAGGTTGTCAAAGATAGCCTATTCTAAGAAATAGTGCATTAATTTGGCTTGGCACCAAAGTAATAGCTCACAGCAAAATGAGAAAATAAGTCACACTCTCACACCAGACAGATAATGAAAACAACAGAAAAAAAAAGGATTTTCTACCACCGCTACCACAAAAGAACACTTAAAGAAAATGGAGATCTCAAATTGTTCCTAACCTAGGCTTTTTCATTGGTTATATCCATCTCCTTTGCCTTTCTCACTCTTATATCCAACCAAACTCTAACAGTCCCCTGTTCTAAATATCTTTGCCTTTCACTATTGTCATTTCATTTTTGTATTGTTGCCAGTGCTTCCAATCTTGCCTCCTTTCAAATCCCCTTGACGTGCTAGATTGATCCACCTTTCACACCAAGAGATAAATCCTGTTTAATCATCCATGGATTGATAATAAGAGATATAATTTATTGAGTGGCTCATAAGAAAAGGTGGTCTTAGGTAATATCTCCACTTATTTAATCTTCAGAGAAAATCTGCAAGTTAAGATTTTCCACATTTTTATAAAACAAGAAACAGCCTTAAAAAACTAAAATTCAAAATCTAGCATAAAACCCGAAGGCCTATATGCGTTTTCCTATTTATTTCCTCAGTTTCTATTCCTCCACTTGCTCCCAAAGCTCCAATTACCACATTGCTTCATGACTGTTCCTGCTACCTAAAACTTCTTTACTATTATAATTTCCTGGCATTCTATACATCCTTCAAGTTTCAGTTTAGCTCTCACTTATTCAGGGATACCTTCCTTGACCCACTTACCCTGATTTAGATTTCTCTACATTGCATATATCTCACTTTATCAGTTATCACTCTGTGACTAACTTGAAGGTAAATGCTTCTTCTTATTCATATTGATAAGCTTGTTCCCAAACATCATGCAAGCAGCCTGATACTTATCATCAATAATAATTATTAGAGGTGCCTGGCTGGCTCAGTCGGTTTAGCATCTGACTTCAGCTCAGGTCATGATCTCACGGTTCCTGAGTTCAAGCCCCGAGTCAGGCTCTGTGCTGACAACTCAGAGCCTGAAGCCTGATTCAGATTGTCTCCCTCTCTCTCTGCTCCCCCACTTCTCTTGGGGTCTGTCTCTCTCTCAAAAATAAACATTAAAATTTTTTAATAATAATTTTCATTTTTTTGAACTACAGACATGTCAGACCAAGTGCCAAACACTTTTACATACTCAATTCATTTAATCCTGATAATGATGCTGTCAAGTAGGCGTCACCATTCACATTCATACACTAACGACTGAGAAATTGACATTCAGAAGGAAGTAATTTGCCCAAGATCTATAGTTATCAAGAGGTAGAACTATGGAATCCATATTTGTTTGGCAGAAAAACTGGTGCTGAAGTTCTTTAGTTCTTTACTGTCAATTTCCATTGCTCAATTTTGTCAAGCCAAAGAAATCCTATAAATATTATCGCTATCTTCAACTACATGAAAATAAATGCTAGAATAATGAGCTATGGATGTATTTAAGAGGAAGTGGACATTAAAGCAAAAAGTCATCTTTTTATACCAGGTGGACGGAGGAAGTGTTAGAAGAGTCAGCGACTATTGAACCCACTATTACATAAACAAACAAAAAATGGGGGCCAAATCCCAGAAGGAAAGCTTGCTGTCTTCAAGAAGGGAGGGACACTTAAATTTTTTTTTTTTAAATGTCAGGGGGCGCCTGGGTGACTCAGTCGGTTAAGCGTACAACTTCGGCTCAGGTCATGATCTCACGGTTTGTGGGTTCGAACCTCACATCGGGCTCTGTGCTGAGAGCTAACTCAGAGCCTGGAGCCGTTTCAGATTCTGTGTCTCCCTCTCTCTATGGCCCTTCCCTACTCATACTGTCTCTATCTCTCTCTCTCTCAAAATTAAAAAATACAACATTAGAAAAAATTAATAAAAAAAGAAGGGAGTGGACACAGGAGAGGGAAAGGAGTCATCTCCCCAAACTAAGACAAAAGTCATTAAAGACTGCTATGGTGGTCCGGGATCTTCCTGTCCAAATAAGCATTGGTGCCATTTGCTCTGTCACTACAAACTTAGGGAATACAAGTTTTAATTTATCTCTTTATTTACTATCACATTGTATTTTGGTCATTTTCTCCCTCAGGTGTCTCAGCCCTACATTTGCGTCTGTGGTTGCCAGACAAAAAAGCTCATGTTTACCACCATCTCCAAGGAGGGAGATGGGAGAAGTAGCAGGAATATGGAGACCATTAATTCTTCCATCCCTTTTGCCTCGCCGCCAATGAGTAAAGAGGCTTTAACAGGAATTTATCACCCCAGAGTTCATCTCCTCCCCCTCATGCTGGCCATCATGATGCTCCAGCGTTCCTGCGTCACAAAGGTACTAATTTCCTGGCCAATCTGGTGCATACAAGCCAAATACTCTTAGCAACAGTCTTGGAAAAAGGCACTCCCAGGTTTGGGGACTTTGAATAGTTCAGCCTTAGGTGGTAATCAAGTGACTTACTCTGAGTTACTTCTGCAAAGTAGCCTTATGTGGAAACAATGAGCTCCGTTAAAGTTTATTATACCAGCGTGTCAGGGTCTAGAGAGGTGAGTGGAAAGAAAAGGGCCTTAGCAGGCAAAAGACTAGAGTGAAGACATGCTAGTTGGGGACTTCATGATTGTGTTAAGACATAACCATCTTATTGTCTTTCATTTTTCAGCTCCTTCCTCTCTAGGTTTTCAAGGATGGAAGGTGCAGGAGACAACAGAGAATGTGGTTATTGCCCTTACCCTAGTTGTTCTCTAAGAACTGACCATTTTGGGAGGTTGATGGGTCCTGAACTCAGCCAACTTCAGTATTTCCAGTAATTTTGCACATGTTTCAAATGGAAGAGATAAAGAAACTTGTTTTTTATGATGTTTAGGATGGGAGAGGGAAAATGCCAGTGAGTAGATGGCTAGAATCCTCAGAGAAAACAGGGTAACCTTAAAAATACAAACTTAATTTCTAAGAAGAATGTGTATTTGCATGGACAAACATGTCTTAGATTACAGTTTAGATTAATTATTTTGAACCAAGCAG
>NW_027529562.1:91002-93108 GCF_008692635.1 Crocuta crocuta
CTGTGAGCCACTTGTGTAATTTTAAATTTTCTAGAAATGACTTAAAAAAGAGATGAGATTAATTTTAATATATTTTATTTAATACAAAATATACAAAATGTTTTCATTGCAACATATAACCAATATTTAAAAAGAGATGTTATATATTTTCATATTAAGTCATCAAAATACAGTATGTATTTTGTACTTCTAGGACATTTCATTTTGGACAAGCCACACTTCAAGTATTCAATAGTCACATGTAGCTGGTTAGTGGTTATCACATTGGCTCAGCTACACAAGAACTGTTTTATGTCTAAGAACCTCATTCTGCAAAGTTTTTGGAAAATCATAAAAACTGAAGAATTTAGAATTGATTATAAATGGCTAACAAACATTCATCACACTCCTGTATGTCAGACACCGTGATAGATGCAAGGAACAATGAGATTCAATCTCAGCCTAGAAATAGTGCATTGCTTCGCATAAATAAAGCCTTTACAACTAGATTAGGGATTTCAGCTGGGTACTAAGAAACAACAATAACAATAAGCAGTTTTAAAAACAAAATTATGGGCCTTTTCACTATTGTTTAACATTGTAATTTATGTTATTGGATATAATACTAAGATTCTGTAAGAAGGAATGATGTGGAATCAATGAGGACCATAATGGATGCAGCAGAAGACTCAGCCAAATGTTGGTCTGTCTCTCAAACCATAACATAAAAATCATCTGGAGGGCTTGTTAAAACATTCCTGGGAGTCATTCCCAGATTCTATAGTTTTGGAATGGGATAAGGCGGATGATGCTGGTCTTATAAATCACACTCAGACTAGCACTAGTTTAAGCAATTGTTCTCATAATGAGGTTCCTCTGGAAAAAAAATATTGAAAAAGCACTATAAAAATGTGACAAATCACATGCTTCATGCTTGTGAAATTTTTGAAGACTAATGAGCCTCGGAAGGTAGAAATGTTGCATGATGGAATTTCAGACTTCTTCCCTATCAGTTGGAAATAGACAGGGTTTTCTAAGCCTGACTGGATTATATTTTGCACTTTCACAGAAGTCATAATTGAATAAGCTGGGGTTTGTACTTGTCAAATTGATTTTACATATATTTTCTTATTCTAGCATCACATATTTTATGTGGCAAAATTGCCCAACATTGTTATGTGAAAATGTAGAAAACTCAAATTTCAGGATTTATGTTACAGTTATTTAAAAAATGTACTTATAAACTATGTTTAATTTTTGTATGTTTTATTTTATATTTGAGAGAGAGAGAGAGAATGAGTGGGGGAGGGGCAGAGAGAGAGGGAGACACAGAATTCGAAGCAGAGTCCAGGCTCTGAGCTATCAGCACAGAGCCTGACGTGGGGTTCGAACTCATGAACCACGAGATCATGAAATGAGCTGAAGTCGAACGCTTAACCAACTGAGCCACCCAGGTGCCCCTAAACTATGTTTAAAAGATAACCAATTATTTCCATTTTATTTTGGTGGTAGTGTTTCAGGGGAAAAGACAATAGGAGTGGATATACTTCCTTTTAACAGATAACACAAATCTAATAATTCATATAGGAGGATATAGCAAGAACTGACCACTTTTATTCACCGACCTTTTTTTAAAGCTTAATCCTCTGATTTATTTTCTCATTCTGTGGATTTTATCTCCTCACTTAGGCATAGTCTCCTATTATTGTTTAGAACATGCAGTTTGTTCCTTCAAATTCAAAAACCTGGCATCCTATCCATTTCCTACACAGACCTACTTTAGTTATTGGCATAAGTTAATGCAGTGATGAGTTGAAATGTGTGCTTCAACTGTTAGCGGAATGTTCATACCATTTCATATGCAGTTTGAAATCAATATGGTAAATATTTATAGCGCATCAGAGATTTTCAACTCTCACTGACACCTTACTGTATTTCTTCATATACATATTAAACATATTGACATATTACAGATATACTATATATGTGTGTATGTGTACGTGTTTATCACAAGCAAATAACCTAATTTTGCTCCTCAAAAAAAATCACACTATTGAAACATATTCCTCTTCCATAGCATAATAGATAGAGAAAATAAAAATAAAACATAAAACATTGGGGCCACTT
>NW_027529562.1:93745-96485 GCF_008692635.1 Crocuta crocuta
ATCTAGGTGAAGCAGAGACAGGAAGAAGTTACCAGAATTTTAGATACTTACAAAATAAAGTATGAATTAATAGATATTTCTGTGAGTTTGAAAATACTTCAGGAAATGAGGACTAAAGTTTCCACCCCTAGGGCTCTACCACCTCAAATATTCAATGGCCAAGAATATTGTGGGGTAAGAATAAATGTCCATTTTTATTTTATTTTCATTTCATATTTTAAGGTTATATACATTTATGAGCTGTGAGGGCAAGGTTTCTTCATTTACACAATAACTTAAATATGTTCCTGAAGATAAGGCAATGTGTAGTTCATTATGAAAAAAAAAACATAAAAGAAAAGTATATCATGCTGCTTGTTTTGAGGTACACAGTATNATAATTAGCAAATTTACCTAGACACTTGAATTTAATTACTTCATAAGTGGAGATTATCAGCATTGATATTACAAGTTAATTTTAATAATTTTTAGGATTTTGAAATGTTTCACAAGGCAAAGGAGACCAAAGAGATTCTTAAATTCCTGAAGATGGAATGAATGTGCAGTAATGATACAAAAGATTTTTATCAAGGTGGATCTGCGTGTACTTCCAAATACATTGGTTACTTTTAATTAAAAAATACAAGAGCTTTATTAAGGTTAATTGATATCTAGATTCATTTGCAATCACTAACATGGGGGCTTTTACAAGTTCAATTTTGCTTACAATAATTTCTTTGTTACAGAGTGAACACTTTACAAAGATGTGTAAAAAATATCGTTAAACATTTATCAAGATCAAATTTCTTTTTGTTTATTTGACTGTACAATGAATGTAATAAGTTTTTACATTTACAAACTGATTAACTCATAATATAATTTTAGCAAAGTTATATATTTGATATTTGGTTCATGTGGTTTTATACAGAAAAAATATGTCTTTCAGTGGATACACACCAAACTTTAATAAATGTGCCATTGATTGTAACAGGGGATCAAATGTGGGTGGCTCCCATGAAATAATGAATAGTAACTACAAAATAATGTAAAATCTAATAACTAAGATTCATAAACATCACTAGAGTATAAATTGTACTATACTTTTCATACAAATAAAAATATAAATTTTCTGTTTTAAATTATACTGCTTTAATTGAAGCAACTTATACTAACTTAACTGTGTTCGAAAACATGTGAACACAATTTAAAACTGACAGTAAAACTATAAAAACTACACTTTTAATTCTGCAAGGAAAGATTTAAAGTAATACGTTCAGTACCATAAAAAAAGATTTTCCTAGAAACGTCTCAGAATAGAAAATATATGACATATTCTCATAAGAAATATAAAGTAAAATAAAATCATGGCCAAGTATAAGTTATAGATGTAATCTAGTTAGTTCCTGAAAAAACAAATACAATAGAACCTTGGATAACTTGTTCTGTTATTCCACAAGATGAGCAACAATTTCTAATAAATGTTAATTTGGTAAGTGAGCAATGCCTTGCAATACAAATAGTCCATGATGCCAAACGTCACATGATCACAACTGAGCCAATGGTTGTTGAAATTTGCTTTGATATACAAGTGCTTTGGGTTACAAGCATGTTTCCAGAATGAATTATGCTCACAAACCAAGGTTTTTCTGGGTAATAATTCCAAATCAACAATTAAATGGTTTCATCCTTCACCTTCAAATTTTTTTCTTCCAAGATTTTATTTAAATTCAAGTTAGTTAACATATAATGTAGTATTGGTTTCAGTAGTAGAATTTAGTGATTCATCATTTACATACAACACACAGTGCTCATCCCAACAAGTGCCCACCTTAATGTCCATAACTCATTTGGCCCACGCCCCCACTTCTCCTCCAGCATCCCTCAATTTATTCTCTATAGTTAAGAGTTTCTTATGGGTTTGCCTCCCTATTTTTATCTTATATTATTTTTCTTTCCTGTCCCCTATGTTCATCTGCTTTGTTTCTTTTTTTAATGTTTTATTTATTTGTTTGTTTGTTTCTGAGAGAGACAGCGTGAGCAGGGGAGGGTCAGAGAGAGAGGGAGTCACAGGCTGAAACAGGCTCCAGGGCNCATATTTTATATGTAATATATATTATATATATAATATATACAATTATATATGTATATTAATTTATATTATATATCTTCCTTATTCATTCTTCATTCAATGGACATTTGAGATCTTTTCATAATCTGACTATTGTTGATAGTGCTGCTATAAACTTCAGGGTACATGTGCCCCTTTGAACAAGTATTTTTGTATCCTTTGGATAAATACCTAGTAGTATAATTGCTGGTAATTCTATCTTTAACTTTCTGAGGAACCTCCACACTGTTTTCCAGAGTGGATGCACCAGTTTACATTCCCACCAAAAATGTAAGAGGGTTTCTCTTTCTCCACATCCTCAACATTTATTGTTTCCTGAGTTGTTAATTTTAGCTATTTTGATGGGTGTGAGGTGGTATCTCATTGTGGTTTTGATTTTTACTTCCCTGATGATGAGTGATGTTGACCATTTTTTCATGTATCTGTTANTTCGGACGCTTAACCGACTGAGCCACCCAGGCGCCACTCATCTGCTTCTTTCTTACATTCCACATATGAGAGAAATCATATGATATTTTTCTTTCCCTAACTGACTTATTTCACTTAGCATAATACACTATAGTTCCATTTATGTCATTGCAACTGACAAGATTTCTAATGACTTTAAAAATATTTCATTCTTTTCGATGAAAA
>NW_027529562.1:96549-99200 GCF_008692635.1 Crocuta crocuta
TCTGATGGGTGTAGGTGGTATCTCATTGTGGTTTTGATTTTTACTTCCCTGATGATGAGTGATGTTGACCATTTTTTCATGTATCTGTTAGCCATTTGTAGGTCTTCTTTGGAAAAGTGTCTCTTCATGTCCCTCCCCATTTCTTAACTAGATTATTTATTTTTGGGTGTTGACTTTGATAACCTCTTTATAGATTTTGAATACTAGCTTTTTATCTTATATGTCAGTTACAAATATCTTTGCCTATTCCATAGATTACATTTACTTTTGTTAACTGTTTCCTTCACTGTGTAGAAGCTTTTTATCTTGATGAGGTCCTAATAGTTCATTTTTGCTTTTATTTCCCTAGTGTCTGGAGACGTGTGTAATAGAAAGTTACATGGCCAACTTCAAAGAGGTTGCTGCCTGTATTCTTCTCTAGTATTTTGTTGGTTTACTGTCTCACATTTAGGTCTTTCATCCATTTTGAATTTATTTTTGTGTATGGTATAAGGGAGTGATCCAGATTCAGTCTTCTGCATACCATTTGTAGAAGAGACTTTTTCCCATTGCATATTCTTTTCTGCCTTGTTGAAGAATAGTTGACCATAAAGTTTTGAATCCATTTCTGGGTTTTCTATTCTGCTCCACTCACGAACGTGTCTCTTTTGGTGTCAGTACCACACTGTTTTGATTCCTACAGCTTTGTAATATAACTTAAAGTCTGGAATTGTGATGCCTCCCACTTTGATTTTCTTTTTCAACATGACTTTGGCTATTTTGGGTCTTTTCTGATCCCACACAAATTTTAGAATTATATGTTCTACCTCTGTGAAAAATGCTGGTGCCATTTTGATAGGGATTACATTGTGTAGATTGCTTTGGATAGTATAGACATTTCAACATTATTTTTTTCTTCTAATCCATGAGCATGGAATTTTTTTTCCATTTCTTTGTGTATTCCTCAATTCCTTTCATAAGCTTGTTAGGGTTTTCATCATACAGATCTTTTACCACTTTAGTTATGTTTGTTCCTAGGTATTTTATGGTTTTTGGTGCAATGGAAAATAGGATTGATCCACTGATTTATCTTTCTGCTGCTTCATTATTGGTTCATAGAAATGCAACCAATTTCTGTACATTGATTTTATATCAAATGCAATGTTGCTGAATTCATACAAAAATTCTAGCAGTTTTTTGGTGGAGTCTTTGGGTTTTCCATGCAGAGCATCATGTCCTTGAAGAGTAAAAGCTTGTCTTCTTCCTTGCTGATTTGAATGCCTTTTAGTTCTTTTTGTTGTCTGTTTGCTGAGGATTCCAACACTATGCTGAACAACAGTGGTGAGAGTGGACATCTCTGTCATGTTCCTGACATTAGGGGTAACCTCTTAGTTTTCCCCCATTGATGATGATATTGGCTGTGGATCTTTCATATATGGCCTTTTTGATGTTGTGGTATGTTCCTTTTATCCCTTTTTTTTTTTTTTTTAAGAAAGGATGCTGTATTTTTCTCAGATGCTTTTCCTACATCTATTGAGAGGATATTTAGTCTTTCTTTTTTTTATTAATGTGGTATATCATGTTGACTGATTTCTGTATGTAGAAACACCCTGAAGCCAAGGAATAAATCCCACTTGATCATGGTGAATAATTATTTTAATGTATTGTTGGATTCAGTTTGCTAGTATCTTGTTAAGAATTTTTGCATCCATGCTTATTGGGGAAATTGACCTGTAATTCTCCCTTTTAGGGGGTTCATAGTCTGGTTTTTAATCAAGGTAATGCTAGGTTTATAGAATGAGTTTAGAAATTTTCCTTCCATTCTTATTTCCTGTAACAACCACAAAAGAAATCTTTAAATTTGGTAGAATTCCCCTTGGAAGCCATCTGGCCCTGGGGTCTTGTTTGTTGGGAGATTTTTGATTACTGCTTCAATTTCTTTCCTGGTTATGGGTCTGTTCAATTTTTTTATTTCTTCTTGTTTCAGTTTTGGTAGTTTATATGTTTCTAGTAATTTATCCATTTCTTCCAGATTTCCCAATTTGTTGGTATATAATTGCTCATAGTAGTCTCATTTTTTTTTAATTTGTATTTCCATTGTGTTGGTTGTAACCTTCTCTCTTTCATTCATGATTTTATTTATCTGGGTCCTTACCATTTTCACTTTGACAAATCTGGCTAAGGATTTCTCAATTGTTTTTCAATTCCTTAAAAAAACAATCTCCTTGTGCATGGAGGAGGGCACTTGTGGGGATGAACACTAAGTGTTATATGGAAACCAACTTGACAATAAACTATTTGTAAAAAAAAAAAAAACACAATCTCCTGCTTTCATTGATCTGTTGTACTTTTTTTTATTGTCATTGATTTCTGCTCTAGTCTTTATTATCTCCATTCTTCTCCTGGTTTTGGTGTTTTATTCCTGTTTTTTCTCCAGCTCCCTTTGGTGTAAGTTGGAGTATGTATTTAAGACATTTCTTTATTTTTCTTCATTATTCTCCATAATTTTATCTTCTATATCATTGTTTCTTTGCTGGTTCATCCATCCTCACCATCATGGAATCCATTTGAGATTTCATCTCAGATATAGCATATTTAAAATTGGCCTGGCTAGACTTAAGTTATTTTATCTCTGCAGAAAGGGATTCTATGGTGTCTTCTATGCTTTTTTT
>NW_027529563.1:0-573 GCF_008692635.1 Crocuta crocuta
GTAAACTGGTGCAGCCCCTCTGGAAAACAGTGTGGACATTCCTCAGAAAATTAACAATGGAACTCCCCTATGACCCACCAATAGCACTGCTAGGAATTTACCCAAGGGATACAGAAATGCTGATGCATAGGGGCACATGTACCCCAATGTTCATAGCAGCACTCTCAACAATAGCCAAAACATGGAAAGAGCCTAAGTGTCCATCAACGGACGAATGGATCAAGAAGATGTGGTTTATCTATACGATGGNTCTGACTACATGGCAATGAGAGAAAATGAAATCTCACCATGTGTAGCAACATGGATGGATCTTGAGGGTGTTATGCTGAGCGAAATAAGTCAGGCAGGGAAGGACAGATACCATATGTTTGCACATGTAGGAGGATTAGGAGAACTTAACAGAGGACCATGGGCTAGAAGAAGGGGAAAAATAATTGGGAAGAGGGAGGGAGGCAAACCATGAGAGACTCTTGAATGCTGAGAATAAACTGAGGGATGAAGGGGGGTGGGGGAAGTAGGTAGGGGGGTGATGGGCATGGAGGAGGGCTCTTGTGGGGTTGAGCACTGGGTGTT
>NW_027529564.1:0-891 GCF_008692635.1 Crocuta crocuta
AGTCTCCAAGGTCAATTTAATTAAGGTCTCTTTTAGGGTTTTATTGCTTTTTTCTACCTGTCCTGAACTCTGGGGTCTGTATGCACAATGTAATTTCCAATTAATCACAGGGCCGTGGCTAAATTCTAGCTTACTTTGGACGCAAATGCAGGTCTGTTGTCTGACCCTACCATCTGAGGAGAGTCATACCTTATGAAGATGTTTTTTAGGAATTTTTTGGCCACGATCTGGGCAGTCTCATGTTTGGTTGGGAACGCTTGGCGGGCGGTGGTTCTTCAGCCCCTTGGTAGGCGTCCCTCTTCATCAAGGGCTACTAAGCCGAGTGGGTCAGCGCCGGTGCGCCGGTGCACCTGGCGGCCACGCTCGAGCACTTCATTGCAGAAATCCTGGAGCTGGCCATCTTCAATGAAAAGGAGCTCAACAAGCTGCTGGGAGGCGCTAAGATAGCTCAGGGAGACGTCCTGCCCAACATCCAGGCCGTGCTGCCACCCAAGGAGACCAGCGCCACCGTGGGGCCGAAGGCACCCATGGGCAGCAAGAAGGCCTTCTAGGCCTCCCAGGAATACTTTGAGCCGCTGGGAGTTCTCTTTACCTTCTTTTCCTGAAGCCAACTGCCTGAGGCATCTTTTCTGGTTCTCTAGTTCCACAGTTGCTGAGAGTAGGATCTTGGCTAAACCCTGGCTTTGTCTATTTTCAGCTCTTACCTGCTTGTCCTCTGCACTTTCCCTGTTGCTGTATACCTTCTCTGCCATGACCACTAGATCTTGGAAGCTTTTTTTCTCCAAGACATTCTAGTTTCTGAAGTTTTCTCCAAATGTCAGGGATTGATAAAAGCCGTGGCCACCACAGCTAAGTTTTCCTGAGCCTCAGGATCTGTAGGGGTGTACTGGC
>NW_027529565.1:0-260 GCF_008692635.1 Crocuta crocuta
AAGTCGGACGCTTAACCGACTAAGCCACCCAGGCGCCCCGATCCCTAGCTGCTTTCTATTCTCTCTTTGTCCTTATATTTTGCCAGTTTCACCATGATATGTCATGCAGAAGATTGATTCAAGTTATATCTGAGGGTGTTCTCCTTGACTTTTGGATTTCAATGTATGTTTCCTTCCCCAGATTGGGGAAGTTCTCTGCTATAATTTGTTNTTTTTCTGATGTCTTCCATGCCTTTTTCAAGCCCACCGATTAATTTTAT
>NW_027529566.1:0-250 GCF_008692635.1 Crocuta crocuta
AAGGGCATTATATAATAACTATAGGGTCTATCCATCAGGAAGAGCAAACAATTATACATGTCTACGCACCAAGTATGGGAGCACCTAAATACATAAAACAATTAATCACAAACAGAAACACTCTTATGGATAAGGATGTGCTAATAGCAGGGGACTTTAATACTCCACTTACAGCAATGGATAGATCAACTAGACAGAAAATCAATAAAGACACAATGGACTTGAATGACACATTGGACCAGATGGATTT
>NW_027529566.1:489-734 GCF_008692635.1 Crocuta crocuta
CTACTAAAGAATGAATGGGCCAATCAGGCAACTAGAGAAGAAATTTAAAAATATATGGAAACAAATGAAAACAAAAATACAACAATCCAAACTCTATGGGATGCGGCAAAGGCAGTTCTAAGAGGAAAGTACACTGCACTCCAGGCCTTTTTCAAGAAATTAGAAAAAGCGCAAGTGCAAAACCTAACAGCACACCTAAGGGAACTAGAAGGAGAGCAACAAGAACACCCCAAACCCAGTAGGAG
>NW_027529567.1:0-7985 GCF_008692635.1 Crocuta crocuta
AAACTAATTTGACAATAAACTATTTGTAAATAAAAAAAAAAAAAATCTCAGTGTAAATATGAAGCCAAAGTAGAAATGTGTGAAGAGCAATTTCTCCAGATTTTATGTTTTACATAGACAAAATACAGTTTCATTCATTCAGGAAAACCATACTAATCTCTTACTTAATCTCTGATCATGCATCTTGGATGTATGTCTACCCTGAATCATATATGGCTAAAGAAAAGGGATTGAAATAATTCATGCTCTGAATATTAGGAAGGTTGATCGTCCACCCCACTGACTTCTTCTAAGTGAATTTTGCTCCCCTTTGGTCTGAACATTTGAAAAAGGATCTTGTCAGCAAATCTGGGTACTAGTTATCTTGGTGAATAATGGGAACATCTTGTCTCAGTAGAGGAGATTAATTCCACCTCTGTGGAATAGACTCTGATATCAGGGGAAATTTAATATGAGAGGCCAGAGTTTCAGTAATGCACTTGAAAATTTGTATTGCCCGAATGTGATATAAGATACAAAAGTCATCTTTTATCACAGTGTAGAAAAAGGTCCATCTCCTCAGTTATATTAAAAAATTACTAATCTTTCTAAAAGTAATACAAATTACACTTGAGTGGTTTGGTGTGCCTAGCAAGTGGGATGATAACATGGAAATATTAGAAAACATTTAAAATGAAGATTAATGAGAAATGGACACTAAATATACATCCTCAGGAAAAGCTAGGAAATAAACATTCTTAAATCCCTAGATAAACATGGGATTCAGGCTTAATTATCATCCTACCATTAAGGAGAATGACAAAATAGGCCTTTTGTAGGATAACTTTTTAACTGAGTGTTTTGAAAGCAAGTATATTATTCCATGACGTCTCAAAGTCCATCTGAGTCTAAGAGTTCACTAATAAGTTCAGGACTATCTACAAGATCAACTAACTCTTCATTTACGTCTATGAAACTGATGTCAAATTGTAAGAATGGAATAGACAAATAGAACAGTAGACAGGCTCAACTTAAATGAGCAGTTTTAAAAAGAACTTAAGAAATTCATTAAAGAAAGTAGACCACAGGTTTTTTTTTTTAATCTCTCTCCCCAACTCCTCAAATCATAATGTCTCTAAATACAAGAAAATAGTTTAGTCAATTACAAACATTGCCCAATTTATGGAAGATGCAGTACAGATAGGAACTTCATGTTACCTATATGATATAGTGGCTGAAAAGTATAGCCAAAATACCGCTTCTGTATGAGGTCAAGATATTTTCCTCCAGTCAAAGATTCTTCAAGTATTCTTTCCATACCTTTTATGAAAAAATTATTTGAGGATCTAGTCCAGGCAAACAAAAAAGGGAGCCAAGGGAGGAGGGGCAATGTGGGTTCATACAAACAGTGGAACTAACCAGAAATGAACTGAAAAGAAATTCCAGTGAGAAATCTGTGCAGCAGTCACAGAAATAAGGGAGTCTAAGTTAAACAAGACAGAGGCTCCATGCTGTCTTCATGAAGAAAATAGAATCTATTACAGTCTTTAAATAGTTTTTTAAATCATCAGATAAAGGCATATGTCTCTTTTGTTATAAGGAAAAAGAGACAACTAAAACTTCCAATAACTCTTTTTAAAAAAAGGCTGCATAAGGAAGTCATGATTTATATATAAAAACACTAAATTTATTAGCAGAAGTAGGCAGGTGAAGTAACAGATAATAAAATGTAGAATTTGGAGTGCCTGGGTGGCACAGTTGGTTAAGGCTCTGTTTTTTTATTTCACCTAAGGTCATGATCTCACAGTTCATGAGACTGAGTCCCGAGCTGGGCTCTTCAGTGTCATCATGGCTTCTCTCTCTCTGCCCTTCCCCTCCTCATTGTCTCTCTCTCTCAAAAAATAAACAATTTTTATTTTTTTAAGTTTATTTATTTATTGAGAGAGAGAGAGACAGAGAATGAACAAACATGAGCAGGGGAGGGGCAGAGAGAGAAAGAGAGAAGAGATCCCAAGCAGGATCCAAACAGGATCGATGTGGGGCTCGAACTCACAAACTGTGAGATCATGACCTGAGCTGAAACCAAGAATCAGACTTAACTGATTGAACCACCCAGGCATCCCAACATTTAAAAAATAAATAAATAAGGGTGCCTGGGTGGCTCAGTCTGTTTGTTAAGCATCCAACTTGGGCTCAGGTCATGATCCCCCAGTTGTGAGATCCAGGCCCACGTCAGGCTCCGTGCTCAGCGTGGAGCCTGCTTAAGAGTCTCTCTGGGGCACCTGGGTGGCTTAGTCGGTTAAGCGTCCGACTTTTGCTTAGGTCATGATCTCGCGGTTCGTGGGTTCGAGCCCCGCGTCGGGCTCTGTGCTGACTGCCAGCTCAGAGCCTGGAGCCTGTTTCAGTCTGTGACTCCCTCTCTCTCTGACCCTCCCCTGCTCACGCTGTCTCTCTCTCTCTCCTAGAAATAAATAAAACATTAAAAAAAAGTCTCTCTCTCCCTTTTCATCTGCCCATCCTGTCTAAAAGAAGATATGAAAAACTGGATTTAGATTTCTCATTACAAAAGCCAATACTTAACATTCTACTCCACATAAAATAAAAGAAGCAGAGGCAGGAAAGCAGTAAACTTAGCAGAAGGTAAGATTGGTTAGACTGGGTCCCTAAGACTCTCCTAAGAAACTCTTGTATAAGAATCCTCTGCTTAACAAAGGGGGAAATCATGCAGCACTGATCAGATTGAGGGGGGCGGGGGGTTCTCTTCCCTTCTAAGTGTTTTGTTTTACTTTCTATCTTGAGGAGGGATCATAAACAAAAGGCAAAAGAAAGAAGACAGAAATTCCCAACAGCAATGTGTCGACCAGAGTCTTACCGTTGATATTAGTTTATGAAATTGCCTAGAAGCAGATACACTGGAAGCCTACTTAGTTACTATGGGAACCATATGGCCAAAGAACATTCAAACACAATGACATCAGCCTATGATAGTTCAGCTTTTAAGGAAATACCAAGATTCTTAAACTTACCTGAGGGGAAGTGAGGTGCTACATTTTTGTAGTTTCCAGAACTCTGTAATGACCATCTGAATTGTAACTTTAGAGTATGATTAACAAACACTATTTGCCAAGAGGAAATTCTCAGGAACATGAAGAACAACAGACAGAGAAAATCCTTCCAGAGAGAAGAGTTAGCAAGCCTGCAGGACACAGACCAGTGATTTTTATTTTTTTATTTTTTTTGTGCTTTACCTTCCTTCTTTTCTTCAAATAGGATATTTAAAGACTGACGTTACCCTGTCCCTCTCCACCATTATATATGTTGAATAATTGTCTTTTGGACAAAAGTTCTTGGACCACAAGAAACCATACTTAATTATGATAGAGATTACAGTACAACTCCAAAGATATAGAACTTAGTAGAGCTTAATATAGTAACTGATGAGACTTAGAGTTTTCTCCTTTGAGGTGTGGCTAAGTGTCTTCTGTGTAGGCTTGGGAATTTTTGAAAGTCCCTGTATGGAACAAAACATTTGTATAGATGTTGGGTTGCAAACATAAACTCTGTTTGTGGCCTCCTCAATAACTTCTCCTCCCTTATTTCTTCCATCAATACCAAAATCATAATCAGGTGTTACTATGCATTACATGCACTTTGCCCCACCTCAGGGCATTGGTGGTGATCAGTTTAATCCAAATCATGAAAAATCTCTTCTCTTTCCCAGTGATTAATGTAGGTATCGTGTTGTGGCACGTGTTGCAAGAAGATGCAATCCCGACCAAGGAAATAGAGGAGAAAATCTTCTTGGGAGAGTTTCTGGTAAAAAAATTTCTGCACTCTTTAGGTAATAACTTGGTCACTCTTGACTTTGAATGTTGTTTTATAAGGATATAATATCTGAGACTCCTATAGTTATAATGCAGTGCTAAGGAGAAAGCTATGAAAATTGCAGAAAAGCCTAAACATTCTTTAAATTCAAAAGTAACTAACAGAGTCTTCTTATTATGTGAGGCAATAAACTCTTCACTGTTTTAGAGACTTGTAGCTAGATATTCTGTTACTTACAGCCAAAGGCAATGTAATGGAAACAGCGTTTTGTAAGTGCTGTTCGTTCCTTCAATATTTAGAACCAGCATATAGAAAGAGCACGGAACACGTAATAATATAAAACACATGTTAATTATCAGAAACCTTGTTGATGTTCCAGCATTGGTGGATCAAGAAATAGATGCTTTAGTGCATTATTTCAAGAGCGTATCAAGAGTTTTTATGTGTTTCTGCTTGTTCTCCTTTATGCCTCTGCCGTCACCATAAGCACGTGTCTGGGCTAACTGCTAGATGATTAGACACACATGGAGCAGAGGTATCACCTGAAACCAGACTAGATCAGTCACCACAAGTTTCCCCCACCCCTAACAGGTGAGCAGGCACAGCCAGGAGCAGCACAACCACCCAACCAATCACTCCAAAGGCATAAGCAATAAGCACTAATATTATACGCCATTAGAAGATCTCAACTGTTTCTTATGCAGTATTATTGTGCCAGTAGATATCACCACAGGCTGTTCCCACGCGTTCTGATTGTCCTCCGTTCAGGCACATGGAAAGACTGCTTTCCCTCGATCTATTGAAGTTAAGCATGGCCGTGTGACTTGCTTTAACAAGTGAAATGTAAGTAGAAATAATATGCATCTCTTCTGGGTGAAGGTGTATAATTACCTACGTAAGACAAGGCAGTCCACCTTTCCTCTGAGTGGCAATGGTGTAAGCACATGTTAAAATGGAATTGCCATTAGCCTGGGCCCAAGTGACTGCCACAAGCAGGAACTACCCTATCGATCTGTACAGATACATGGCATGAACTAGAAGTACATTTCTATTGTGTTAAGGCACTGAGTGTTGAGGGTTGTTTAGTATCGCAGTATAACATGACCTATGCTGACTGATGCAGGTTCATTGAATAGGTGACATTTGAGCTTGGACTTGAAGGTGAAGGATCACCTGTGTCCTATCTACAAGAAAATGTTCCAGATGGAGAGAACAACTAGTGTAAAGACCCCAAGTCAGGAGTGTGCCTGACATGTCCAAAGACACCCATGTGTAAAAGGGGGGTGACAGGCACAGTAGTAGATGAGGTTGGGGATGCGAGGGGGGGTTTCAGGTCACATGGAACCCTACAGTTCATTCTAAAGACTTTGGCCTTTAATCAGAGTGACATATGGCGAACTTGCAGAAGTTTGAGCAAATAACGGCATTTGTCTGACTTAAATTTTAACAGTGTAGAGAATGGGCCACCAGGCTAAAAGCAGGGATTGCAGTTAAAACTTGGAATCTAGTGAAGAGATGGTAGTGGTGGCTAGGAACAGGTAGTAGTTATGGAATTGATAAGAAGAGGTTGGGCTCTACACATATTTTGAAGGTAGGGTCCGCATGATACCCTTGAGGGGTTGAATGTGGGATGTGAGAGAAAAAGAGAAGTAGAGAATGACTCCAAGCTCATTGGCCTGATGCAAAGGAAATGTGGAAGCAGATAATGAAGGTTTGAAAAGCGAGGCAGGAAAGTCTGCATCTTATGATGTAACCAACGAAAACCGTTTTGGGGTTTGTGAATAACAAGACATGGGGATGATGATGTGAAGAGAACTATAGTAGATCACGGACAGGGTGGTGACAGATCAGAGGGGGCATGACATAAGAAGGGGTCCCAAGCAGGTCCCAGCAACATTATCCAGGAATGGCTCCAACTGAGTGTGACAAAGGAGTGGCAAGAGGGAAAGTCAAGAAGAGGAGGGTGAGGAAAAGAGAACGATGGAAACGGGGCACATTCTGTTTAGAATGAAAGCCAGCTTGGCAGTGATGGAAAGCACCGTCGCAGCCCTCCCTAAGGGCCAGGGAGAGGGCTGCCTCTCCCTGGCTTTAATCAGACGGTGCAAAGATCTGCAGGAGAGAGTGAGAAAACTGGGCAGCACAGTCCACAGTAGGGCTTCCCTCCTCTGTCAGGCTTCATGCTGCTGCGGTTTAGATAACGTCTCAATGGCAAGCGGAGACACAGAGGGCGCCCAGATCCACTGTTTTAGACTAGAGTAAGCTTGAAATAAATTGACGATAAACAGCAACACAGAAATAAATGTAGCTAATCCACTGATAAAGAAGTAATGCTTTGACCTTATCAGAGCAGTGGTAATAATACCCCTTATCTTTGTAAGGTGCTATACGGTAGAAATAAAACTGCCTGAAGATTTCAAGACACCAAGGTATATTTTTATGGCTCAAAGCACATTTTATCCTAGGTATACCTTCCAAACTAAGCTTTTCATGAAAAGAATATCAACAATGATAACAAAACAACATTGAAAAGAATGTAAAAGGGAAGCTAATCCTTCTTTTGAGAGACATGAACGTTCCTAACCCGTTCCTGGCCTTCTCCCCTGCTGGCTAAAATGGGAGAACATTTTGAATTAACAAGTAATTTGTCTTATTTATTTTGTAAGTGTGAGAACTGGTAAGCTCACTCATGATATAAACCCCAAACTTCTTAGATGGCCTCAAGGCCCTCAGGGTCTGGCCTCTGTCACCTCTCGGGTGACACCTCACTCCACCTCCTCCACACTCACAGGACTTCAGACACACAGTAGCCCTTCTCCTAATTCCTCAGTCGTGTCAAGCTCTTGTTCCCATTAGAACCTTTGCATCTGCTATTTCGTCTCCCTGTGTTGCTCCTTCTAAATTTTTCACGTGGCCAGCTCCTTCCTGTGATGGTCAGGTCCCCGGCTAGAAACAGCATTCACACCAGATGGTCCACGTGAGGAGACATTCGAGGTGGCAGCGGGGTTAGGGAGCTAAAGGTGAGGCTCCCAGGGACTGGCAACGCCAGGAAGTCATTATCAAATTTAGGGCTGAAGGAGGAAGTGGGGGAAGGAGTATTACCTGAGCTACTGGTAAGATAGACCCATGAAGAAGGAATCTTCTAGTGGGAGTTGTTTTGACATCAGAGCATGGAGAGAGAGAGCCAGGGGATACTTTGACATCTCTATCCTTCTGGTCCTCAATCCCTAGCCAGTGTCTCACTTTGGCAGAACTGAACAGGAAGACTGACGGCAAGGGAGCACAGGTGATGCTATCCAGTGGGCACAAGCAGGGCTGAGAAAGGCAGAGAATGGTGGGGAGGGTATGTGGGTGTGGGTGGGAGAACTGGAGATTAATTGGCACTCTGTTCTTATTGCTCCCTTAATTATCACTTACTCATAAAGGCCTTCCTTGACCATCCTTTCTATGGTCTTGACTAGATCCCTTCTAGTACTTTCTTTTTTTACATGTTTATTTATTGAGAGAGAAAGAGAGGAGAGAGAGAGAACGAGAGAGAGTGAGAGAACGCAGGAGCAGGGGAGGGCAGAGAGAGGAGACAGAGAGAATCCCAAGCAGGCTCCGTGCCATCAGCTCCCCCACACAACTCCCGGCAATGCGGGGCTTGAACTTATGAATTATGAGGTCACGACCTGAGCAGAAATCAAGAAGCAGATGCCTATCTGACTGAGCCATCCAGGCAGCCCTAGGTCCCTTCTAGAACTTTCAATTCCTTTCTTTCTCATCTGTAACTATAGCTATATCTGATTATTTATTTGTTCAAATGCTCTTTTCTCATAATGGATGGTACACTATCATCAGGGCAGGCACCTGCTGCTTTGTTCTAGAAAACTGGTGCCTGGTACAGGTACTTGGTACACAGTAGACACTGACATATCTGTGCAAAGAAAAAAGGAAGGGTGATGGAGGGGGGTGTGGAGAAAGGAAAAGGAAAGACCTCTTTAAAAAGATAAAAGTCGGGGCGCCTGGGTGGCTTAGTCGGTTAAGCGTCCGACTTTCGCTTAGGTCATGATCTCGTGGTTCGTGGGTTCGAGCCCCGCGTCGGGCTCTGTGCTGACTGCCAGCTCAGAGCCTGGAGCCTGTTTCAGTCTGTGACTCCCTCTCTCTCTGACCCTCCCCTGCTCACGCTGTCTCTCTCTCTCTCT
>NW_027529567.1:8026-9657 GCF_008692635.1 Crocuta crocuta
GATCAAGCAAGCCCCACATCAGGTGTGGAGCCCACTTTAAATTTTTTTTTAAATTAAAAAATAAATAAAAGTGAAGAAAAAAATAAAATATAAAATTGTATGTGTGTACACACGTGTGTGCACCCTCACATGCATGGACATGTGTATATAGTCAACATCTTCACTTATCATATTAAAAACAAAACAAAGGGGTTTTAAAAAATTAAAAATGGAAAAACACAACAACTGAGTTGGGAAGAGAGGATAAAATAAAATTTATTGATTGTTTACTTAGTACCAGACTCTGTCCATGCTATTCCACTTAATCTCTGTGAAAGTCCTGCAAGACGGAGCATTATTCCCATTTTTTATGTAAGCAAACTGGGTTTCAGAGATTTTAAGTGGCTTATTAATTTTGTTCAAGTCACAAATGGTGTTTAAACCCAGTTCAGGGGTGCCTGGGTGGCTCAGTCGGTTGAGCATCCAACTTCGGCTCGGGTCACAGGCTCACCGTTTGTGGGTTCAAGCCCCACACCAGGCTCTCTGCTGTCAGCGTGGAGCCTGCTTCAGGTCATCTGTTTCCCTCTCTCTCTGCCCCTCCCCAGCACTCTCTATCTCAAAAATAAACATTTTTTTTAATTAAAAAAGAGAAGCCAACAATCAGTTCACATGGATTGAAAGTTTATATCCTTTCCTTAACTCTTGGATACTCTGGGAATTCTATGGAAAACATTCAGGACACTGTGTTGTGTATCTTTTTCCTTCTCAGAAGAGTAAGCAGCATGACTTTCAGGCTTTCATCTTAATACTTTATCTATCTATCTCTCTATCTAAAAGTGGCTTCTGTGAAAGGTAATTTAGCAAGATGTTTGTTTACGGGAGAAAAAACCCAATCACGCTTTAAAGATGTTCATCCTTGAGAACAAAAGTAGACGAGTAATACATTGGATGTTAATTGAGGCAGATGCCTGTGAGGATAATTTGAAGAAATCTGGGAGCAGTAAAAGGTAGTGAGCACTCTTTCCCCTCCTAATAGTCTCTACTTCAAGTTGCAAGAGAAGCAAGAACTCTATAAAGGAAACTCTGCTCTGTTCAAAAAGAGAGTCCTTCAAACAGGTCAACTGTTCAACATTAACCCTTATGTGCCATAAGATAAACTATGTGCTTAATAATTACCTCACTTCATTATCATTAATGTTTTACAGCATGCATAGACTGTCCACAGCACTCACAGGTTTAGGAACCAGAAGTAAGTACATCTGATAGGAAAGCAAGGTGAAAAAATGCAAATTATATATATATATAATATATATATAAATATATACGTATAAATGGAATGATTGAAGTAATAACTTGCATAGATAGTATACTGATATGAATTCAGAAGAGAGGAATATGTTGGAACATTACAGTTTGTCTATTATCTTTTTCATTCCATTCTAAATTATCCTCCATTCTATGACATTAATTATTAATAACATTTTCATTCTATTTCCCCTCTTTTCAAATGTTAGGATAGTCTAATTTTGACATCAGAGAATTTTCTCAGTTTTTAAAGTGTAAAATAACTTTCTCACTGTCCCTTTTTAACATATTAAATGTTGGGCTATTACTGCCTCGCCCTGACAACTCATGAGGTGGGAAAACCAAAA
>NW_027529567.1:10001-152484 GCF_008692635.1 Crocuta crocuta
TTTTTTTATACTATCTGGGATTAGGATTCTAAACTAGTAAGTTATTTATTTCTAAATAACTGAATATTTGAAATAAGGCTGTCTGAATAGCAAGTCTTGTACCACATCAAGCAATTAATTTCAGCTCTATCTTCTGTTATCATTGCATTCGGTTCTAGTTCTCTAGGCAGATACATAAGAAATCTTAACAGATTCTGCTTCCAGTAAAGCTGTCACATATTGTAGTTTCCACTGTTATTTGTACGGATATACATACACCCTTTTCCTCCCTCTGAGAGTTAGGACTGTATCTCCTTTCCTTAAACTTGGGTGGAGCCTTGTGACTGTCCAGATCCTAAACCAGTTTTTCAGAAGTGCTATTCGGTTTCTAGGTCTAGGGCATCATAGATATACAGCTGAGCCTCACTCTCTCAGATGTGTGCCTTCACAACCCAGCCACTTTGCTGTGAGGAAGCCCAAACTAAACCCTGTGGAGAGACCACATGAAGAAGGCCACACGTGGAGAAACTGAGGCCCCCAGCCAAAAGCCAGCATCAATTACCAGACACACAAGTGAACATGCCTACAGCTGACTCCACAAGCCTTTGAGCTGTCCTAGCCTCACACTGAGTGGAGAAGTGAGCCGTCCTCCATGAGCACTGGCCAGGGGGAGAAAAATTCGTGAGAAAAATGAATGTTAGGATTGTTTTAAGCTAAGTTTTGCTGTGGCGTGTTGCAGAATAGTTAACTATTACAACAGTATTCCCTACAAATTAAATGAGTAAAGGCTAGTTCACTTTTCTTCTAAATACAAAGAACAAGTATTTAACATTTGGTGCGTTGCCACCTCTCATGAGAATATCAAGCAATTAGGAATTATTGTCTGGGAACAGCATCATAAAATGGTCTAGCTCAGAATTGTTTTCTAAGGAGATAGTGTGTAAGAAAGAGTAAGAGTTTTGCTCTTTTCAAACAATTCAAACATTTGGTCTAAAACATTTTCATTTTCCTGCCGATTGCTTTTATTTTTAAGACTATTATTTTTAGAGCAGTTTTGAGTTAATAGCAAAATTGAGAGGAAGTGCCAGGGAGTACTCATATGCCCTCTGTTCTTGCATAGCCTCCCCCATGATTGAGGGGTACATTTGTTACAAATGATGAACGTGTGTTGCCACATTATAATCACCAAAGCCAATAGTTTACCTTAGGGTCCACACTTGGTGTTGTACAGTCTAAGAGTCTAGACAAAATATGTAAAGCATCTGTCCCTCATTACAGTATTGTAGAGAGTATTTCCACTCCCCTAAATATCTCCTGTGCTCTGTTTATTCATCTCTCTCCCACCCCCACCCTCTGGCGAAAACTGATCTTTTGACGGTCTCCATAGTTACACCTTCCCCAGAATGTCAGATAGCTGGAACTGCACAATATGTAGTCTTTTCAGATTAGTTTCTTTCACTTAGTAAAATGCATTTACATTTCTTCCCTGTCTTTTCAAAACTTGGTAGCTCATTGCTTTGTAACACTGAATAATATTCCATTGTCTGGATGTGCCACAGTTTATCCATTCACCTACTGAAGGACAACTTGCTTGCTTCCAAGTTTTGTCAATTATGAAGAAAGCTGTTTTAAAGATCTGTACACAGGTTTTTGTCTCTAGTTTCCAACTCCTTTGGTAAATAGCAAGGAGTGTGATGCTGACTGATACGCGAAAACTGGGCTAAATTTTGTAGGAAACCACAAGACTGTATTCCAAAGTGGCTGTACCATTTTGTACTCACACCAGCAATGAATAAGAATTTCTATTGCTTCACATGCTCACCAGTATTTGGTGTTTTCAGTGTTACAGATTTTGGCCATTCTAATGGTGTGTAGTGGTACCTCATTGTTGTAATTTCCCTTTCCCTAATAACATATAATGTGGAACATCTTTTCATGTTTGTTTCCTTCCTTGTATCTTCTTTGATGAAGTGTCTGTTAAGAACTTTGGCTCTTTTTTAGATGGGTTGTTTATTTTTTATTATTAACTTTTAAGAGTTCTTTATATAATATAGTTCGGATAACAGTCCTTTATCAGACATATCTTTTGCAAGTATTTTCTCCCAGTCTGTGGCTTACTTCCTCATTGTATTGACAGTGTCTTTCCTGGAATAGAAAATTTCATTTTAATGAAGTCCAGCTTATCTGTTCTGTTCTTGCATGGTCGCTAACTTTGATGTCATATCTAAAAAGCCATCACCATACCCAAGATCATTTATGTTTTCTCCTATGGTATTTCTAGGACTGTTGAAGTTTTGCTTTTTACATGTAGGTGTATGAACCATTTGGAGCTAATTTTTTTTTAATATTTTTTATTTATTTCTAGGAGAGAGAGAGAGAGACAGCGTGAGCAGGGGAGGGTCAGAGAGAGAGGGAGATACAGACTGAAACAGGCTCCAGGCTCTGAGCTGGCAGTCAGCACAGAGCCCGACATGGGGCTCAAACCCACGAATCGCGAGATCATGACCTAAGCGAAAGTCGGACGCTTAACCGACTAAGCCACCCAGGCGCCCCTGGAGCTAATTTTTGTGAAAGGTATAAATTCTGTGTGTGTGTGTGTGTGTGTGTGTGTGTGTACGTCCAATCGTTCCAGCGTTATTTGTTAAAAAGACTATGTTCATCTTTATTCCATTGTGTTGCCTTTGTTCCTTTGCCAAAGTTCAGCTGGCTACATTTATGTAGGTCTATTTCTGGACTATCTATAATGTTCCATTCATCTATTTGTCTATTATTTTGCCAAGACCACAATCTGAATTACTACAGCTTTATAGTAACCCTTGAAGTTGGGTAATGTGTCTTCCAACTTTATTCTTCTTCAGTATTGTGTTGGTTATTGTGGTCTTTTGCCTCTCCATATCAACTTTTGAACAGATCTATTGATATCCACAAAAAATAACTTGCCGGGATTTTATTTTTGAATTGCATTGAACCCAAAAGTCAAGCTGGGAGGAACTCATACCTTAACAATATGAAGTCTTCACCTTGCTTAATTATTCCTTCAGACAAAAACAAAAACAAAAAACAACCCCCAAAGAATGAGTCACTAAACAAATGTGTAGTAATACTACTCTTTGCAATCAGTCTACTCATTTGCTAACAGAGAAATGAAACCAATACTTTTGCACTTTATAAATTCCAGGGTCTATACACTGTTCCATGGGTATGGGTCTCTCATTGGGAAGCCACAATTGTGGGGCATTAAGGTCATTTATAGGAAAAGTTGTAGCTTTTGGCCAAGACTTGCATAAATTCACTATTAACTTTGTTCAAAATTTTCTTAAAGTAGAACCCCCTGAGTCAGTGTGGAGAAAGGGGAAGTATGGGGTGAAAATATCTGGGTGCAGATGCTGATTCCCACTTGGACATACTATATTGTAGACATAGTTGTTTTTTCTTCTATACTAACTACATAGAGTAGGTCTAGAACATGCTGTGTAACAATGATTTTGAGTTTGAAATATCAACTTTTCTGATCCAAATGTTCATCTGGGAGTAAATACTATGCTAAAGTCATTCTGAGCAATTAATTATTTTAGTTATCATAAGAGTGGCTTTTTTCCTCTTCCCAGGCTGTATTTGCCCTTAGACTTGCACAAATAAATAATAATAGTAATACCATCTGTAGTGAGGTTGGAATTAAACCCTGTAAAAAAAAAAATCTTCCCACCTGGGATCTATAATGCCTGGATGTGGGATCCATCTTGTCTAAATATTTGTCTGCAATAACATCTGGAGGGACTGGAGCTTCATGAAAACTATGTTAAACATAATTATTAAAAAGAGAATTTACCTATTAAATGTATGTTTAATGTATTCTAGCATATAGTTAATTTAAGGATAATTTATTTAATGAAATAGAATTAGTGTTCTAACACTAATTTTCAGTTTTCTATTCCTACAAGTTGGAACCCATATTTTTTAAAAACGATTTTTCTCTTCTCTGGTTTTGTTGGATTTTTGTTCTTCTTGAGTCAACCATGTTCTAGTAATACTTGTTGGTTAACGTGTTGAAAGTTTTTCAAGGCTGACATAGTCACATAAGATTTTTTTCAATAGAATTCTTGAATAAGAATTTTTTTTCTAATATTACATGTAAGAGGGACGTGACATCACCAAGATGAAGACATAGGTTGCTCCTCACTTTGCCCCCCTGCACAAAAAGAACTAACAAATATTCAAAAACAAGACATGACTCAAAGAATTCTAGAACATGGTGGTGAGGCTGAAGCACCCCCTGCATGACAGAGACCAGGACAGACTGCATTAGAAGGTTAAGAAAGGCAGCTACATGTTGAGCATTTTGCCCCTCCCCCAGGCCAGTGCAGCACCATGCAGAGGCCTCCCTTGAGCCTCTTGTTTCTCCAGTGGGAAAAGAGAGTCCAATGGAGACAACCACCAACCTTCCCCATCATTGTGGGTCACTTTGGGGGAGCCCACATTCTGATCTTGCGCCCCTGGAATTGCAGGGGAATCGGATGGGCTCACTGGGAATTCCAGTCACTGGGAATCTGTGATGGGAAAGGGGGAAGGGGCTGCACTAACCAGCACATGGATCTTGGGAGACTGAAATCAGACCTACAGTGCCCAAGCAGTAACCCCAACCAGCAGATCTGCCCATCTGCAGAATCAGGTTGGGGTACGCTACGACCAGGGAGCTCAGCAGGGTACAGATCTGCATGATTTAGATCCTCAAATGAGGAATTTTGGTGTCCCCAGAGCCCAGTTTGCCCTTGGCTAGGCAAGGAGGAGAGTCACATCCCCACCCACTGAGGAGAGTGTCTCCTGGCCCCATATGAGCAGAAGAGGTGGTGACAACTCCTGGAAGCAGTGTGGCCCAGTGGTACTCAAGCAGAGAGGAGGGTGGGCAAAGCTGATTGCCCCAGAAGAAAGCCAGTGTCAGGCATGGAGCCCTTGCATGCTACACACAGGCAGTGTGATTCATTCATAGCCACAGCTAAGGGCGTCACCTGGCCCCTCTCAGCCTGAGAGCCTGTTTGGGAAATTGAGAGTAGCCTGGAGCATCCCCTCCCTCTTCTGCCCAGGCAAAGAAGCTGAGATGGAGCTCCACTCGCTGAGGAGGGTGCCTTCTGGCCCCATCTAACCAGAAAAGCTGGCAACCACTTGTAGAAGCTGTGTGGCCTCCAGCACTTGAGCGGAGAGGTGGGCAGGCAGAGCCAATGTGTGCCGAACAAAGCCAGAGGCTCTGGTCAGGGAACCAGGGTGCACATCAGCTTGAGTTAAGACAACAAACAGAGTTTTGCCAGATTGAGAGCTGCTTCTTCCACTGCTCCTGGGTGGGGAATCTAATTCATCGCCCCACTCATTGCTGAATACAACCTTCAACCTGTTTGGCCAGGGAACCTAACCAGAGCACAGAGGAAGGTGCATAGCTCGTTCAACAGCCCCATGGAGAGTGGCACCTGAAGAGAGAGCACATACCATGGCCTTCCTTCTCTGCAGAGCAAAACCAGTGGCCTCACCTGACCATGGAATTCAGTGTACACCTTAGGATTTGGGTCCCCTAAACAATGAGCTTTACAGGCCCTAGGTCCCATCCTGCTGCCCTGCCAGGGCAAGAAAGCTAATTCATAGTCCCACTAATAATTAATCTAGTACCCAGTCTGTGACCAGAGAATGCAGGCAACTGCAGAGCCCATCCCACAGCCTCACTTGGGTAGGGACCCAGGCCAGCAGTCCTCTCCAACTCTTCTCAGATAGTGGCACACACACCTCATCCCCATTCCTAGAGCTTGAATGGTTGCTTCGCCCCAAAATAGACCATTATAGCAGGCCCGACCTGCCCAAGGACATTACCAGCAGACACATCCAGAAACCCAAGTTGAGCTGACTGGTAAATAACTGTCTGTGCCAGAGCAAATCTGTAAAGTCTGGAGGAAGAGTCCCATTACTCAAATGCAAAGATGCCAACATAAGGAATCAAGAATCAAAAAAATCAGGTAAATATGACACCACCAAAAGAAACTAATAAAACTCCATTAACTGACCCTAAAGAAATGGAGACTTAGGAACTATCAGACAAAGAATTCAGAATAACTCTCTTAAGGAAGTTTAGTGAACAACAAGAAAACACAGACAGAAAACAAAACAGAATTAGGAAAACAATGCATGAACAAAATGAGACATTCAACAAGGAAACAGCAAACATAAAACAAACAAACAAACACCAACCAGAAATCCTAGAATTGAAAAATACAGCAAACAAACTGAAGAGTTTGAGACCAACAAAAGAATTTTGAGACCAAAAAAAGAATTGAGAGCCCACAAATAAACCTAAATATAGCCAACTAATATTTGACCAGGGAGCCAAGGATACTCAGGGGTGAAGATAGTATTTTCTTTCTTTCTTTTTTTTTTTTTAATTTTTAAATGTTTTTTTTATTTATTTTTAGGAGAGAGAGAGAGACAGCGTGAGCAGGGGAGGGTCAGAGAGAGAGGGAGTCACAGGCTGAAACAGGCTCCAGGCTCTGAGCTGGCAGTCAGCACAGAGCCCGACGCGGGGCTCGAACCCACGAACTGCGAGATGATGACCTAAGCGAAAGTCGGACGCTTAACCGACTAAGCCACCCAGGCGCCCCGAAGATAGTATTTTCAATAAATGGTGCTAGATAGTCATGTGTAAAAGAATGAATCTGGACCCATATCTTTTGTGAATGAATCACTCATAAAATTTAACTAAAAGGAGATTAGACTTAAATGTAAGACCTGAAACCATGAAATTCTCAGAAGAAAACGTAGGTGTACAGTTTCTTTGGCACAGGCTTCAGTAGAGATGTTTTTTACATGATACCAAAAGCACAAGCAAAAAAATTAAAAAATGGGACAGCATCAAACTAAAAAGCTTCATACAGCAAAAGATATTATCAACAAAGCAAAAAGACAACCTATAGAATGGGAAAAAATATTTGCAAGCCATATACCTGATAAGGAATTCATATCCAAAAAAATAAAGAATTCATGCCACTCAATAGCCAAACAAACAAACACAAATAACCCAATTAAAAATGGGCAAAGGAGTTGAATCGACATTTCTCTAAAGAAGATAAACAAAAGGCCAACAGGTTCATGAGGATATGCTCAATGTCAGGAGTCATTAAAGAAATGCAAATCAAAACCAGAATCAGATATCACCTCATGCCTATTAGAATGGCTACTATGAAAAAGATAAGAATTAACAAAAGCTAGTGTGCATGGGGGGGGAGGGGGGGAACAAGTGGGCACTGTTGGTGGGATTGTAAATTGGTGCAGTCACTATGGAAAACAGTATGGAAGTTTCCCACAAAATTAAACATAGCACTACCATACGATCCATCATTTCCACTTCTGGGAATACATCCAAAGGTAACAAAAACACTAACTAGAAAAGATATCTATCTGCACCCTTTGTTCATTGCAGCATTGTTTACAATAGCTAAGACATAGAAACAACCTAAGTGTCCATTGATGGACAAAAGATAAAGAAGTTGTGGTGTGTATGTGTGTTTGTATGAAATATATATATGAATATATATGTGTATATATATATATATATATATTCAGCCATCTAAAAAATGAGGAAATCCTACCATTTGTGACAACATGGATGGACCCTGAAGGTATTGTACTAAATGAAACAAGTCAAACAGAGAAAGACAAATGCTGTACGATCTCACTTATATCTAAACAACCACAAACCAAACTCATAGAAAAAGAGATCAGTCTTGTAGTTATCAGAGGCAGAGTGTAGGGGGAGGGGAAATTGGAAGAATGTCAAAAGGTACGAACTTCCAGTATAAAATAAATAAGTACTAAGGACATAATATGAAACATGATGGCTACAGCTAACATGGCTGTGGTATAGAAGAAAGTTGTTAAGAGGGTAAATCTTATGAGTTTTCATCCCCACAGGGAGAAAATCTTTACCTTTCTCTTTTTTCTTTCTTTTTTTGTATCCATATGAGAAGATGGATATTAGCTGAGCCCATTGTGGTAATCACTTCATAATACAAGTAAATCAAACTGTCAGGCTGTGTACTTTAAACTTCTACTGTGATACATGCTAATTATTTCTCATTAAAACTGGGCGAAATTACAGGGAGTTTGCTTCTTTCAATATGATCTACAAACAGTCTCCACTAGCCACTTAGTAATCAGCCCAGGAATGTTCCAGCCCCGTTATCCACTCTGAGTGGCTCTGTTTGCTTCACGTCCTAAGTTGTGATCAAGTGATAACAGCTCTTATCTCTTTCCAGCATGAAAAACATTTCTTTGATTGAATTTCCAAGCTGAAATTGATTCCCCTTTGAGCAGAAATATGAACGTCATTTATGCCTTCTAGTTAATTCTATTAAGGCTCTACCTAGGTAGCTCAGCTCCTTTATACCCACTGTAACATGGTGTGCATTTTAAGGTTCAGTGTGTCCTGGAAAAATATCCCTTGAGATGACTATTGAAAAATAATTCCCAGGTGAGGTAGGTTGGGGCAGAACTGCATAGCTCTCTCTCTTAGAAATTCTTACCGCACATTAAATTTATGGGCTCTGGAAAGTCTTGCAGTAAAGACATTTGTCTTATCCTAAAATTCTCTCGACTTAATTTGAACTGGTAATTTTATGTATGTATGTATGTATGTATGTATGTATTGCAGAATATCTATTAGCCTTTGGGGACCCACCTCCTATGGGATACACTGGGAATTCTAGTATAAGGTTTGAAGATAAAAATTGTTCTGATAAAGACTCTCATCTAAACATCATTCCTGAAATATATTCAGAGACAAGACTCTAATTCTATAGGAAAAGGGGCTAGTTCTTCAAGTAGTTAAGTAAAAAAACAGAGATAGCTTTCATGTTAGTGGCATCCAGATAACTACTCTGCAGGCTAAAAAACCTGCCGATGTGGCATCATTATTTGTAGAAACATGAATTTGGTTTGCTTAAAAAGGAAAATGCAATGTGGTGTGTGTGTGTGTGTGTGTGCACGCGCGCATGTGCGTGTGGCTATCCATGTGCTTGGGCTTGAGTTGGTTCCACCTAAGATTCTGAAAAGATGGGGACAGTTGAACTCAATGCATGGTCTGTTGCCATAGCTGGGTCCAACCTCCCAGACTTGTGCTCCCAGAATCTCCAATATCACAGAAATCATCAGGTTTTATGGCCTGAGAAATAAGAGGTCTACTGGTTTGAGCATAAGCCCAGAAACACAGTCCCCTCTTGGTACTAATCCAGTGCTCATAGTGCATACGAAACTTCAAGGATAGAACCCCTCTCGGTAATTTGGATGCCAATCAGAGAAAACAAACCATTGGGTTCTTTCCATTTCATTTTCCTCTGATACATGAGAACTATGGTGTCATGTTGAATCCTGCCTTGCTTACATAGGCAGCTCCAGTTGTCAGATGAGGTCTTACCAGACACTCATGGCAGAATTTCTCTTTATGAAAAGTGACCACCAAAGGGTCATGTGGTTTTAAAGGTTTCTCCATGTCAGTCAGTAAAGTGCCTGACTTCCTTCCTGTTGCTACTTATTAATAGGACATCTTGTTACGTTGGAAATTTCCTCCACAGGGCCTTCCTGGAGCTTCTGCTGATACAACTTCAACAATCCAATTGTCTTTTATGACTTTAAGAGATCTTTTTATCACAGCTTCATTGCTTTCATAGCCAAAAGCTGTTTAGAATGGAGCTATTTTACCCAAACCCAAGTCTGATGAATGTGCTTACATATCTATTATATGGGAATTTTAGCAGGGAGAATCAGATTTTCATTACTTCTAGACTTATTTGAATGATTCATAGAAATTGAAGCCTGAAGATTTCTGTGATACTTATTTTTCTTCTCTAGGTGATATGTATGCTTATAGATCTGGAGGATTTGGTTTAGAATCCAACCAAACCCTACAAAACATCAGGTTAAATCCTGACTTAGTTTGATGCTTGTGTCCAGTTATGTAAGGTGGAGAAATGGAGTGTAATGGTAAGTAGCCTAGTGTGCCCTTACCTCAAAGCAACTGAGGGAAAAAGAAGATGACAGATATGTTCCAAGAATAGAGACTGTATTTTGATTAGGATGCTAACTAACAAAGCCTGTATGTTAATGCTAAAATGGATCTGAGGCTTCAGACAAGCAATTACCTCCTGAGCCCGGCTGTTGGTCACTATGTTCCAGTCCACTCACTGCTGTTCTTAACGAGTTCCTCCCTTCTTTTCCGTTCAAGAGTAACCTCTGGGTTCATATAATTAGGTTTAAGATGTGCTGCACATTTGGTGTGTGGAAAGAGTCTTACTGAGAAAATTGACTTGTCTAAAGTCCACAGTTATTTAGCAGAAGAGCTAAAGTAAAATCAATTCTCAGTTTAATGTTTTTTCCAACTCTGTCATCGTTCCTTCCTATCCCTATGAAACCCAGGACAATGAGGGATACAGGTGGGGTGAGGAAAGATATGCAGGATTACCGCATAGCTCAGAGAACATGTGGAGGATGGAGAATTGCAGGGACTATGCATGACTGCTACCTTACACACACAAACATGTTAGGATGATTGTAAGACATTAAGGTGCTTCTGCTAAGTAGACATTCACATTAAGTATAATGATCCATATTTCCTCATCTACAAAGCTATAATTGAAATGGCTCTGAAAATGGAAAAACTATGTTGGTTTGCAGAAAAATCATTTGATAACATCTGACTTGAACTCATATTTAAAAGGCTAAAATAGTCCTAATTGTCCCCATTGTATGAATATTCATACTTTTGCTGTAGCAATATTAACATGTTTGGCTTTGGGGTGCTGGCTCACCAACCCCTAAGGGTACTCCATAAGCACCCTATTGCCTTTCTAAAATTTGAAAAATTCTAATTTTGAAAGATATCTGGCCCCAAGGGTTTTGAATAAAGGATTATTGGCTGAGCTTTTATGAATAAATTGTTTTCACAGAAAAAATACATGCTTATTATAATGAGTCAAGCAGTATCGAAAAATAGTGGGAAGAAGATTAAAAATTGTTCCAAATTCTACCATCCAGAAATCACCACTATCTACATCTGGTGAACATTATCTGTATTATTTCTGTATGCAATTACACATACAGCAGGATAATTAGGTACAATTTTCTAAAATAAGACCATACTACATAATACAGGAAAATATTTCTTCATCATAAGAGCTACTAGTTTCTAAAATATTTCTCTAAGTGTAAAAAAAAAAAGGTAATGGAAACAAGATGGTATTAAAGTTATGACAGAAGTATGTATTTAGATTTCATTTTTGGGTCTTATCAATTGACTTCTCACTATAAATATCAGAAAATTAATCCTCTTCTACTTAACTTTCTTTCTCTCAACCTCCTAATTTTCACATTTACATTCTGTTCTTTCTTCATAGTTCCCTCAGTTCTATAAAATTTGACAAATGAATTCTACATTGATGGCAAGGCATTTTATCATAGCCTCTTCATTTTGGATTTTTTTCTTTTTAATTTTGATTTATTCTTGGTTCAGTAAATATTGTCAATTTTTTTCCCAGTGAGGTTTATGGTATATGATTTCTCTCACGTTTGAGAATGTCTGCCTAATAACTTTTGTACTTGACTCAAATGGCAACTTGGCTGGGTATCAAATTCTTGGGTCTCACTTCAAAGATTCATAATAAAGCTTTGTACACACCTTTTGACATTAAATATAATTATGGAGAAGTTTAAAGGCAATGTGATTTTTTAAAAAATATATAAATTTGAGTTTCCATAGGGATTTCCATGTGATCCTTTCTTTATCCTTGAAATTTACTAACTTTTCAAAGTTTCAAGACTTTCTTGATATTAGGAATGCCTTGGGATGCCTGGGTGGCTCAGTCAGTTGAGCATCTGACTCTTGACTTCCACTCAGGTCATGATCTCACAGATCGTGAGTTTGAGCCCCACATTAGGCTCTGTGGAGACAGTGCAGAGTCTGCTTGAGATTCCTTCTCTCCTTCTCTCTCTGCCTCTCCCCCACTCACTCTCTCTCTCAAAATAAATAAACTTTAAAAATCACTAAAATAAGAAAATGTCTTGCAGTAATATATGGAATCTATGTTTCATTTGTTTGATTATTTTTAGACACCTCAGTTAAACAATGTTTGAACAGCATTGTTTTCAATATCCGTAACCTTATTTCCAAACACTTTCCTTAGTTTTTATATTATTTTGTGTGATTTATTTTGTTTTACAAAACGTGTTTTCAGTCATGTTTATTCTACTAGTTGTTTCTTACATGGTTTTCAGGCCTATGGAAGTTTTGATTTTTCTCATCTACTTCTTTTCTGAGTTCTGCCAACTTACTTGTCACCTTTTATTGTTTATCATCCCTTTCCTTGAGTTCTTAAACCTCTCCTTGAGCTGTCTTTTAGGAAAAAAGTATAGTGTCTTAAATTCCTTTTATGCAAATAATTTGTTCCAAATTCATGAATTCTTTGCCTTGACAAACCCCAGGCTATTCCCAGGGCAGCCAGCTCTCTGTGCCGCACAATTGCTCACCTTCAGAGTTCATCAGTCTAGTCTAGCAGTTACACTTGTGCTCTGCCACTTGCGGACACAAGACAAGTTGTCTGATCACTTTGAAGGATGGCTTTTCGGACTTGAGACGAGAGCGCAGCAGAGCGTGGGTACGGACAGAAATGCGCAGATTTAGGAGAGAATATACCATATACCTTTTTCCAGAGACATTCTCCCTCTAATTCCAGACCACATGTCTGTCTGAAGTGACTGTTCAGTGAATAAAAGCAATTTCAGTTTTCAGCCACATCCTTTGCAAACTCTGCATGGGTCATTTAGTACCTCACTTTGGGGGTATTCAGGGGACTTGGCCATTTTGAGATCTCTTAAAACTGAGTTGCAAAGTTTCCCATTTTGATACTATGTTACACTTATTTAAAAAAATCTCTCTTGGGACTGAAGTCTGAAAAAGTTTGTCTCAACTCTTAGCCCCCTTCCTAATTTTGGTTCAAATTTCATTTTATTTGGCCAATATTCATTATGCCTTATTATAAGAAATTTTCATTTCAAATAAATGGGAGTTTGACTATTTTCTTTCTTTCTTTCTTTCTTTCTTTCTTTCTTTCTTTCTTTCTTTCTTTCTTTCTTTCTTCCTCTCTCTCTCTCTCTTTCCTTCCTTCCTTCCTTCCTTCCTTCCTTCTTTTCTTTTCTCCTCTCTTCTTTTCTTTTCTTTTCTTTCTTTCTTTCTGCTGTTTGTTTTTGATGAATTTTAAGGCAAGGGAGAATATAAAATGCTCCATCATTTTTAACCAGATGCCTGTAAGTATGTTTCATGTTGGTCTTATTACACATATCCCCTGAGGTGTCTCAATGGAAGAAAACTCTGGGTTGTATTGAAATATGATCAATGGTGTTCCTTTGTAAATTAAACTCTTCTTGTTTAGGTCATAACTCTATGGGTAGCTTACTTAATACTTGTCCTCAGGCCGCAATGTGTCCCATACTCCATCCATATGGTTTCTGTTGGCAGCAGAAAGGGAAAAAGGGATCCATATACTAAATAAAAGCAGAATGATTTGGTGTATAACTTTGTACTCAAGTTATTTCATAATAATTACTTAAGTACCTATTTGAATAATCCATTAGAGCCTACTCTTTGTTAAATCGTAATTCTCATTTCTATCTGAGGCCCATGCAACAGCGTATGGCTGGATTAAGGTGTAGGGATATTTTAATAAAATCTGTCCACAACCGAACTCCTAATATTGTCCCCTTCAGTTGCTCCAACCTAAAATTTTGGTGTGTTCTTTACTTTTCTCTCTTTGACTACGCTCAGTGACACATTATCTTCGTTTCCTAGGGCTGCAGTAACAAAGCACCACCCACTGGGGTGATGTAAAACAACAGAAATCTATTCTTTCACAATTCTGGAGGCTAAAGGTCTGAAATCAAGGTATTGACAGGACCATGTTCTCTCTGAAGGCTCTAGGGAAGAATTCTTCCTTGCCTCCTCCTTGCATCTGGCAGTTGCCAGAAATCCATGGTCTTCCTTAGCTTGTCAATGCATCACTGCAATCTCTGCTCTCCTTTTCACATGGCATTCTCTAAGTGTCTCCTGTCCCCATGTGGCCTTCTTATCTAGGGACCAGTCCTTGGTTTTGAACACATCCTAATCTAGTATGGCCTTATTTTAACTTAACTAACTGCAAAGTTAAATTTGCAAAGTTACATCTGCAAAGACTCTATTTCTGAATAAGTTCTCATTCTGAGGCTCCAGATAGACGGGTTTTTAGGGGACACTATTCAACCCAGTACAATGAGATATCCAGGATTTAAGCCCTTCTCACCATCACCAATGCCTCCTAAACCAACGGAAGAGCCTCCTAAACCAATGTGCAGGCTTCTATCCATGCCCCCTGCTTATTTTCAACGCAGCAGCCAGTGCAATACTGATACAATAGAATACTTCAGATCATGCTATTTCTTTGCTCAAAACCCTCCAGCAGTTTTCCACCTCTCTTAGAGTAAAAGCCACAGTTTTAAGGGGCACCTGGGTGGCTCAGTTGGTTGATAGTTCAACTTTGGCTCAGGTAATGATCTTGTGGTTCACAGGTTTGAGCCCTATGTCAACTGTGCTGACAGCTCAGAGCTGGGAGCCTGCTTTGGACTCTATGTCTCCTTCTCTCTCTGTGCCTCTCCCCACTCATGCTCTGTCTCTCAAACATAAATAAACATTAAAAAAATTTTAAAGCCACAGTTTTTAATATGCCTTGTATGCATGAGGCTATACATAATTTGGCTCCAGCCGCCCCTCTAACTTCATCCGTTACTATTTTCCTCTTCATTCAGTCCATCTCAGCTATACCAAGTTTCTTGCTGCTCCTTGAAAATGCCAGCTGAAGTTCGTTCTTGGCATTTGCATTTTTTGTTTGCTCTACTTCAAATGCTCTTCCCAGATATCCCCAAGTCATATTCCCTTACTTGCTTCAGGTCTTTAATTGAAGGGGTGTCTTGTCAATGAGACTATCTGAGGTCAATCTAGAATTATGACTCTTGGCCCTGACACTTCCAATCATTCTTCTCTGCTTTATTTTTCTTCATATACTAGTTACGCCTAACATATGTGTGTGTAAATATATATATGTACATACATAAGTGTATATATATAACTTATTTATATCTTTAAGAATATATAGTACTTATTTATCTTATTTATCTACTACTGGAATGTAAACTTTAGGGGATGAACTATTGTCTATTTGTTCGCTGTTTCTTGTTAGTGTCTAAAACAGCGCCAGGTATATAGTAGGTGCTGAGGGATATGTCCAAAATGAATGAATGGCTATGTCACATATATAACTGTCATCAAGCATACACAGAACAACAGAAGAGTGTTGAAAACCATCTTTACATCACCTTTTATGAAGGGAGGAATAGATACTGATTTATTCTAAAGATCCCTTTGAAATCACCAATCAGCTGCCATGCTTGCCCATGGTTCTGCCCTCACTCTTTCTCAGTGTAAAGCCTACCCCTCAGTCTCTGTGAGGGACATGGAAATGGACCAATAATAGTGTCTTTTTGCCCAGAATAGTAAAGCAGCTTCTATTTAAAAGAAAGAAAGTGAATTTTATAGAGAAATTCTTTCTTTCCTCCATAATAGCCAATTACATTTTAAGAAGGGATTTTCATCCCCAGGGCAGCTTGGAGCTGTCCTCCCAAAATAAGTCCTGTCACTTGGAGAATACAGTTCATCATTTTCAGGAATTGAGAGAACCTATGATAGAAGTAAACACAGTTCTGGGGCGCCTGGGTAGCTCAGTCGGTTGGGTGTCCGACTTCAGCTCAGGTCATGATCTCACAGTCCATGGGTTTGAGCCCCACGTCAGGCTCTGTGCTGACAGCTCAGAGCCTGGAGCCTACTTCAGATTCTGTGTCTCCCTCTCTCTCTGACCCTCCCCTGCTCATACTCTGTCTCTCTTTCTCTCTCTCTCAAAAAAATTAAATAAAGACATTAAAAAAAAAAAAGAAGTAGACACAGTTCAACGTTCCTGAATGAGTAAGGGGAAGGAAGTTGCTAGTGGTTACATGTCATTTCCTTCTGAATATCTCAAGGGCAGGGTGAAGGAGGGGAAAACAAGATCAATTAGATAAGCAAGGGATGAATTAGACATTTAATCACGTACTACCTAAGCCATGAAGCACACAGTTCTTCTAAGAGACACCATTACCCTTAATGGAGTTCTTTAGAGCATCTTCAATTTTTCTAATGAAGACAGAAAGCCCATCTTTAGTAAAGTGCTTCTCTTTGCTTGTTTGACCACAGATTATCTATTCCATTCAATCCCCTCGGGAGCTGATACTCTCCCCCTTTGTTCCTCATCGAATTATATCAAGAAGGAATCTGCCCAAATTATTTAATCACATTATTCTTGCTCTGGCCAATATAAGTACTTAAATATCTACACTTAATACTTCTTTTTCTAATGATATTCACTTATCTAAAATTACTCCTTAATTGATAAGATATATGAACAAAAATACCATTAGGCAAAATGTTAACTGAACTCAAACCATTTAGAATGTTTTCATGCCGACCTCTGAATTTACTTAATCTCCAGTGAGCACTAAAAAGATAGGATTTAATCTTTACTCCGACTAGCCTGAAACAGCAAAGGGAAAAAGACTGAATAAGAGGTGGCAAACAAGGAAAGAAAAACATTTTTGCTCTTTAATGTCCTCGTTGAACAAACTCCTATGAGTTTTATTTGGCTTCTGTATTTCTCAGTTTTGATGAAGAGAAACAGCTCAGTGCATTTGGATATAGTAGTATGTGAATTTCATACAAGTTGGCTAATATGGTGTTGAAGATACTGACGAATGAGAATAACCATTTATTTGAAACCAAGTTTTATGAGGTATAATTTGTAGACGGTAGACATTACTCTTTATTGTGTACCATTTTATGAATTTTGACATATGTGAATGTCATGTAACCACCAGCACAGTAAAGATATAGAATATTTCCATCACTTTCCAAAATTCTGTCTTGTCCCTTTGGAGTCAACCCCCGCCCCTACCCCCCAGGACCTGGCAACCGCTGACCTATTTCTTCTCCCTACAGTTTCACCTTTCTAGAATGTCGTGCAATTGTAATCATACATTAGGTAGTCATTTCAGTCTGGTGTCTTTCACATACCATAATACATGGAAAAATTCATCCACGTGGTTGCATGTATCACCACATGTATTGTTGAAGATAATTTTATTCTATGTATCTACCAAAATTAGGCTGCTCTGGCCACGTCATATGTATGTCCATCTACAACTTACGGACATGTGGTTTGTTTGCAGGTTTTGGAGATTATGAGTAAAGCCAACATAAACAAACATGTATAGGCTTTTCTGCATATGTTTTTTATTTGTTTGTTTTGGGGGCATTGTTTTGTTTTCTTGTTTTTTGTTTTTTGTTTTTTACCTAGGACTGGGTGGTATGGTAGGTGAATATGTAGCTTTATACGAAATTGCCTGTCTTCCAAAATTACTGCAGCATTTTGCATTCCCATCAGCAGTGTACAAAGCTCCGGTTTCTCTGCATCCTCACAAGCACTTGGTTTTGTAATTTAAACATATTGTAGCCATTTAATAGGTGTGCAGTAATATTGTATGATGGTTTTATTTGTACTTTCCTGTCGAATGACTAGTAATTAAACTAAATAATGCTGAGCATCTTTTCAGGTGATTATGTGCAATTTGTGAAGTGATTGCTTACACCTTTGGTCCATTTTTTATTGGGTTGCTATTTTTATTATTGTATGGTTAGAGTTCCTTATGTATTCCAGATACCAGTTACATATTCCAGATACTTTTTTTTTTTTTTACAAAGGCAGATGGACTTTCCACCCAAAATTTGGTTCAAGATGTCAAGACTGATGTGCCACCCATGCACCAGAAGGGTAGGAAGAGATTTATTATTCATATAATGAGGCTTCCTAGGGACAGGAAAACAGGCTTCCAAGCAGGCCCCACAATTGCTTAAGAGAGCATGGAACAGAGACTGGTTTGTGGTTTACTGTGTTGGAGAGTGGGCTCGCATGGTGTAATGGTCCATCGGTGCCAAAGGACGCAGCATGGGCTCCTTTATCAGTTTACACAGAGTGAGGAGAAGGCAGGAGAAATGGTGGGGCTCGAAGGCTATCTGCACTCAGACACCAAAACTGAGTCAGACTCTATTACATGACACCTTTATCAGACATAAGAGTCACGTTTTTTAATATCAAAGGAAACAACTGGAGAATATTTAATATAGAAGGTATATCAAGTACACAGATTGTGCCTGGCTCTTAAATGTACTTGAAATCCTAAAAAAAAAAAAAAAAAAAAATCATCTGGAATTATATTTTTTGGGTCTTTTATGAGGGAAATACCCGTTCCAAATGGACCAGATTCATGTCCTAGGAAAACAAAAAAGCTGTGAATACAAGCAATAAAACATACATAATTATGAAAATTGTGAAATCTCTTCTTCTTATGTGAGAACAGAACTCGATCCAACTGACCACTCACTGGAATCATAACACCACCCAGTCTTTTGTTAATCTTCCCTGGATGGGTGGCTCTGTCCCAGATTCTACATTTCATGGAAGATTTTAGGTCTGTCAAATTAGTTGAATAGTGTGTCTATCAAGCAGTGAGTCACATGGGAAGAATTCCTGCAGAATAATTATAATTCAACTGCAAAAGTATTATGTAAATTTCCTTTATGGGTCAAAATGAATTACATACCTACTGTGTGTGAGGCATTTGCTAGGATCTACAGATTAAGAGATAAGTAAAATACAGTTGTGACTGTCAAGCAATACAATATCTACTGAAAATGAAACACTTGAATAAAATCATTGTTGAAATGGCTTGAGACTGATTTTGAAAGGAGTATAAATAAAAGAGTAGACTGTCCGATCATCCTCACAACTTCACTCCAAATGGAACAATTTCTATTGAAACATGCAATGGAATATTTTTGGACCTCTCTGTCAGAAATATGCAAGCTGACATGGCATTTGGGAATCTTATTTTCGATAGGCATCACTAACCAGTATAATGAAGCATGTTCTATGAACTGATGAAATTCAGTCTTTGAAACAGATAAAATGTATTTTTATATCTCACTACATGCTATATTAAAAAAGTAATATTTTTGCCAAATGTTTTCTTATATTTGTTCCTAAATCCCTTTTAGTGTGAAGGTAGCCATGGTATGATCAACACCACAGGGAAAATATAAGAGAGAAAAAGAAGAAAGGGAAGAGGGGCAGTATTATTTATTAGTTTCTACTTATGGCTACAGCAAGGCATGCAGTTCTCTGAACAAATTAATCTTAAAGGACACTAAGCATGCTAATAACATGGCATCCTTCACTCTTTCTTTCTTTCTTTCTTTCTTTCTTTCTTTCTTTCTTTCTTTCTTTCTTTCTTTCCTTCTTTCCTTCTTTCCTTCTTTCTTTCTTTCGGTATTTATTTTTAGGAAGGAGAAAAGGTAGAAAAGTAAGACTATTGGCAACTGTGATTAGGGTCTCCTCTCTGGTGGAGGGTGATGGTTTTCAAAGTATGGTCCCTACCTGAGAACTTGTTAAACATGCAGATTCCTGGACCCCACTCCAGACCTTCTGAGTCAGAAATTTTGAGAGTGAGGTCCAGCAATACGTTTTAAAAAGTCTTCTAGAGGATTCTGATATACGCTGAAGTTTGAGAACTGCTAGTCTGAAGCAATTCAGACCTGGTCACAAACTCATATTTTTCATTCAGAAAAAACAAAGTCTTGGAACTTATCTACCTAAAAATCTTAGAAGATGATTAGCCATCATCTACTGGGACTCAAAGATGTACTTTGAGGCCCAGGCTCTAACCCCCACCCCGGCTTCTATTATTACAGCAACCACCATTCTCTCTGACCATATACTGGTAACAATCCCTGACAGTTTTGACAAGTACAGAAATTTTCTGTTTTGTTACATTTTCACTGATATTTTAATGCCCCCAATGTATTGGTATCCCTACCTTTCCGGCCCCTTGTGATCCACTGTGACAAAGTGATAGCTCTCTTGGGCTATTCAGAAATCTCCTGAGGAAACATGAGGAGGTTATGGAGGACAGTTTTCTACGAATACAACTGTTGCTCTGTTTGTTTATTGCTTCTCCCCTAAAAGGACTCATAGTCATGAATGGTGTTGGCTAAAGAGAAAACCAGAGACTTAGATCACAGAGGTAATAAAAATAAGGGGTGAAGTTTCTTGTCGATAATAATTTTTCACTTTGATTTATGCCAAAACAAAGATGTTGTGTTGACAGACTTCATAATTCATACAGCTGGAAGAAAGAGGAGCAGAAAGAGAGAAGGAAAAGCAGGAATTATATTAATTATATTATATTATATCATATATTATATTATATATTACAATACATTACATTACTATATAATTTCAGACAAAGCAAGAATGTTATCAAGGATAAATAAGGGCATGCATAATGATAAAAGGGTCTATTCTTCAAGAACATGTCCTTAGTGAGTTATATACCTAGCAATGAAGCATCAAAGTATGTGAGGCAAAAACAAATAGAACTGCAAAGAGAAATAGATAAATCTGTTATTATAGTTGAAGACTTCAACATCCCTCTATCAGAAATAGATCCAGGAGGGAGAAAATCAAAAAGGACACAGTTGAACTCAGTAACACCATCAATCAACTGGATATAATTGACAAGCTCAACTAAAAGATTCACCAAGACAGATCACATTCTGGGCCATAGAACACACTTAAACAGATTTAAAGAATTAAAATCATATAAGCTGTGCTCCCAAACAACAATGGAATAAATTAAAAATCAGTAACAAAGATAATTGGAAGATCTCAAAATCTGTGGAGATTAAACAACATACTTCTAATTAACACACAGGTCAAAAAAGAATTTTCAAGATAAATTAATATTTTGAGGGGCACTTGGGTGGCTCAGTCAGTTGGGCGTCTGACTTCAACTCAAGTCATGATCTCGCTGTCTGTGAGATGCAGCCCTGCATTGGGTTCTGGGCTGACAGCCTGGAGCCTGCTTCAGATTCTGTGTCTCCTTCTCTCTCTCTGCCTCTCCCCTGCTCATGCTCTGTCTCTCTCTCTCTCAAAAATAAAATAAAAACTTTAAAAATTAATATTTTGAATTAAGTGAAAATGAAAACACATGTATCAAAATTTGTGGGATGAAGTAAAAGTCGTTCTTAGAGGGAAATTTATAGTATTGAATGTATATATTAGGAGAGAAGAAAGATCTAAAATCATCATTGAAGCTTCTACCTTAGGAAACTAGAAAAAGAACAAATTAGATTCAAAATAAGCAGACATGAAGAAATAATAAATATTAGAGCAGATATCAATGAAATTGAAAACAAGAAATGAATAGAGAAGATCAATGAAGCCAAAAACTGGTTCTTAGAAAAGATCAATAAAAGTAATAAGCCTCTAGACAGGCTAAGAAAAAAATAAAGAAAATTACAAATTACTAATATCAGAAATGAAACAGGGTACATTGCTATAGATTCTATGGATATTAAAAGGAAAAGCAATACTATAAATAGCTCTCTGCCCACAAATTTGATAACTTGGGTGAAATGGACCAGTTCTTCCAAAGACAATTTGCCAAAACTCACACAGGAAGAAATATACAATCTGAATAGGGCTTATATCTATAAAAGAAATTGAATCCATAATCAATAACCTTCCAAAGCAGAATGCATCAGGCCCAAATGGGTTAGCTGGTGAATTCTACCAAATATTTAAGGAAGAAATTATATCAAGTCCGTACAATCTCTTTCAGAGGATAGAAGCAGGATGAGTGCTCTTAACTCATCCTATGAGGTCAGCATTACCCTAATACCAAAACCAAAGACATTGTAAGAAAAGGTCCTTATAAGCCAATATCTCTCAGGAACATAGACACAAAAATAATCAACAAAATATTACCAAATAGAATTCAACAATGTAAGAAAGAATTATATACCATGACCAAGTAGCCTCTACCCCATACATGCAAGCTGGTTTAACATTCAAAAATCCATGAATGTAATCCATCACGTCAACAAGCTAAATTGAAACATCACATAATCATATCAATAGATACAGAACAGACATCTGACAAAATCCAACACCCATTCATGAGACAAAGTTTTAGTAAACTAGGAATAGAGGATAACTTCCTCAACTTGATAAAGAGTATCTACAAAAATCCTACAGCTAACATCACACTTAATGGTAAGAAACTTAAAGCCTTCTGAATAAAACCAGGTGCAAGGTAAGAATGTCTCCTCTCACTCCTCTCCAACATCAGTTCTAGCTAAGGTGGTCAGAGGAGAAAGGAAATAAAAGGTACACTGATTGAGAAAGAAGAAATAAAACTGAAACTCTCTTTGTTCACAGATAGCATGATCATTTATGTAGGAAACCCTAAAGTATTGACCAAAAAAACTCCTGGAACTAATAAGCAATTATAGGAAGTTTGCAGGATTCAAGGTTAATATACAAAAGTCAATCACTTTGTTATATATCAGCAATGAGTAAATGAAATTTGAAGTAAAAAACAGAGTATCATTTATATTAGCACCCCCCAAAATAAAATACCTAAGTCTAAGTCTAACAAAATATGTACAAGACCTATATGAGGAAAAATACAAAACTCTGATGAATGTAATCAAAGCAGAACCAAATACATGGAGATATAGTCCACGCTCACGAATAGGAAGACTCAATATTGCCAAGGTGTCAGTTTTCCCAGCTTGATCTATAGATTCAGTGAGATCCAAATCAAAATCCTAGCAAGTTATTTTGTGGATATTGAAAAACTTACTCAAAAGTTTGTATGGAGAGGCAAAAGACCACAACAGCCAACACAATATGGAAGAAGAACAAAGTTGGAAGATTGACACTACTTGATTTCAAAACTTACTATAATTGGTAATCAAGATAGGGTGGTATAAGCCAAACAGCAGACAAATAAATCAGTGAAACACAACAGACGCTCCAGAAATAGACCTGCACAAATATAATGATCTGATCTTTGACAAAGAGCAAAGGCAATACAATATAGTCTTTTCAACAAATGATGCCAAAACAACTAGACAGCCACATAAAAAAGAAAAAAAAATCTAGACACAGATCTTACATCCTACATTACAAAAATTAACTCAAAACTAACCACAGAGCTAAATGTATAATGCAAAATGCTAAAAATTCTAGAAGATAAATTAGGAGAAAGTCTAAATGATTTTAGGTATGGTGATGACTTTTTAAATACAACAGCAAAGGCACAGTACATGCAAGAAAGAAGTGATAGGCCAAACATCATTCAAATTAAAAACTTCTAATCCCTGAAGAAGACCATATCAAGAGAATGAAGAAACAAGCTACACACTGGGAGAAAATATTTGCAAAAGATATATCTGGTAAAGGACTATTATCTAAAATATACAAATAACTATTTTAAAACTCAACAATAAGAAACAAACAACTCCATTAAAAATGGGCTGAAGATCTTATCAGACATCTCAACAAAGAAGATATACGGATGGGACAGAATGGCAAACAAGCTTAAGAAAAGTCTAATGACCATAATGATGGATATATGGCATTATACCTTTGTCTAAACCCATAGAATTTACAACACCAAGAGTAAACCGTAAGGTAAACAATGGACTTGGGGTGATCATGACGTGTCAGTGTAGGTTTGTCGATTTTGACAAACATACCATTCTGGTGGAGGATGTAGATAGAGCGGGAGTCTATGCATGTGTGGGGATTGGGCATGAATGGGAAATGTCTGTACCTTCTCCTTAATTTTAATTATAAAACAAAGTCTTTATATAAAATCAGAAAAATTTGTATGAGCTATGCATGTTTTTTTCCATTTTACAGATAAAGAAACTGAAACAGAATAAAATCTGTTTGTGTAGGGTCACATGTTTAATAAGTGGAATGACCCCATCAACCCAGTTATTACTCCATAGCCCATGTCCTAATCTCAACATGATTTTCACAAGGGGTAAGTCAAAAAGGCATTCCAGGCAGAGGGTAAATCATAAAAAGAAGGTAAAGCTTCTTGGAAGGACATACTATATTAATATATTTAAGTAATAGTGAGTTCCCTGCTGTGCTTATAATACAAGTTGTGTGGTAGAGTGAGAGCGGAATGATTTCTTGGGAGATCAAAATGCATTGTAAAGAGTCTGTAGTCCAAATTATGATACAGGTAGAAGTGATAGGCCAAACATTCAAATTAAAAACTTCTAATCCCTGGCCTATCTCTATACAGGTATAAAGAATGATGAGTGGAGAAGAAACTGGGAGACATTTTGCAGACAAAATTGGCCTGACTTAGTGGTCAATGGGTAAGATGTGGGAGGAGTGCGTTGCTTAAGCCATGAGTCTGACAAGTGTCACCCAAGTTAAGGAACAAAGGAGGAACAAGTTTGGGAGCAGAAAGAGTTGATGTGTTCAGTGTAATTATATCAAGTTTTAGGTGCCTGCAGAACTCATCAGGTAGAGATGTCTGGTTGGAAATACAGCATGAGAACCAGAAAACAGGTTAAATCAGGAAGTATAAATTTGAAAATTACCAGCAGATCAATAAAACAATTTGGCTCACTGTTACATGGGAAATGATGCCATTACCCAAGAGGAAATGTACAAGTGGAGAAAAGGAACAGTGGAAACCGATTAAATGAGAGAGTTAAAGAGAAACCATTGAAAGAGACTATGAAATGGTCATCATACAAGAAGAAGAAAAAAGCAAAGACCATAAAACTGGAAGTCAAGCAAGGGGAAATTTCCAGAAGGAGAAAGCAGTCTCCCCACCATATCTGTGAGAGTGTCAGGCTCATGGAACCTTAAGCAAAGCATGTATTTGTGCTGACCCTACAGTCCAGGCATCTGTCTGTAAGCAAAGAACACCTGCACAGTCCCTGTAAATATCCTGACGTCCTTATTCTACCTATATCATTAGTCTTCAACAGCAAGGTGCCAATCAAAGGAATAATTCAGAATTATAAAATAATAATTATTAGCATATTGGCTAAACTAGTTAACAGATAACTTCACTAATTTAAAACAGTTTCGTAAAGAGAAGCCAGAATTATGCAACATCTAGAAACTCAATTCTGGGAAGTAGTGCAGTGACAAACCTCGGTGGTTAATGAAGGATTGTCAAGGAAGACTCGGTAAAGCTGCTCTTGTGTACAAGAAAACAGGCAAGCTCTTTCCTTTTGTAAATAGACACTACTAAAAGACGTAAAGAATTGCCAGGATAGGTTAACTAGAATCTCTGCAATCTTGTTTACAATTTTCCTGTAATTAAGAGAATCCTTTCCCAAGAATATTTCAAAGGCTTTAGACTCATTTGAAAAACTATAATTTTCTACTTCAGTGTGTCTATGTGACTTTCTTCCTCCCCCCTCTCAACTCCTCCCCCATTTCTTCTTGCCACCCTCGCAGATTTTGACAGACCACCTCTTCAATTCTGATGGAAACATTTCCCATTAAATAACTACACAGTCAAGCGTTGCCTCTCACATATTTGGGTGACTGGCAGATACTTGTTTAGAGAATTGGAAACAGCTGAAAGTGACATTCAAGGATTCAAAAACAACTTGGTTGGGAAATAAATCTTTGGCCGGGAAAAAATGACTCTCTCTTTGCCAGGCAATGGCCTTATAATTTATCATTTATTGGAAAAGAAGAATGCATTTTGAGCACCGCAGCAGACTAAAACTGATTACAGATATTAAGCAATGTCTCTATGAGCCATTACTCATTGTGTATGTGCAAGCTGAGTGCTTCTGGAAGGCTGGTGCTGATGAGTCACTGAGCCTGCTATATTGCATTGCCGTTACTGTTAGTATCATAAACAATGGGATATGATGGGGTTAGAGCCGATTAAAGAGAATGAAGTGTTTTGTGCAGTCTCCTCTAGAAAGAAGAAACAAGACATTATTTCACTGTGACGTAAACTATTGATTTGGTTTTTTTGTTTGTTTATAGTTCCTAATGGTTATGATTGTTCCAGAGAAGTATTTATGGCTTATTCGTTTCAAAAGCCACCATAAGTGATAGCTTAAGCTGTTCAAACTTTGTACTGTTGTTTCCGAAATAAAAAGAAGGCCCTTTTTTCCTCAGTGTTAGAAAAAGAGAAGAGATTCAAGAGAGCTGAACCAAATATTATGTTCCCAGGACCCCAAAGACCTCAGATACTGGATAAAAATTATTATAAGAATCAAAAAGGACAGAGCCAACTCTCAGCAGTGAACTCACATAGCACTTACCCATATTCCCATTTGACATCTGTCACTTTTTTAAATCTGTGTTTTATTTACTTCAGATAACATTTTAGTTACCATACTGGGCTCTAAATATCCTAAAACAGAGATTGGTTCTTATATATTGTTACTACCTCCTTAGAACCTAGCTCAGTCATTTGTTCTTTGCTGAATAAAAGCACTAATCCATTGATAGATGAATGACATGAGCTACTATGTTTATTACAGTTCATCTCCATTTCCTCGATTCTATAATAGCACAAAATCTAGATTAGGCAATGATGCGTAACAGTAAACTAGAATGGTTTTTAGAATGAGTTATGTGTAATCATTTCTATTTCTTTCCACCACTCTTTAATTTTTATTTAAAGCAATACCAGTACTTAATAATATGTTTATGTCATTTGGAAAGTTTCACTTTGATAAAAAATGTATACCTTCTGGAGAAAATATTTTAATGTTTTCTCCAGGTTGCCACAACTTGCTGTCAGAATATCAGACGGTAATTAGAACTACACAATTCCCTGTGGGCAGCTAATTAAATGTGGATATTTCCTAAAGAGAATATGAGTGTCAGTCTAAACCCCGAAAATGCAAATAGATAAAGGATCAGAAAAGTCACACTAGCACATTCTGGCAGACAAACGCTTCTGCAAACAGCTGGGCCAGCCCTCTAAGAAGATTGTGGGTTAGACCGACACCATCTTGAATATCCTCCAACCTCTTCTTTCTAGATACCCTCCCACAGACAATGCTTATATCATAAAAAAAAAAGCAGAAAATAAGTGGGCTAAGCGCTCATATCTAGAAGTTAGAGTCAAAAAAGAATAAAACCCAAGAAAATAGAATAAAATTGATTTTAAACATAAGAGCAGAAATTGATAAAAAGAAAAAGAGGCGAGACCAACAAAGTAAAAATATTTCTCTGGAAAGATTAAATAACAGACATTTTTTGGTAAGACTGATCAAGAAAATATCAGAGGGGCGCCTGGGTGGCTTAGTCGGTTAAGCGTCCGACTTTCGCTTGGGTCATNAAAAAAAAAAGAAAGAAAAAATCAGAGATATCACAAATAAAAAGTGTAACTGTTAGAAATGGAAAGGGGGCAGGGAGCTGGGTGGCTCAGCTGGTTGAGTGTGAGACTCTTGATCTCATCCCAGGTTGATCTCAGGGCTGTGAGTTCAAGTCCCATGTTGGGCTGGGCTTGTAGCCTGCTAATGGAAAGTGGGGACAAACTATACTGATATAAGTCNCTGTCTCTCTCTCTCTCCTAGAAATAAATAAAAATATTAAAAAAAAAAAAACTTTGAAAAAAAAAAGAGAAAAAATCAGAGATATCACAAATAAAAAGTGTAAGTATTAGCAATGGAAAGGGGGCAGGGAGCTGGGTGGCTCAGCTGGTTGAGTGTTAGACTCTTGATCTCATCCCAGGTTGATCTCAGGGCTGTGAGTTCAAGTCCCATGTTGGGCTGGGCTTGTAGCCTGCTAATGGAAAGTGGGGACAAACTATACTGATATAAGTCAAAGCTATGAATCTTTAATGCTGGAATTTCAAGAGTAAGTGACAGTACATGGACCTTATGGAAGGATTTCCTTCTGGCTGAAGGTTCTTGCCCCATGTACTACTTCTTAGCAAATGAATGATTGCCTATTCATAAGCCAAATGTCATTCTATTAAAATGACTGAAGATGAGTATGTAGGACTAACTCTTCCAACAACAACAAAAAATTATAAAATACCAGCTGGATCTTAATAAAGAATTAGGAAACTGGAAACAACCATTAAAAAGACTTTGCTCCTTAAAGTCTTTAAAAATCCTAGCTATTGTTCAAGGTCCTTCTCAAAAGCCACCTACTTCATCCTGTTTTCTTTGATCTTCTATTAGATATGACCTTTTCCTCCTGTGAATACCCACAGTATTTTATGTCTGTTACATGAGTCATGAACAACAATTTTACCTTCATGCTTATGTTATTATAAGCTTCTTGAGGGGATGGAATGGGTCTTACTCATCTAAGTAATTCTAGTAATAGTGAACCCATTCAATAACTGATAGTGGTCGAAACTTCACTTTGATAAATTTGATGGAATTGGATCACAGAAATCATTTAGCGCAAGTTCTTTTATAGGAATTCTAGGATCTGGAAAGTTAGAGCAGGAAAAGTCCCTAGAGCATACTTGACTCCACAAGTAAATAATGCAGAGAATCGCATCAACACCATTTCTAATATCAGGCCCTTGTGTGGACACTCCCAATGATGGGTCCATGCTACCTCATTCAGGCTATATCAAGGTAGGTTGGCATATCCCATCTGTAACACACCTCTACTTTTGTGGAGACTTCATTATTTATACTCCAGTCATAATTCTGCTTGCTGAAATCATACTACTGTGAATAATAAATCCAAAACTTTCAGCATAATAGACTTCCAAATTCATTCATTCCACAATTCAAGGAACATTTGTTGAAAGGTTACCTTGTCCGGGGACAGTGCTAGATGCTGGAAATGCAACGCAAATATTGTAGGCCCATGAGTGTGCAGTCCAGGGATATGGATAGATGAGTAAATTACATTGTAAATACAATATGATGTCATAAACAGTTAAGATTTGTTCCAGAAGCACATGACAGGACATCTAAGGCAGCCTTGGGTCAGGAAGGTTTTATAGAGGAAGTGACATTTGAGTAGAACTGTGACGGGAAGGTGGCAGATAGTCAGACAAAGAAGTTGGAGGGGGAATAGGTGGAGGAAAGAGTGCAACACATACTAAAGCCTCGGAGGGTTTACTTTTGAAGCAGCCATCATGGTCCTCTAAACACTCTGCTTGCAAACTTAACTGCTTTTTCAACTGAGTGGTTGAAAACAACAGAATAACACTTTTGCATAGTTCAGGCTGGAAATCTGAAACTGAGGCAGCAGCAGGGCCACGCTCTCCCCAGAGGCTCCAGAGGTGCCTCTTCCCTTGTCTCTCCCAACTTCCAGTGACTGTCTGCATTTCCTGGCTTGTAGCTGCATCTCTCCAACGGTCACCTCCACCTTCCCTTGGCTTTCTCCTCTTCTCTGTGTCTCTCCCCTGTGTGCCTCTTACAGGACACTCGTCATTGGACTTAGATTCCCCTTGGATAATCTAGGACGATCTGCTCACTCTTTCCAAATGAGATCACCTTTCAGGTTCAGGAGATTGGAACATGGACACATCTCTTCCGGGGGCCATCATTCAACCCACTACACTCGGCAACTATAGGTCTGATTTCTGAGGAGCATTCATTGTCTACAAGCCTGACGGTGCAGAAGTACTCAATAATGCTGAACCTCTTTAATGATTTAATAATGCTCATGACTTAAACAGCATTCATCTAACTTTCACCTTCCTAGTAGAAGAATACATTTTTAAAGAGCATTACTTTTTGTTACAAATTTAACAATATAAGTTGGTTCAAAATTCCTGGGGAAAGTGATAATAATGTTTAAGGGACATAGGTTATATTTACATTTTAAAACAATTTCTTAGAGCTCTGGTATTCAATATAATTCAATATAATTACTTCTAATAGCAGTGACACAAGAGCCTACGTGTATGTAGTGAGGTGATTTCCTTTTGAAAAGTCAGTATATAGTGTTCTTTCAGAAATCACTCTATTTTGATGAAATAATACAATTCTGAATGCTGTCAACAGGAATGAAGCATTTTCTCCATTTTTTAAAATAAGGAAATCAGTGTCTTGGACATGATGTTTTACTTCCCATGAGGGAACAATATCTCTTGTTAGATAGAAATGTTTTGGTTGCTTTTTTTTTCCCCACCAGCAAAGAAACTACACTACAAATTTTTAGAAACCAGGTCAGTATTTTGTTTCAACTTCAATACTAAAGTCCTGTGAAGGAAAAAAAAAAGTGTCATGGGTAATCTATTGATCAATGAATATGATAGGCTGAGTGTGGATTCTATAAGATGTGACCTCTAGTTTTTAAAAACATATACATTTTCATTGTTTAGAAGCAAAAGGTGATTTTGGGGGAAGTTTTTAAAATGATAAAAAGCTGCACAATTCAATATAACAGATGAGATTTGATTATAGTGATTAGTAAATGTCCCATAACGCTTATGTAGAGTTTTAGTCAACAAATTTTTATTACTAGATTTTTTTGAAACTATCTGATGTCCTAAGTATATGTGAGTGTAGGTATGAATGAATGCTCACAAGCATGTATCTGACAGGAATTCATGTCTTGGCCTTAGTGGTTTTCAAGAGTTAGAACCCTACTCTGTGGCTATATCCTGTCTTCTTAAAGAAGTACTGCAGATTGTTGGCAATCAGATTAATTGCTGGTTGAATCAAATACTTGAACACTGATATTATCCTGCATCACATGAGAAAAGTAATAAAAACTCTATTTGCCTTTTTTCCCATTTCCTTACTGCAGGGAGTCAACAGCCCTCAGGCTCTTTCCTTCTTCAGGGTCTAGTTCATACGTAGGTGAAGAGTCAGATTCAAAAATATCACACCAAATTGGCTTGACTTCCTGACTTCTTGAAAATCTTGAAGTCATAGATTCGGAACTATGAATTCCTATAGCTGCAGATCTCATTGGCCTCTTCTGAGATGCCCACATGCAGGACCCACTCCATCCTCTCTTCTGCATGTTTCCTTTCATGTAGGTCATCATGTTTTTGTGTGTCCCCTGTCACTGTGGTCACAGCAGACCAGACCAGAGAGATAGGTGGCTGCCATCTGGGAGCTGGCCGGGGCCCTCTGCACAAGATCTCTGGCCAATAAGGGCCCATCACATGCACAGGTGAGTAGGGAAAGGGTTAACAGTAGGCAGGGAAAGATAAGGGACCTTCAGGGAGGCACTGCAGCTGCAAGTTGGGGGCTGAGGAAGCAGCAATGGCAACGGAATTTGGGGAAGAAGTGGATAAGATAGACGTGTTCCGGGCCTGTCCCGTCTAGGTGCCATGCATGAAGTCTCACAAACTTCTGGTAAGTTCCAATAAAAAGTCAGGGACAAAAATCCTCACAGCTACCCAATCGGGACCCCTCTCACTCTTAAGAGCTATATACTTTCCCTCAATAAGCCTTATCACTTTGCTCCCTCTGTTGTCTGCCAGATTCATTCTTCGACTCCGTGAGACAAGGACCAGCGTCTCCCTCACCCTCCTGTAACCCAAGGACTAGCGGCCTTGGGCAGTTCTCTTTAGGAAGGTTTGAGTGAAGGCTTCTAGCCAGTAGAGCACAGAGTGACCCGGACGTGGAGAGGTAGGGCATGAAGGCAGTGAGCAGAAGCTATGAACAAGCAGTGACCTAAGTAGAGAGCATGCATAGCAGAGAAAAGGAGAGTGAAGAAGTTGATACCAAAGTAGCAAAAAGAAGCAGTTGAAGGGAAAAGTAGATGCAGGAACTGAAACGTAAACATGGTTCAGAAATAAAATTTCTATTCTTGCCCTCAAGCTATTGTCAAACTATCAGGGCTGGTGTTCTATGCTACCTATGATAAATGGTGTCCCGATTCTCAGTGACCCTTAGCTGTATGCTTTTGAGACAGCGTCCAGGTTTTTACACTTCCCTGTGTATCTCATTAACTAATGTACCCTGAGCCTATTTCTGTTCTCTGCCTCAGAAAGACCCTAAACAGGATATTAAGATGAGGCCAAAAAATATATATAGTTAGATAGCAAAATTAACATTTGAATTCATAATTTTGGCACCAAAATGTAATCCTTTAACAATAGTTTAAATTCTGTATGCCAGGCAATGTCTTTGATGCTTCACATGTGGGCAAAGGACATACTCTGGAGAAGGCAGTTCTGAAAGCCAGAAAGCTTCTGTTGATCCTGGGTCTGAGCCCCAACGTACTACTCTCAAGGCTGGACTGCTCAGAAGGTACCAAGGTTGTTTGTCCGGGGACATTTCTGGGAAACAGAATTTTACCACCAGAAGAAAAAGCGACAGGAGAGGGTTGCCCAAGCAACGTCACGCTGTGTCCTGATGGAGATCTTTCCATCTTGTGTTTAAAATTTCATCACTTTGTCCCCGCTGAGTAGTCAAGAGCAATTTATGCATGATTGTCAGTCTGATGGCTCACGTTCAGCATTTCTTATTATCTCAGATGCGATGGAGAAGAGGAAATAGTGGTGCTGGTATCCCAGCAAGCTAAGCTTTCCTCTCTTCTGCATCTGCTATGTGATATTTCTATCACTGGAATAATGTAGGTCCACAGTTTACACTCCACTTTGTATTTTATCATCTTTCAATAAGGCTCATTCCTTCACAGATCACAAACAAAACAAAACAAAAACAAACAAAAAACAACACAAAAAACATTGTTTTACCATCCTTCATAGATGAACTCCCCTTAACAGTTGAAGGACATCTATTTGCATTATTAACTAAATTTGTAACAAAATTCTTTCTTCTGGGTCAATAAACAGCTTACCTATCCCTAGTAGGGCAGAATATCTTCTTCATTAGGAATGATTTCCACTTTTTGCATGCTCCATTAAGGCTTGGGGTACAACTATGCTATTTTCAAAGGTGAGTGTAGAGCTAGGAGGTAGGCTCAAGTTCTTTGCTTCTTGTAATAATTACTACGGAGGGGCTAGGGTGGTGGGTGCAGACAGAATGGGAAGTGTTCAGAATAAAACATTCAAAATGCCCAAGAAACCAAATGACAGGTATTATTAGCTCCTTCAGAACTCTACATTTACACAAATATTCCTCAATATGAAATTTCTAGATTGAATTTGGGGGTGACAATGCAGCTTTGTTCATTCCATCCACATCTCGCAAATGTTGACAGAGATGCACTGAATTTAACAAAATGAAATAATAGCAATTTAGCCTAATACTCAAAGACAAAGACAAGATGACAAATAAGATTCTTTTTTTTGTCCTGCTTCCTTTCTGTTTTTCTCTCATTAATGTGAAAAATTCATACGCTTTACATTTTGAAAGAAATAATTACAGTAATCAGAATCTAACTTTTATGAACTATAAATTTTGAGAAGCCCTTTAGTCCTACTGACATCAATGTAATTTTAACTAATAGGTATCTTTAATCTACCAATTAGATAGCATATATCTAACGACACAGAGCAACACTATTGTGCTTGATCAATGTTAAATGTGTGGGAGTCTGACTGTGTAGACTCTACCCCTGGTCTGAATGAGCCATGCATACAGAGCCCTAGGAAAAGATGAATTATATAGGTCTACTCTTTAAAATTAAAAAAAAAAGGCATACATACAACTGGGATGTTTTATTTGGGGGGACTACTTTGTTCTTTCTGAGCATAACAGTTTGGGGGAATGGTGGCTCTATTTAGGATACAGAAGAATGTTAGCTTGACCAACCAAGCAGATATTCCAAAAAGTGAGGATACAGAGTGGGGAGTAGGGTCCCCATCATCCTCTAGTTCTGTGAGGTTCAGAAGGTTCAGAGGTTATCAACCCTTTCGGATAAAAAAGTAGGTTGACTATTCCCACTTAGAAAGCTATTTTTCCATAGTATTCCGTATCGGTTATTTGAAATAACATTTGATTTATTTCCATCCCATTTTAAATGTCCTATCCCTCCAATAATTTTTTTATCTTGATGAGAACTGAGCAATGCATAGAATTGTTAAATTATTATATTGTACACCTGAAACTAATATTACACCATTTATTAATTATACTTCAATTAAAAAGTGTAACAGCTAAAAAATTTTAGAACACGCATACATGACTGAAAAGCAATATTGCACTGATAGATGCTTTTTCTGTGTCTTTTAACTCTGATTATTCCTGAATAAAAAAGGAAACTTCTCTGGGGTGGTTCAGGGTGTGAATGAGGGAGGAAACAGGAGATTCTTTACATCAGAGAAGAAAGGAGTTTCCTAAGGCAAACTCCACAAAGCTTAAGACACCTGATCAAGATGGCTTAAGATCTTCTTTCAACTGCCAGGAAGGCAGTCTCAGGCTTATTTTCCATAAAATGAACATCTTAGGTGATCTCTAAAATCCCTTCTAGCTCTAAATTTCTGAAAATTTGGCCTTAGCTTTATTTAGCTCTTTTGTGTAGGTTTGAATGATCTACCTGATTTCTCTCCAGATACCCTTTCTCTCCCTCTGAAATAGGAGTATGATCAGTACATGTGAGCTGACTGAGAAAAAGGCCAAATTTTTCAAATGGCAAGAGATCGCTGGATGTCCTGCACCCTGGGTGTACTGGCCATTGTCTATCTGACCTTCAGGGGATTGCTGGTTTCTGTGAAGTTCTGCCTTTCGCTGGTTTCTACTGAGTATTTAGGAACTCTCTAGTGGTAGCATCAAGTTGTAGAAAATCGAGTGCAGTGTACATGATTCTTATCTGTAGCAATATAAATACATTGTATCTGTAAGTAGACAAAGGATTGTTGACCTATAGAGAAGGCTACCCCAAACATTATCTCCTCACAGGATATTAACCTGCTCTGCATCTGTAAGCAAATTCATTTCCTCATTCCCCACTGCCTAATATTCAAATTCTCTGAAAACATCTTACTGATTCTCCTTTAAATAAAGAGATAAATAAAATCTTTGATTCATGTTCAATTTCTGTAAGAGTTATGATTTTATCATTTTGAAAATTATACTTGAACATCAATTTAGCTCATGAAAGGAGGGTATCTGTGTGTGTGTGTGTGTGTGTGTGTGTGTGTGTGCGCGCATGANCACGAATGAGAGAGAGGAAATTACTAAAAACTTCCTTGCTCATTTGTTAATATTTATAACCATAAGTAATCAGCTGCACCCACTGGGTTTTAGCTGCATCCACATTAAATCAGTATATTGTGTCTAATTTAGAAAGTTCATCATGGCCTAGATGAATTGCTTTGCAGCTTTACAGGGTTCAGAGAGATCACACAAGCTGGCATTTAATGTAATTATAGAATAATGATTACCATTTGTAAAAAATTTCTGAGCATAAAGAAACTAGAACAAAACCTGTCTTCAAACGAGCAGGAGGTTGTGAAATGGCTAAATGGTTCAATTGTCATTTCCTCCCACTCAAGGTGTTGGGTCCTTGACTCTTCTCCGCAACTGGATGAGGAGCTGGTTTAGCCAGCGTGCTCTCTCTGGGGGAAGAATGGGTGAGAGCTACTGATATGAAATCGTTTGTGTTATTTGAGCTTGAGAAATCTGAAAGCTGCGTCGTCCCACGTGGAAATTTTGCTGCTCATAGGAAAGTACTGTAGTAAACAATGCAATTCCAATTCAATACTAGTCTTTCATGAACTGCAAGTGGTTTTAACTCTGTTTTCGCTGCAGGCTTTCAGATAAATGGGTATGAGATAATTACCACTTATATTTTGGAATCAAAGACATTGCTGTTTCAGCTAATCTAACAGCAATATGGAGAGAGGGTTTATGCTCTACCCCAACTGGAGACAGACCTAGCTGAATCCTTCTTACTTCAATCCTGTCTACATTTCTCCTTAAAATGTATTCATTCTCTGTGTATCCTGTACAATCTTTATTGATATCTTCCTGAATTACCAGGGAATAGGCTTGAATTAAAAATTTACCTCCCAAACCATTATGCACTTTCTACTGATGGGTCTTTGATTCACATATTAGATATTTAAAAGTCAACTCTTACTGAAATGAAAACTTCATAAAACAATTTTCCAATGTGGAAAGGCTGATAAAGCGAAAAAAAAAAAAAAAAAGAAAAGCTGATAAAGCAAGAGTCTATTTTTCTTTGCTGTGATTACAATAAGATATAAAGTGGTATATTAGAAAATCCTAAGTAAATGGAATTTGTGGAATCAATTTTTTATTAAGTAGAGATTTTCTTTTATACTTTTCTTGTTTTGAAATTTTAGAACATATTTATTGTAGTCATTTTCTACCTGAATAGAAAACAGATGTTACTGTTTTTTTGATTGCTGAGATCTTGTAGCTTATTTATTATCCTGAACATCAGTGATCACTCAACAGTGATCACTAGGGAGGCAGAAGGACAGGAATCTGAGCAGAATCCAGGGGCATCATCAAACTGCAGGTTTTGTAGTGTTGTACAGTGCATAACGTGTACAACTGTATCGTTCAGTCCTGAATATTGCTGAGCCTACCAGTGAGGGCTGAATTCAAGCAGAATCCAAAGTGTGATCCCACTTGGGATGGTCAGATCTCAGAGACTCCTGGATTGACCACTTCAATAGAATCTGTATCCCTCAGCCTGTGCAGGACTGTTTTAGCTCCTAAAATGATGAGAAGGGGGATGTCAGTATCCCTAGGGCAAAATGCATTCCTACCTCAATACATTGAATACAAATTTGCTATTGATACCGTTGAATAGTAATATGCTTTGGACAGCTTTGCTACTTTCCTCTCTCACAATTTTCAAGAAATGCCAGAGAGGAATAAAGATCCCCCACCTCATTCCCAACTCAGGGAGGCCCAGCATACGGCCTGGCAGGGCCTGAACATATCATCAGCCCCTTGAGGTGGTGTCACTAGTTATGTGGCCTGATGTAGGGTCTAGGGAAGCTGCATCTCCAACTTGAGCTCATGATAGGCCCCCCATTCTGCGCAGCAGTCTTCCTGCAGCTAAATTCTCATTTGAATCCATTTAAGGAAAAGAATTTGTATTCTTTGCCTGTGTCTGTTGGCGACTTGCTGTCAGTCACTATCCCCCTGAGACAACCACCCACCAGCACATCCCTGGAATTCAAATCAACATCAACAATATCATCTACATCTCTGATAGGAAGTTTTGTTGTCATTTGTTTTGTTTCTTTGTTCTAAAAATAGAGAGTAGAAAATGAGGGAGGAGGCAGGGGAGGAAAGAAGTCTTATTATTTGACTGTTACAATTAGATTCCTGTGAATTTCACCTTTTTTATCTTTTCTTTTTTTCTCTCTTTTCCTTTCTTTCCCTCTCCCCTTTTCTCTTCCTCCCTGCCTCCTTCCCTTCCCTCCTCCCTCCTTCCCTCCCTTCCTTCCCTCTGCAAGACTGACTTAAGCTATTATAGCCCTTAAGTATGGGCCTGTTTCTATTAATTTGCTTCTTCAAGTAGTAAATTATACGGCTGGAATGATGTCTCATCGATTTCTTTTGTACAATGCCCAGCACATGGCTGGATATGTAAAAGAATGTTGGATATGTGTTTTGATTATGAGATGAGTTAGAATAAGTCATTTAAGTTTTGCTGTCTATGAAACAAAGCATAAATCATTGTGAGTAAAATGTTTTAAGAATCCTTCCCACGTCACAGGGTTATTGATAGTATTAATTTATGCAGACTACTTGCACATAGGGCCTGGCGGATAAAGGTGACCAGTAAAGAACAGGTGTGGGTGTTGGTATTATTACTGATGTGATTTAGAAATGCAGATTAAGCTTTAAGAGAGTATAACTAGGTGTGATGTCTGGTACTCATTTGTGTGATATTGCTTGTTTGTTTTTGTTTTTGTTTTTTTTAGCACTTACCACACTGAAATAATCCATTTGCTTATTTGTTTATTGTATGTCTTTCCTCATCAGACTCTGCAGCTTCAGGAGAGTAGGACTCTGCCTAAATCACTGGTAGCACACAGTACATACTAAATAAATATCTGTTAAATGAGTTGTTATATTGAGTCCTTACTAAACATTGGTCTGTTTTAACCCTGAAAATAACTATGTGAGACATAGGAAGGCTTCCCCTTTCAGACCCACTTCTTCTCCCAGATGGAGACATAGAGCTACATCATGGAGGCTCAGAAGGCTTGGCCTTTATAGCTCATTATAATGATTCTCTTTCCTGCCCTCAATTGTCCACCAATCACTTTATAGTCCAGTAAGAAAAGTTAAAACTGGCCTAACAATCTGGTCTTCCTTTTTATTCAGTGGACATCACATGGGATTATTTTTAACAGTTTTTCCTTGTAATCAGGAATCTATTTTGCTTATTATTATACTTCCCATGGCTAGAACAGTACCTAGCATATAACAGGAATTCAATACGTGTTTGTTGAGTAAATGGATGAATCTTAGCTCTTCGACTCCTCAGTTAAGACCTCTGCTCTAGGTAATTGGGTTATTTCTGGCTTCTGAGCCCACCCTGTCTATAGTTCTTCTGGTCTTGTGCCCCTAGTCTACTACTACTGGACAGCCCTACCAAACTACCCCTTCCAAATGGTACCCATCTCTAAAGGCCCATTCAAACACCTCCTTCATGAAAATCTCCTCAATCAAAATCAGAACAAAATCTGCACCCTCTGAATACCTACTGCATTCATCATATATGTCCTTTATATATCCTTTATATATTTTCTCATCTTTGCTCTTACTAGTTATATGTCTACAGGATTAACTATTTCATGTATCTTTGACTTTAAACTCTTCCAGAGAGGGTTGTGTGTCCTTCCCTTGTCAAAAGCTCCCCCCAAATCCTATATATATGTATATGATGCAGTTTACTTATTTTACTTTTTTTAATTTTTAAAATTTTATTTTAATTCTACTATAGTTAACAATGTTATATTCGTTTCAGGTATATAATATAGTGATTCAACACTTTCCTACATCACCCAGTGCTCATCATAAAAAGTGCCCTCTTTAATCCCCATTACTTATTTAACCCCTTCCCCCCTACCTCCTGTCTGGTAACCATCAGTTATTGTCTATAGTTAAGAGTCTGTTTCTTAACCCAGGAAGGTGCCTGGGTGGCTTAGTCAGCTTGGTTTTGGTTCAGGTCATGATCTCATGATTCATTAGGCTCTTTGCTGATGGTATGGGGCCTGCCTGGGATTCTCTCTCTCTCTCTCTCTCTCTCTCTCTGCCCCTCCCCTGCTCATGCTCTGTCTGTCTCTCTCAAATAAACAGATAAACTTTAAAAAAATTAAAAAGAGTCTATTTCTTGGTGGGTCTCTTTCTTTGCTCATTTGTTTCTTAAATTCCACATGAGTGAAATCATATGGTATTTATCTTTCACTGACTGACTGATTTTGCTCAGCATAATATCCTCTAGTTCCATCCATGTAGTTGCAAATGGCAGAATTTCATTCTTTTCAATAGCTGAATAATATTCCATTATATATATATAAAATCTCTTCATTACTCATTCATCTATTGATGGACACCTAGACTACTTCCATAATTTGGCTACTGTAAAAAATACTGTTTTAAATATAGCAGCGCATGTATCCCTCTGAATTAGTGTTTTTGTATTTTGGGGGTAAATGCCCAGGATCATAGGGTAGTTCTATGATCAAAAAGTTTTAACCTTTTAAGGAAACTCCAGACTGTTTTCCACAGTGGCTGTGCCAGTTTGCATTCCCACCAACAGTGCAAGAGGGTTCCATACTCTCCAACAATAATTTGTCAATAAATGAATGAATAAATAAAATAAAGGCACCCTAGTGATGTGGGAAGAAATAATTCTTTCCAATTTAGATATGCTGCAAAACTTAAGGAGGATGGTACTAAAATTAAGATACCATCTCCACCTGATAATTTCCATTTTTTATGACACAACTCATGTCACATCCTCCACAGCATTCATCCATCCTTCCAACTAGTCATATAATAATATTAGTTACCATTCATCTGAGAACTTCTATACTCTTACATTGTCCCATTTTATAGATGAAGCAATTGTATCTCAGAGGAGTCAAGCTCATATTCTAAAGGGGTAATAGAAACATAAATGAATAATTACAAAACAATGTGTGTATTGAATAGAGAAATTATGGACTACCCTAAGGACAGTGAGTCTAATGCACCCAACTCCGCCTATCATTCAGGAAGATGGTCAGAGATGATTCACAGATAAAAGCAAACTCAACTGAACTTTGATGAATGAATGAAAACTATCGAGACAGGTAAAGAAGCCAAGGAAGTCATGCATACAGAAGATTAGCGGCCTGATATGAGAGAGAGAGAGAGAGAGAGAGAGAGAAAGCAGTTTCACTGTAGTGATGGGAGTGAAAGCCTCCTTAAAGCACTGTCAGTCTTTGCAAATTCTTCTATCACAAACACCACAGCATATTGTACATGCTGTGTTAGTACAAGTCCCAGAGTCAGTTTCCATTACTAGAAACTGTTCTCTTCATTTACATAACCGCACCTTTGTGCTGGGTACAAACTTCGTGCCTGACACCTGACCTAACTTTGGGCCACTTATTAGATGGCTCCGGAGACTGCTGGCTGGGTGGCTGGCTGATTTCTGGCTCGTGCCTCTTTAGGGCATCTCCCTGTAAGGAAACATATCTTTGTAGCAGCCACAGGGTGATCTGGACAAGAAGGAAGAAGTTCTCAAACATGCAGAAAAACCGGGCAAGTTCTGAGTCCCTGCAAAAAGCAAGGCCAGTTACCATGTTGTGTATGATGCCTCTGCCCTTGAAAAGTCTCATCTATAATAATTTCCTCATCCAAGCTTCTGTGTTGCAAAAAAATAATAATAGTAACAACACTTAGATTGAGAAATAACAAGTGATTAGGAAATCACTTTGAAGTACCTGAATTGGAAGATGCTATGTGGAATAAAATATGCTTCTTCTATGATAAGCAGGGAATCCAAAATACCCAGCTCCACTAATTAAAGTATCTTTCTATTTTCTAATTCCTTTCCTTTCTAACTGCAGGGGTGACTGCGGGCAAAATCTGCCCTCCACTGCAGGCTTCTGAACAAAGTCAAGAAATCAACATTATAATCATGCATTGTTTCCATAGCAAAGGATCCCACAGCTCTGAGCAAAACAGCACTTTCTAGATCTTGCCAGAATGCATGTGGCAAAGAAAGATTAATTAGCCTCTCACTAATTGACAGTATTTCCCTCCACATCTGTTTGGGTCTGATGTGAGTTTAAATGTCTCTATTTAAGTGCCTAAAGCTGATTGAACATGTATAAAATTTAAAATCCATTTCTAAACCTGAGCAATGCCTGGGACCTGAGTTCCCTCGCTTTCAATAGCAGGGGTGTCTGAAAAAGGCTTCATGGAAGGGCTGGTGAATCCTGAGAGGCAACAGAGACTAACGGGGTAAGACACTGGGAGCAGACAAAGTGGAGCAGGAGTTATGAGGTAAGACTCTGGCTGGCAAACCGCACCACCTCTCTGCATTTCTCTTCTTGGTCAGGCGTTAGATAGGTCCAGAGGTTCTCTACCCGTGTTTCTCAGAGTCCAAGAAGTTCCAGAGTCTCCTAGACTCCTAGACTCTAGAGCATTGCTGTTCAATTGAACTTTTGTTCAATAGAACTTTCTGCTATGATGGAAACATTCTACATCTATGCTGTCGAATTGGTAGTCATTCGTCCCTAGTGGCTACTGAGTGCTTGATGTGTGGCTAGATAGAGTGACTGAGAAACTGCATTTTAAATTTTATTTAATTAATTTAAATTTAAATAGCTTCATGTGGTGAGTGGCTGCCATATGGGCCATGCAACTTGAAAAGGTCTGAGTTGGGGTCTAAGTAGACAGAGTCCAGAATTTGCCCTGGTCCTGCTTCAGTCAGAACATGTCTGTCTTTCTCTGTTTTCTGTAAGGTGCTTCCACAATCATTTCCCGAAACAAAGGGTTTCATAGCTAAAGAGCATTTGAAAACCACTAGACTAAATAATCTCCAAGGCTCCTAAATTTTGGAAGGTTTTAATCCAATGGTCTTAATCTCCTTTGTATGTAGCAAGGACCAAGCACTCTCCTGGCGTGGAGGAAAGATGAGGCCGACTACCCTATTGTCTCACCCCATTTCGTCTGACATGGGGCAAGATGCTAATACAGCTGATGTGGCCTCTACACTGAAGAACATGCTAGCTCTTTTGACAGGGAAAAAACCTTTCGTGATATTCTCAATTCCTCCATCCAATTGCTCCCCGGGGGCTGCTCATGGCTCTTTGTGGCTTTTACTGGTCCCACAGACTCAGACCACGGAGAGAAAAAGGATCCGGAGTCCAGAAAAATCTCTGAATGAAGTTAACTTTCTCAGCCTCTTAAGTTTCTGTTCTCACATAGCAGGGAAAGAGGAGCCCGGGATTTCCCAGGTAACACATGTCCAGAGCCATCCGGGATGCCCACTGCCATCAGCACGGGTTTGGGTGACTGTCGCTCCTGGATTTGGGGCCAGGCGGGTCACGGGGTGCTGTGGTCACCTGCACTTGAGAAGGTGATCAAAGCAGAGTCTGTGAGTACATGTACATGGTGAGGTTCTGGGTGACTCCGTCAAGGGGTGAACCCTGAGATTGGACCTCCAAAAGGTCATAACCATCTATGAGTTAGGAATCCCACCTGAACTTTTTGAGTACTTTTGTGAGATGAGCAAAAAAATGGAGTCCAGAACATTTCACATCCCAGAACATACCTACAAAACAGCAAATCTCACAATATGGAGCTTAACTCACAGAAGCTATGAATATCTCCCTCTCAGAGGGAAGGTGCGGTAGAGATGATACAGTTCCTGGAGCAGACATGTGGTGAGGGGTTGTAGGAAAGGAATGTCAAACTCCCTCATAGAGCTCACCCAGCTCCTTCAATTATACCCCCCCAGACTCCCTTTGAAGCTTTCTCACAGACAAAGGTAGGTCATTACCAGTAACCTTCCAGAAACCTTTTGTAAGAGGAGATGCCTGTGATTTTCCATCCTCCTCAACCACGCAAAAACAAACGTTGGTGCCTGTTGAAGTCAATACTTTAACCAAGAATACAAGTGAGAGAATCATATCATTGTGCATTTTCTTCCAACCCCACATTCCCACTTAGAGCAGAAACTGCTGACAGGATGCTCATCTTCTGCCACGTGTTTGGGTGAGGACTTTGTAAAAACACTGAGTGTGGCATTTGGAGGAGGGCTTGCCACGGGAGTGTCATTTGCCGTAATTTTTCTTAGTTTTGTCACATTTCTGGTTGTCTCTTCTTATGGATCTAACATGCTAAATCACTGTCACCAAGAAAGCTAACTAAATACTGATATTTAAGATACTATGATGTAATCACAAACATCTACCCTTCCTTCTTTCCACCCCTCTGGGCTTCCATCATCCAGCATAGCCGCCTACATCAAATAGACACATACATCAAATAGACACCCTTCTCAAGTCCCTTGTTTCCTCAATGTAGATGTTCTTTGCATCCTGTAACACAGCCAGAGAAGCTTCGAGATGTGCAAACTATCCTGTTGTTTGGTTTGAAAGAACATCCGTATCCTTGCCAACTTGTTTTCTACTTTTATTCACCCACCAGTCACAAAGGGCTGTGGTGAATTTCCTTAGGATTCCTTTGGAAATAAAAGTAGGTCAGAAGACTGTCCCCTTTGTCATCAATACAAGGAACTAACCCTGTAAAGATTTCTATCAAGACTCTTCCCCAACAGCAGTTGCCTCCGTTGAGTAACTGTACCTCTCAATTATTGGGGCAAGTTGTTAGCTACTTGTGCTATTTCTTGAGGGTATGTCACCACTGAACTTGAGTCTCCAAAGTAGCAGCACCATTTCTTCATTCGGTTAACAAGTTACTTCCAGAAAACTACAACAAACGCTGTGATGTTATTTTAAAGGAAATCCTCAGGAGGCAGCGGGTTCAATAACAAGGCTACTCCTGCCCACCCCTCTTCAGCCTGAAAGTATCTCATGCCTCATTCACCATTCTATCTCCGATGCCCTGCACAGGCCCTGGTTTGTGAATAAGTGAATGAATGCATTAGTGAATGAATCAATGAATGAATGAAGGTGAGCGTAGACAAAAGGAGGCAACATTTTCAGGTTAGAGTTTGGGAAGAGAATTAGCATAGCTCCTTTTCCCCCTTATCCTTCGGTTTTGGCCTGGATCATATTTGAACTATTCAGAATTTCTTCTTGGAATGGGCTTCTCAAGTACAATAAAATAGGCATATCTTGTCTGTGGTGCCCCATCCCTGTACTTAGCAGCCCCACGCTTTGTGCTTATTCTTGAAGAACTGGATAATGTGGTTTTCTGTCTATAAAGAGGTAGCTGGGAAGGCCGCATTGTGAGCAAGAGTCACTCTCTCCACAGAGGGAACACATATATGTTCCTTTGCTCAGTAGCTGTCATGGCTGCTTTGCGGGTGCTCCTGTTGGTGGCTCAGTTCTGGGGGCTGGGCTTCTGAGGGAGATGGGCACAGCTAGGCTGTCAGTCTCCACCCAAAAATAGCTGTGCTGCCCTGTGGAAGCTGGACGTCAGCAGGTTCACCTCAGCCCTATTTGGAACCCCAGGTGCCAAATTAAGGGCAGGGTATTCCATCTTAATTCTCAGTTCACTGTTCCTCAAAGAGGCAGGGCAGTTGCCCATTCTACCAAGGAAAGATATTAGACTGTGCAGGGGTCAAGGACAGCCTGCCCCAAAATGGGCCCCCTTGGCATACTGAGTATTCTAAACACAAGTTACTTAAGAGACAGCCTGTGCAAGTAGGACACTCAGATCTTCCTCTGTCCTTCAGAAAGCAGGAAATAAACCTCCCATGTGACAGGTACCCTCTCTGTATCAGGAAGTAAAGAGACATCCTTATTACCAGAGATAGGACATTTAAAACCCAGAATGCTGTATAAACAACCCTTGCTACTTTTTCCTAAGTTAAGACCCCAGCCCAAATTCTGTTTAGAATTCCTTACCAGTCGAAGCTCTGAATGTTAACTTTTGTCTCATCAATTCCTCACAGATCTAGTGTCTATTTGTCTAAAAAGCATAAAAACTGCCTGCTTTGGTCATTTCTTTAGGTCTCAGTTTCATTATTAGGCTCTCTGTGCATGTAATAAAACTCGAGTTTTTATTCCTATTAATCTGTCTCATGTAAATTTAATTCTTAGTCCAGCTGGAAGACCTTGAAGGGTAGAGGAAGAATTTTTCCTTCCCTTCAAATAATTTTAAGTCAAAATCTCTGCCAGAGCTTTCAAACGCCTTTTGGAAATAATTACCAGTCAAGTCCGGGGTCACCCTTTCGAGGCTTTCTTTTGTAGTGTGAATATCTCTTGATTATGGGCTGTAGCCAGATGATTTTTCATCCTGTGGAGCTGAGCCACAATTAGGTGAAAGCAATTTAGAACTAACAGGTCCACATGGCTCATTACCTTTTCCTATGCCGTAACCTCTGGTTTAATAAATCCAACTCACAGGGTCGGAGTTACTTCTGAGAAAAGACCCGCTCATGGACTAGGAACACCCCTTTATGTCCCTTACTCACTGGAGCACTCTTCTGTCTTCAAACTATACAAATAAACTCCTCAGGATCATTTTCTAGGATTTACTGAAATGATAGAAGTGGAAGCAATTGTGATTTTAAAATGAAAGGAGAAATCTCAGGGTTGAAAAATGGAAAATTTCTTTTTTTTTTTTTTTTTTCAGTTCCATAAAATTGCCTATATCCTCTCAGGACTCAGCAGAGGATCTTGCTTGATACCTGCCTAGAGTCACATGAAATTTATTTTCCCATTGTTCACAAAGAAGTGATGAATGATGAGCCAGAAAGTCACCACTCAGGAAGTCTACTCTTTATGACTTTGACCTGCTTTTCTGCAAATGGACTCAGAGGAGTGAGTCTCATTCAAAATGCCTGAGAGGGAAAGCAAGTTAGCCTAAAGCAGTTGAGAGAGGGCGGCCTCATGACCAGAAGCACAGGTAGGAATTTGGGTTGACTATGAAGAAAAAGTAGTTAAGCAGTGGAACATACAATTAAAAACACAAAACCAACCCCCACCCAGCAAGCGTGTGGAAGGAAAACTGGTTAGCAAGACGATATGATGGTGCATGGGTGATGATGTAAACACAGGCTGAAGAGCCTCCTCCTACAAGTCTGTGAGACAATTAGGATAGAGGCTCACACTCGAGAAAGGAAAAGAGCTGTCACAACTTGTAATTAAGGAAAACCAAGCTGCTTGGTTTGTTATGCTTGGTTTGGGCTGTGGTTTGTTATTTTAACACTCACCACCACAGCATATGTTTTTCTATTTTGCCAAATGCCATCCCATCGATAAGATGTACGTTGTTTGTTTTCAAAGGAGCCTATTGCTTGCCTTTTCCATGGATGCAATACTTCCTTTTATGATTATTCAGCTGCTTGGGACATGTGCAAATGTGAACAAAACTATCGTAATACTTCTAAAGGCTTAACTGCCTCACTTGGCACCCTGTTTGTTATTAGGATGTGCCCTCAACCATCCTTCTCACGTAGATTGTTCCTCCAATGAACTCCTGCTCCACTTTTTCCCACTACTCCCTCCATGGTGGGAGGTAAGCAACTATAAAGGGTGCTAGCCTGATATAGACCAACCTCAGCTCAATGTATGCAGGGACAGAGATGGGAGCCATCACTCTTCTACTGCATGCGGACAAATCGGGAGGCAAGAGGAACCTACATGGAGCCCCAGCAAATTAGCACATAACATAACAAAATCTGGAGTTGAGTGTCACAGCCAGAAAGAACTTCAGCAATTCAGAAGAGAGGGTCAGTAAGCTAAAATTGACTGAGAATTGCTTCCTGGGATAAATGGAGGCAGCAGGGCACAGTGAGATGAAATGTATGATTTTGGAGCAAGCTAGATGACACTAATGAGTTACTCAGAGACTCCAAGCTTCGGTTCTTTCACTAGTTTTAAAAATAGGGAAAATGATACCCACTCCGCCATGTATTAAGAATGAAATTAAATAACATGTAAGATGCTCAGCACATTGTTTGGCACATGGTACTTACTCTAGAAAGGGAATGATTATTCTTATGGAACTTTAGCTGGACCTAGAAATTTAAGGAAGATTAGGACAGATGGATGAGGAAAGGATCATATTCTAAGCAGAAAGCTTGAGGAAATATAGTACACAGTTCTAACAATTCCAGATGCTCAATTCTTACCTATGTATCCACAAATGAATTAATACAAATGAAAAAATAAATCTTTAATTTTAACTAAAATATATTTTAATAAAATTTTATATTTATTANGTTCCTGTATACCCCTTATGTAGCTAAAGCTACAAAGACAACCATATTGCAATTTATATCAAATCAATATATCATATACCTTAAACTTACACAATACTATATGTCAAATATATTTCAATTTTAAAAAATAGAAAGAAAGGAGGGGCGACTGGGTGGCTCAGTTGGCTGAGTGTGCAACTCCTTATTTGAGCTCAAGTCATGATCCCAGGGTTGTGGGACTGAGCCCCACATCAGGGTCTGCAGTGCGCGTGGAACCTGCATAAGATTTTATCTCTCTTTCCCTCTGCTCCTCTCCCCCACTCCCCTAAAATTTTTTAAAAATTCTGAGGCACCTGGGTGGCTCAGTTGGTTGAGTATCCAACTCTTTATTTCAGCTCAGGTCATGATCTCATGGTCCATGGGTTTGATCCCCATGGAGCCTGCTTGGGATTCTCTCTCTCTCTCTCTCTCTCTCTCTCTCTCTCTCTCCCTCTCTCTCTCCACCCTCTCTGTGTGTGTGTGTGTGTGTGTGTCTTTCTGTCTCTCTCTCTATCAAATAAATAAAAAAATAATTAAAGAAAGAAAACATCATGGGGCACCTGGGTGGCTCAGTCAGCTAAGCATCCAACTTTAGCTCAGGTCATGATCTCACAGTTCATGAGTTCAAGCCCTGCATCAGGCTCTGTGCTGACAGCTTGGAGCCTGGAGCCTGCTTTGAATTCTGTGTCTCCTTCTCTCTCTGCCCCTCCCCTATTCACACTGTCTCTCTGTTTCTCAAAAAATAAACATTGAAAATAATTAGAAGGAAAGAAAGAAAGAAAGAAAGAAAGAAAGAAAGAAAGAAAGAAAGAAAGAAAGAAAGAAAGAAAGAAAGAAAGAAAAGAAACATCAAACACAAATTGAGGGATATTCTATAGACTACCTGACCAGTACTCCTGAGAACCATTAAAGTAATGACAAAGACAGAAACACCTTTTTAATGATCAGATGATTGGGGAAGCAAGAAGACCCTGTCCCTGTAGTGCCGAAAGGGTCACTGCATAAATCTGTGACAAGGGCTGGTGGGTAGGTTAAGGGTAGGGTGTTGAGGGAAAAGTAAGTTAATTAAACACATTTATTATATGACCCTACACCATGCCCACACTAAATCATCACAATAATGTACAAAATTGGCACAAAAGAATGGAAACTCTGTGGGTGCTTCTCCTTCTTATTCATGGAACCCCGAAGATAAATGCCTCCTTGGTCCTGTTACCCAATATTCCCCAATGTGACAAAACCAAGAAGATTCCGACATACATGGATGACTGTGTTCTATTTCTGAGAAAAAAAAAAAACTTAGCATTTCTTTAGAAAATGACCCAGTCCTTGTTAAATCATTTCTTCAGTATTTTAATAAAAACATTTATTGATTATTTACTATATACCAAATGTGTGCTAGAAATAGAGCAGAGAGTAAGAACACCATGTTTCTTCTTTCACATATTTTAGAGTCTAATTGACTACAGACATAAGTTAAATAATTATGCAAATATAAATTTATGAATTGTGAAAGAACCCATGACAGACAAGTTATATGGAGCGCTAAGAACACGTATGGGGTTTGACTTGGTCAGGGAAGTGAGGAAGATCATCTGAGAGGAAGTGACTTTTGGATGGAGATCTGAAGGATGCAGAAGCAGGAGAGCACAGGGATGGTCCAAGAAACAGAAAGATGGCCATGGCCAGGGGGGCAGACACCCAGAGAATAGGGCTGTGAGATGAAGCTAAAGATGTGCACAAGGACTTGTGTGAAAGACTTGCAACTTTCCTAAAAGCAATGGGGAGCCATACAAGTACTTTAAGATCTCCCAGGCTTGGTGGGTAGAATGAATTGAAGAGAAGACCAAAAATATGGAAACCAAAGTTTCAAGAGGGGAGCAATGATGGTAGCCCTACAGAAGGTGAGAGTGCTGAAGATGATCAGAGATGAGGAGACTTGATGTTTAGAAAGTAAAATCGGAAGGGCGCCTGGATGGCTTAGTCGGTTAAGGGTACAACTTTCACTTAGGTCATGATCTCGCGGTTCGTGGGTTCGAGCCCCGCGTCGGGCTCTGTGCTGACTGCCAGCTCGGAGCCTGGAGCCTGTTTCAGATTCTGTATCTCCCTCTCTCTGTGACCCTCCCCTGCTCACGCTGTCTCTCTCTCTCTCTCTCCTAGAAATAAATAAAACATTAAAAAAAATTAAAAAAAAAAGAAAGTAAAATCAGAAAGACATAGGGGTAGACAGGCTATTGGAGGCAAACAGGAAGGTGGCAAGACAAACAAATTGGACAAATGAGGTCAATGACCTGAGAGAAACTGGTCAGGGGACACCTTGCGGAAACAGATGGCACAAGCTTTGTCCTTGAGGGAAGCGGGAAAAAGCTAGGGAGGGGAATCTGTCACTCAAAGGGAGTTTATTGGCTTCCTCTGCCAAAAGGTGGGTGTTTCGAAAGTGCTGGAATGTCCTGGGAGACCAAGAAAGAAGGCAGGCCATGAGGATATTAGGACGTGTCCACCAGTCAGGTTAGAGAGTGGTCTTGGAAGTGGTCTGAGAAGTGGTAGAGCATATGGCATAGCAGCTGTCTGGGGTCTGAGAGCTAGCCCTGGAAGTGTTCAGAGTGAACAACGTGGGGGGTGGGGGTTTGGGGGGGAAGGTCCCAGGCTGCTCTGTGGCTCTCAGAGCAGGAGCATCCCTTTTCCACCTAGTCCTGCACTCAATGCTGTCCTTCAAGAGAGAGGAGAGGAGCCACTGGAAGCCATCGGTTACCAATTACATAAACTTTAACAAAAGTACTTACAAGTTTCCTAAGGCACTGAATTGGAAACATTTGCAAGTGGGCAAATGCTTCCCTTAGGTCATTAAGAGCATCTTGAGGACACAACCATATTTTGTGTAGCTCTGCATCCTGGGCCTCAAGCATGACTGACGGAATCCGTGCAGTTCTGGTTCTGGGTGGGGGTAACAAGAGCACTGCAAAAGACCTCAGGCAATAAATAAATCAGTAGATGAACTTGGCAAAATTGGAAGTATCTTTCATTAACGATCGTGTGTGGGTGTGGGTGACACCCTCGAAGTCTGGTCCCATAGATTCATGAAGGCTGGATTCAGCCCTGTTTCCGCACCCTCTGCTTACTTATTTTCCTCTGAGCTGGAATCAAGCCAAGGACTCCCTCCCAGAGTTTTACTGCTCCTTAAGTGACAAAAGTTGGCCTGCCCTTTCTCATCGACACTTTCCAGAGGAACTGCATCATCAAGCAGACGACAGGCTTGTCCCGCTGCTGCTTCGCCCCACGCCTGAGGCCACGTGAGGCCAGGGCACCAGAAAGAGAGGCTGTTGGAGCTGATGCCCCAGCCACACAGGAAGCAGGGCCAGGTTAGGAGGCTTGTGGCAACCCAGCTGGGAGGAACAGGTTCATCTCCCTCATCCGTCCTCCAGCTGAGACTTAGATTCCCAGCGCTGTATTTTGGGTGCCTCGAATTCCCAGACAACCCCACATAAAGTGCTGCCTACAGACAGGAGGTCAGGTGGCTGGAGGCACAGTGTATATGTGTATGAAGTGTTCCTCTCCCGAGGCTGGCCTCTCCCCTTCAGCTGCATATCTTATAAATCCTTGCCGTCCTGCATTTTGAGTATTTCTGTTCACTCGTCAGCATTCTCTTTCCTCAGGCAGTAGAACCTGACTCACATAGGTCCACAGTCAAAAATCCACATGATCAGAAATGTAAATTAAAACAGCACTGAAATGTTCTTTGCCAATCAAATGAGCAGAGGTTTTTTTTTTTAATGTTAATATTCAATGCTATCAAGTTTCTAAGGAAACGGATACTGTCTTACACTGCTGGCATGGATATAAATAGCCCAACCTTTCTGGAAAGTAATAGAGCAATTTTATCCTATGTCTTGAAAACATGCATATCATTTGGCCTGATAGGTACATACTCAGGGTCTCATGCCGAGTCTCTCATTTTAATCCTTACAGTCACTTTGCAAGGTGGTTACTAGTCTTCACTCACCAATGGAGAAAATGAAACTCAAAAAGGTTGAGGAACTTGTCAAGGTTACGTGGTAAATATGTGGCCAGAAAGGGACTCAAATGCAGGTGTTAAATGCAACGCTTAAGTATCAAATGAAGTGAAAGGTTATGTTCTTATATTCAACTCAAGAATTTTCACCAAAGCTTTACTTATCAAATAGAGGGAAGTTGCAAGCAACCTGAATACCCAACAATAAAGAATTGAGTGTAAAAATGATAGTGTCACCATTCAGTCCAAACTGTATCTATTCTTCAAAAAGACACTGTAGTAGAAGATCTAATGATGTAGAAATATGTTCATAATACACAAGGTATTGTACTTCATAATGTACAGTATAATCCCAACCTTATAAAAATAACTGCATATATATGCATCGAAGAAAGTCAGAAGAATGTCTATCAAAATAATATAGTTAAATTATACTGCTGGAATTCTGAGACTGTTGCCTTCTTCATCCTCATCTGCATTTTCTATAGGGTACATGCATTTCTTTAGTAAGAAAAACATCACTAAAAAAGATTTAGAAGTCCATGTTTCCCTCCCTTTAGCCTGGATGGACTCTATAATAATATATAACAGCATCCACTTATCGAAGCATCTGCTACGTGCCCGGCAAGTAGGCTATTAGGGGACAGTTCACTTACTTGTTGCTGCTAACACCCTGTCGAGCCCGTGTTACAAATAAAATAGCTGGGGTTAGAGAGATCACATAGCTTGCCCAAGATCACACAGCTGATCAAGAACCTTCTGTCTCATTCCAGAGCCCACAGTGCAGTGGTTGAGAGCAAGCATCTAAAGCCAGTGGGCTTGGGTTCAGATGGTGACTGAGCTACTTGCTAGCTTCGTACTAAAGCTGCCTCTTGTATCAATTTGGATAATAATGGTGTGCAGTATATAATGATGAGGATTAAATGAGTTAATTATGTGAGGTGCTTAGAATACCATGTGGCACCTTGAAGTACTGTATTAGGACAAGGTCTAATTAGGACTAGTGGATGCTGGGGGCGGGGAGGGGAAGCTGTGGAGTGGTTGAAGGAACGTGGAACTGAATAGTCCTGGACCTGCAATTAGCTCTGGCCACTTCACTGGGTGACCCTGAGCAAGCTGCCTGATCTCTCTGGGCCTCTATTTCATCATCGCTTGTGTGGAGTCCCCATTCATGGTAACTGCTAATGGGGACAACTGTCCCAGCCATTCCAGCAGCCCATCCCTATGTTGCTCCCATTCAGGGTGATGCAGTCTCTGGCTAGGAAGCCACTCCTTTGCTCAGTCGGCAGCCCTGGACCCCAGGGAAGGGCTCCCGCTGAGCCCCATCTGTTAAATCTTGTATACAATGATACATGCACTGTGTTCCTGATCTTTTTCAGGAAAGGGACTCTGTTCTGATTCAGAAGCAGGAAAAGAAGTTCACCAATTCATCACCTTTCTGCTTTACATCTACAGCAACAGCAACAGCAATATCAGCTTTGCCAGAAACAAGGGGTCCTGAAATGGTTTGCCCCTTTTAAGATACCAAAAAGAAAATTCCATCTGCTTGCCACTTAGCACCAGATCCTGGAAGCCTGCATCCTGCATTTCCCAGAACAGCTGCAGACATGGAGGAAGCTGTCTAGTGGCTGCAAGCATTTGTGATTGCGTGCAGCACAGGGAAGTAAACACCAGTTGCCATGAAGGTATCTGTGCTTTCCCTGGGGAGGGCAAGAGAGAGGGAATGGGAATGACGTCATGCTCCAGTGAGCAGCAGGACTCCGGGTTATTATTTTCTTTTTTAAAATTAGAAGATGGTAATGCACGCTCCTTTCCCAGCCCACTGTTCCCTGTGCTCTTTCTCTCAATCGTGCCAAGGAACACACATTTTTCTCGTTCCCTCGCCCACACAGAAGGTGTGATTTGGAGTGGCGCTGAACAAACAACTCTGATTCCAGCCCCCAGGGAGCACTCGGTCCTGGGAGCACAGCTCTAGAGGGGAGTACCTATAGGGACGTGACCTGGTCCAAGATCATACCTGCCTGGAAGGGCTCTGGAGGGGATCATCTCTACTCCATATTTCTGGTTTATTGGGGGTCAGTGAGGGGGCCCAGCTCATGGATGATACTGTCAGTCTGTTGGGAGCAGAGTGGCCCGAATCCACCCCCATGGAGGCTGACCTAAGGCTGAGTAAGTTCTCATGGAGAAGAAAGGCCCAGGCTGAGGGCCGTATACAGGCCTCTTCTCAGATCCAAAGGCCCAGTTTGAGACATTTCCTCAAGACATGGCTTCAGAGAAGATCAGTGGCCTAAAGTGTGGGAGTAATCAATCACCCCGGGTGCCCCAGAAAGAAAAGATTGCTGAACTAAAGATAGCTGCCTCAGCCAAAGGTGTGCTGAGTAGAGCAAACCAGAGATGTTCAAAGGTAAGCGTTTGGAAATCAGGCTTGCGAGCCATTCTCAGTCCACTGCCTGCTTTTTGAGCTAGGAATCATTTTCATGTTTTCAAACAGTTGAAAAACATTAAAAGAATAATATTTTGTGATACATGAAAACTGTTATGACATTCAAACATGAGTGCCCATAAGTAATATTTTATTAGAGCACAGTTGTGCTCATTCATTTACGTATCGTCTGTGGCTGCCTTCATGTTATAATAACCGAGTTGAATGGCCGCAACGGAAACCACAAGGCTTGCAAAGTCTGAATTATTTCCTCTCTGGCACTTTACAGAAAAAGTTTACTGACCTGTGCTCTAGGCCTGTGGCTTTCAAACGCTGGTGTACATTAGAAATCACCTAGAGGGCTTGTTAAAACATCACAAGTCCTGCCTCCAGAGTTTCTACCTCAGTGGGTCTGAGGTAAAATCTAAAACTTTATTTCTAATAAATCCCCAGGTGCTGCTGGTGCTGCTGGCCCATCGCACACGCTTCGAGAACTGGTATCCAGGAGAAACAGGGACTGTGATGGTCCACAGGATGGAGAAGGTAAGAAGAAGATGAGAGGAATCACCAGAAGGACCATAGGCTCCGGGGGAACATTCTAGCTGGAAAGGCAGGTAAGGGGATTTTCTAGGGAATGAACATGTGTGTGAATATACTTAGCAGGCACACACATGAAAACAGCAGATGGAGAGAAAAACTTGAGATCTACAGCTTTAATGGAAAAGGGATGCTGCTTTGATGAAAAAAGTGTGGGCTACAGGAAATGAATTCCCATTAAGCTCTTGCTTCACCTGGCTTTTAACCATCTCGGTCTCTCTCCCAGTGATATGAAAAGATTGCTTAGGAAAGGGCCACTTGCAACATGAAGAAGTTGGTCCTTCACCCTTCAGGGTAAGTTATTTAAATCCCTTCAAAATTCCTTACACCTCTCCGGAAAAAAACCAGTAATTCCTTTTGGTCACCTATAGCCACATAGCAAATCACCCCAAAACTTTTGGCTTAAGTTCTTTGTTTTTGTCCAGGATTCAGTAACTGGGCAGGGTTCAGCTGGGTAAGTCCCTTGCTAATCCTTTCAGTGGCTGCTTGGCTACACTTAGTCACTAGGTCTAGAAAGATGCTGGATAGCTGGGATCTCAGGACCGCTCTCTCTTCACGCGGCCTCTCCACGTGGTCTCTCTCGCAGAGCGCCCAGATTTCTTACATGGTGGCTTAGGGCTCTGGAGAGCACAAAAGCAGAAGCTGTCAGACCTTCTTAAGGGTTAGGCTCAGAACTGTCTCACTGTCACTTTCATGGTGGCCACATTTTATTGGTTATTGTGAGTCACAGGCCCAGTCCAGATTCCAGGGGAGAGAACTCTCCAAGCTGTGAATGCTGGAAGCCAGGCTTATCGGAGGCCACCAATGTAACAGATTAGAGCAACATTTGTTCGGGAAGGATTTCTATAAAACAAAAGGAAGATAGGTAAATGGGAATAGATGGCTATGTGGGGACAAAGCTAAGATTAATGACAATCTTTTGGGTGATATCCTGGGACTGAAAGCACTGGAAATTCTTCAAGAGCATTAACAGATGTTTTCCTTTTCTATTTTTTAATTGTACGCACACAAGTTCTAGAACAGCATACTTCCTGCTTTGACTCAATTCACACAGTTACTGGCAATTATCGTAATTGCACATTCAAAACCTTACCAAAGAGGTGAAATAAGATTACCTTTAAGTTATGTAATTAGTGAGGGTTTTTTGCCTGTTGTTTTCTTCTTAACACAAGCGTGTTGGTGCATCTCTTTCTGAATGTTCTAAAAACATCTGCATATTGGCAAAGTCTATATGTATGGAATATTTGAAACAATTACTTTCCTTCTAGCATCTCCTAATTCCTTTTTTGCATAGTTATTCATTTATTTGTCTATAATTATAGAAAGGGTTTATTCAAAACACATTGTACCTCGTATTTTCATTTAATGATTCTGTCTATATGAGTATATACAACACTATATCATTCTTTTTGATGGTTACAAAGTAATTTATTATATTATTTAGCTAATCTCCAATTGCTGGACCCAAGAGAATTAAGAACATATGTTCACACAAAAATTTGTACATGAATATTCATAGCAGTATTATTCATAATAGACAAAGTGGAAACAACAGTAATGACCATTAACTGGTGAATGGATAAACAAAATGTGGCTTTGGGAAATTATTCAGCCACAAAAAAAGGAATGAACTACTGCTACAACATAGATGAAACTTGAGAACATTTTGCTAAGTGAAGGAGGCCAGACACAAGACTATGTGTTATTCCACTTAGATGAAAGCCAAATCCATAGTGACAGAGAGAAGATTAGCGTTCCTTCATTCTTGGAATGTTCTTTCTCGGCTTCCGTGGTACTATTCTCTTCTGGGTCTCCTTGCTACCTCTCTGGCTAATTCTGTTCCAAGTATATCACACCCCCACCGCTCCTTAAATACCATGGTCCTCGGGGACCTCCGGATTTTCTCACCCACATGCTCATTTTTGCACATGGCTCACAACTGCTGGAACAAATTTGCTGACACCATGACCTCCAGATTTATTCCTCCGGCCTCTACCTCCTTCTGAGCTCTAGACCCTCTTGCCATTTACCCACTGAATATTTCTTCCTGGACATCACTCAGGCTCAACAAAGAACTCATCATTTCCCAAACCACACCTTTATGCTTTTCTATGTGTTGTCGCTTCCAGGAGAAATGCCCTTCCCAACTTCTTTGTCTTGTGAACGCGTATTCATTTTTCAAGATTAGCTTAAATTTTTCCCTCTTTCATAAAGGCCTCATGGTTTAGATACTCAGCTGCCGTATGTGTTCCTCATCTGTGTTCCCAAGCATTTTACATAAGCCTTTTGCACACTCATCACATTGCATTTAGTCATTTTGTCTGATAGACTTCCTCCAAGGCTGCCATTTTGTCTTGCTCTTTTTTCTTCTTCTATCCAGCAGTTAGTATAGTTGCAGACATTTGTTGAATGTGAGAAGATAATAGTAATAACAGCTAATACTTCTGTTGTGCTTACTGGATATCAGGCACTGTTTTGAGTATTTCATTTGGATTAAATCACAGAAGCCCACATAAACATTTGTGGCAGGGACATTATTATGCCCAATTTTTTTTTGTATTGACAAACTGAGATTAAGAGAGTTTGTAACTTTCCCAAGGTCATACAGCTACCAATGGCAGAGTTGGGATTAGACCTCACAGTAAACACTATGCTCCTAATCATTATAGCATACTGATACTGAGAGGGGAGTTGGGTACTCCATTTCCCTCTCCAAAGCCCTCAAATCTCCCAGACAAGTATTAGTCTCATATGAATTCACTCACTCACAAACATTTATGGAGCAACTCTCCTGTCTCTGTGCCAGGCACAGGGATAGACACTAAGGATAAATTGGTGAGTCAGAAATGAACCCTGCCGGGGTGCCTGGGTGGCTCAGTTGGTTAAGCGGCTGACTTCAGCTCAGGTCATGATCTCGCGGTTCATGGGTTCGAGCCCAGCATCGGGCTCTGTGCTGACAGCTCAAAGCCTGGAGCCTGTTTCAGATTCTGTGTCTCCCTCTCTCTCTGACCCTCCGCCACTCACGCAGTCTCTCTCTCTTTCAGAAATAAATAAAACATAAAAAAAATTTTAAAAAGAAACAAAACAGAAATGAACCCTGCCTTCTTCAGACAGAACTTCAGAACAAAGACTTTTCTACTTTTCACATTTATCAATAGATCACCCAAAGTCTGTCTGCCACTAAATTTCTCTTTAAACAAGAATTGATCTGTGAATGCTGCCTACATTAGACAGGGTTCTCCAGAGAAACACAAGCAAGCATGTGTGGAGAAAGTGAGAGAAAGACAGACTTATTTTAAGGAATAGGTTCAAGCAATTATGGGTGCTGGCAGGTCTGAAATTGGGAGGGGAGGCTGGCAGGCTGGAAATTAGGCTAACAGCTGATGTCGCTTGCTTGAGTCCCAAATCCACAGGGCAGGCTAGCAGTGTGGAAACTCTATACTGCAGTCTTGAGGCAAAATTCCTTCTTCAGGAAATCTCAGCCTTTGTAAGGCTTTCAACTGATTGGGAGAGGCCACCAACCTCACAGAAGATAATCTGCTTTGCTTAAAGTCTACTGACAGTAAATGTTAATCACTTCTAAAAAATACATTCATAGCAACATCTGTACTAGTGTTTGACTAAATAACTGGGCACCAAACCCCAGCCAGGATGACACTTAAAATTAACCATCTCATTACCCATAGACATAGGTGCCCAAGGTTGCAAGGGAAATTCTTAGAAGTAGTAAACAATAAACTATCTCCAATTAAGGAAAGTTTTGTTAATTTATGGGCTATTTTGTATGCCATGGTCTAAATTTACTAGGGACATGCTTAAGCATCCTATACCATCTTCATCCATTGTCCCCCCAAACGCTTTCCTGGAATCAACAGTTGCTTCTGCCATTCCAGGTCCTGGAATGTCCTTCCTGTTTCTCATTAAAAACAACATGTCTTCCTCATGAAAAGCATTAGTCAAGACACTTGCCCTACACTATGTTTTGGGGGACTCTTCTCATTTAGCTTTAGGCTTCCAAGATGCCCCACGATTCATAAAACTAGGGAACTTTAGAACTTGAAGGAAAACTTAGCAGGCAAGATAGTCATTTTTTCTCATTTTACCAATGAGGAGACCGGATGCAGTGACTTTGCTGACACTGAGATGACACCAGGAGTAGAATTCAGCTCTACTTTTGTTAGCCTTGGGAGTTTTTAGGTCTCACAGACAGAAGAGAACCATTGCATATGGAAGGAAAGCTAGCCTTGGGAGATAGGAGTTGATATCCTGGATATAACTAGTGAACTCAGATGAATCCTTATACCTCTCTGAGGCTCAGTTTCTTCATTTGTTAAATGGCTTAAATCAGTGCTTCTCAAATTTTAATTCTCATACCTATCACCTGAGGATCCTATTAGTACACAGATTCTGATTCAGTAGATCTGGAGTGTGGCCTGAGATTCTGTATTTCTTCCAGATGATGCCAATGCTGCTAGCCATGGACCATCTTTTGAGTAGAAGTTTGTATGATCTGTAAGCACAATTTGAGCCTAAAAATCCTATGATTTGGTGATTCTATGATAGGGATGGCAGTGTCAAAGATAAAATGAGCAGCAAGGGAAAAAGTATTACATTTTACCTATGCTTCTCTGTACACTCTTTTTCTCAGGACTTTCTTCTACTTAGGGTTACCACATATTCTGGTTTCCCTAAGAAAGTCAAACCTTGGCTTATGTTAAGTGTAGTGATTAACAGAGACCTTTTTACTCTCAAAAGTGTCCCAGTTGGGACAATAAGTTAGATGGTTACCCATGTTTTAAGTTTCTTTGGCTCATTATCTATCTGCACAGAATATGGGATGCATTAAATTTCCACAGTTTGCCTATTTCAAGCCAAAGAAAAAAGTATATCCCAGAAAGCTTTCCTACACAGTGTGTCAGAACTCCATGGTTTGTGAATGCCTGTTTTCCTTCCTTACAAACAGCACACTCAGTGCGGGGACTTTTGGCAAGTGTCTTTTGCATTCAGCCCGCCCAAGATGTGGGACCCTGGGAAAAACACTGCTGGATGTTTGTTTTGTGGTGAGTCGCAGCAAAGCTCATTCAGAAGATTAAAAACAAAATGGAAAAATACGTCGTGGGTGATTTTCCCACTTCCTATTCTCACAGGATCAATGTCTGGGTGTACAGTTCCCAAGTTCACGGGAAGCTCGTGGAGGGAGCTTCTACGCCCACTTCACCAAAGGCACTTCTCAAGGAACTATATAGAAAGGGTTCTGGCCCCTAACTACAAATTCACCGCGTGCCGTTGTTCCTCTGGTCTGCCTTCAGGTCTTACATCTTCAGAAGATCCCAATTCAAGGGGATATATTCCTAGAGGCTTCAAACTTAGCTCTTAGTGGCCACCTTTAATCATCAGCTAGTGGCATTTACTCTTTATTCATTCATTTAATAAATATTTGCTAAGTGTCAACTATGTGCCAGGAAAGGATTCATTGACAGCTGAAATGAAGAATTGGACACAGCATTGGTCTGTAGATCTTAGTCCCCGACTGAAAGAAGGTGAGAGAGGTGGGGGCCAGTGTTAATGGAAAATTGGAGGGGTAATAAATGTAACGCTCTTTTTCTACAACGGATTCAGAACACAGGAGCCTTTGTAGAAGCAAGGGAGAAAGAAGCATGTAATTAATTTCAATCGCAAAAGGTTAACTGATTGCTCACCTCCTTCAAGTCTTTGCTTAAAGGATGTTGGTTCACTGAGCCACCCTGGTCAATTTGTTTAAAATTGCAACACATCGCTCAACCCAGAATTCCACATCTCTGATTCCCTTTGCATTTTCCACTATGCTTATCTTATAATCCATGACACAATTCACCTGTTCATGATGCTTATTGTCTTTCTTCCTCCATTAGAATGTCTGCTTCATAAATTTGTTAAATAAATGTCCCAGACGTGTAAAAATGGTGCCAGACAGGCAAAATTCCAGGATGAGCTAAAACTTGAAAACAATATCAGAACAACAGAAAGTAATTTTTAAACAAGAAGGGGCAGAGTGCCTGTGTGGCTCAGTTGTTTGAGTGTCCAATTCTTGATTTTGGTTCAGGTCATGATGATAGGGTTGTGAGATCAAGCCCCACGTCAGGCTCTACACTGAGCATGGACCCAGCTTGGGATTCTCTCTCTCTCTCTCTCTCTCTATCTGTCTCTCTCTCTCCTTCTGCCCCTCTCCCCTGATTTTCATGCTCTCTATTTTAATAAAAAATAAACAATAAGAGGCAAGAATAAGAACAAGATAAGCACACAGACAGTTAGAGAATGCTGAATACAATTCAATAGATGACAGAAAAATTACTCAACTCCTATTGTGCTTCTGTCTTGTCCAATAAGAAAAAGACAATTAAAACTTGGCTGGTAGGACTGAGCCAATGATATAAAGAGAGAATTACAATTCAGAGCATGTACTTTGTATGCATGCACACCACCAGCCCCAGCTGAATAGTATTCCCGACACTAAAGGCACTTTTGATCAACTTCAGAAACACTATAGGCACTCTTGAACAACAGAAAATGTAGGAGAAATTTTAGAAGTATCCTAATTTCCAAATGGGAATAATAATGGACTACACATCATACATGCATTGTACGGTGCATGTTTTCCATACATAAGTTGAGTAAAACAGGACCCAGCACAAAGTTGTTATGTGCTACAATAGAGATGTCATCTAGGCTGACCTAAAGTCATTCATAAGTATTTTTTGGATTCTTGGATTCAGTAGTTCATTGAACTATGAATTCCCCTAGCACGTACCACCCTAAAGGTCACAGCTTACTTTCTTATTCATAAAACATAATCAGAGATTTTGTCAAGGACTTTGTGGAAGTCACAACACAATTTGTGTGTGGCTCTGCTCTAATTTAGTAAAGACCCTAACCAAAACGGTATGGGGTTAGCACAACATGGCCTGCTCCTGGTGGGCCAATGTTTGCTCCAAGTGATCACTGTCTTATTTTATAAATGCTCATAAATTAGGTGTTTTCTATTAAAGTCTAAATTTTGCTATGAACCAACATCACAGATAATATGATTTTCAGACTATGCAAACATTTGGAAGTAACTACTATACAAGATAACATAATACAAAATCAAAATTACTTTGACAGGATTGAATGCAAGTGTAAAATTACTAAGATAAAATTTATTAGCGTTAAAAATAACAAGCTATCAATTTTATTATTCTAGGAAGAGGATGACCATCCTTAAAAAGCTATCTTTGATATTTAATTATAAATTTAATATGATGCCACATACTAACCCAGATGTGGCTTCTAAGGGAATCAACACTCTCTAGGGAAGTTTAAAGAGGAGTGCAACATCTAGATCATAGGAAGCAACTAGGCTTATCAGAGTTGGCTCTGGTCATTTACATGTTGTCTAGTTCAAGGGAAATGTTTTCAAAGGCCTTTGACAAAGTAAGGTAGTCTGTAAGCGCCCAGTAAGAGTTACGGGAGAAGTTTGAAACACCACTCGTCTCAGGGAAATACCAACCACAATGAGATACCACCTCATACCTGTCAGAATGGCTAAAATTAACAATTCAGGAAACAACAGATATTGGCGAGGATGCAGAGAAAGAGGAACATGTTTGCACTGTTGGTGGAAATGCAAACTGGGTGCAGTTGCTCTGGAAAACAGTGTGGAGTTTCCTCAAAAAATTACCCTATCACCCAGCAATCGCACTACTAGGGTATTTATCCAAAGGATACAAAATTGCTGATTTGAAGGAGCATGCACCCCAATGTTTACATCAGCACTATCAACAATAGCCAAAGTATGGAAAGAGGCCAAATGTCCATCGACTGATAAATGGATAAAGAAGACGTGGTATATAGATACAATGGAATACTACTTGGCAATCAAAAAGAATGAAATCTTGCCATTTGCAACAACGTGGTTGAAACTAGAGTGTGTTATGCTAAGCAAAATAAGTCAGTCAGAGAAAAAGAAATATATGATTTCCCTCCTATGTGGAATTTAAGAAACACAACAGACGAACACAAGGGAAGGCAAGGAAAAATAAGATAAAAACAGAGAAGAAACCAAACCATAAGAGTCTTTTAAATACAGAGAACAAACTGAGGTTTGCTGGATGAGGGGGTTGGGGGGGTTGGGTGGGGGAATGGGCTAAATGGGTCGTGGGTGTTGGGAGAGCACTGGATGTTATATGGGAGTGATGAATCAGTGGCCTCTGCTCCTGAAACCAATACTACAGTTAACTAACTTGAATTTAAATAAATGAGTAACTTTTTTAAAGAAAGCACATGGAGATTGGCTCTAATTAGCTACGACCTAGAAACTTGTGAACTTATGCCTTATCAGGTGTCCCAGTGAGGCGGAGATGAAGAAGGGTGCTGGGCCCAAGTGGCAAGGCAGAGGGAAGACACTACAAATGTATTTTCTGTACAGGAAGGGCAAAAGGGGAGCATAAGTTGGTGGTCAAAGAAAGCAATAAGAATGACCTCACGTGAAAAAGGAAGCCTCCGTCTGTTTCCATTCCTCCCTCTATCAAGGTGATGCAGGTAGAGGCAGTAATGTAGACAGCAAGAGCCACCAATCAGAGGCAGCATGGCATGATGGGCAGCAGGGCACACTCTGGAATCAGCCAACCTGAGTTTAGATCTTGGCATTTTCACTTAACAGCTATATAAGTGACAGAGCTGTTAAGACTCTTTGTGCCTCAAATTTCTCATCTATCCAATAGGACTTAATAGTACTTAGCTTGTGGGGTTTATGTGAGGATTAAACAAGATAATATATGTAAAGTTCTTAGACTCATGCATAACACAGAGGCAATACGCAAGTTTCCCATGGATCAAGCACTTGCTGTATCTCAAGCATTATTGTCTCATGTAAGGCTCAGAGCAACCCTTAAGTATACAGGAACTACTGACATAATCTTCCCACAAAGCCAAAATTTTTGAGAGGTTGAGAAACCGTCCAAAGTTACACAGGTAGAATACAGAATCATTCTGCATAACTCAGGTTTTTCTGATAAAAGCATCTGAGATTTTAACCTCTGGGTTTTACTGTCTCTAATTTGATCTCAAAATAATCAGGGAGTACAGTTCACGACTGTGAATAAACCGCCAAACTACAGATGACAAGATCAGCCATGGGGCTTTGAAAGGGCTGCAGATGACGTCCACAAAGTCCAAACTCCAGCATCAGGAGAGGCGGGCTAGAGTTTTGACGGCTGCGTCCATGACTGAGGAGCAGTGTGCTGGAAAGAAGGAGGAGCTACAACTATAAGATGAGACATCGGCTTCCCCAGGTGAGGTGTTTAGAACTGGATCATTAGATCCAAATGCAATAACACAAGAAGGGGAAACCAGGATGGAAAGCCCTCTCTTATTACCTGTGAGAGGAGGGAAAAAGTCTGTGTTACATTAACCTTCCTTTCTCTGAGGTTCACACTGCACATTGCATATCTGATAAAGGGTTAAAGGACCAAAACAAAAGATACAAAATAAAAGACCCAGCAAAAGTGGGAAAGAAGGGAAACAAGTAATAAGCTTGATGGGGAATTCAACCACAAAATGGATTTCAGTCTACTACACCTGTCCTTTGGGCTGCAAGTTTTCCACAGTCATTAACAGAGATTCGAAGAAACACATTTTTGTGGAAGATCTCCAAACTGATCATATTTTTGTAGAATCCCCTGATTTCCTAATGGCACTCCCAGTTGTACTGAGTACTTACCAATGTGGGCACATTCCCAAACCTGTTCATGTTATCGCTCTTGTTATTGGAATTGCACGCTTTAATTAAATATCACATAGGCTGATGACAGGAGTACTCAGCCAGCTATTAGTCCTGATCATTTGGTTAAGATTTCTTCTTCCACATTTGACTACCTGGGGACCTTCTGAAAAATGGGACTACTATAAGCTTACACACATAATAAAAGGAATTGTTGAAGAAACTATTTTTAACCTGGAGAGGCAATAACTTAGGCAATTATTGATTTCATACATATAAAGAACTATCCTGTTTGAGGATAATTTTCTTCTTGGAGACTCCATATAGAATGCTCTAGAAATAGCTTTTAAATAAATTGAACAAAATGTAATAAAGGCAACATAGTATGAAAGAAAGAATAAAGCCCTAGTGCTAGGCAAACCTGGGCATAAATCTTGGCTCCCCCTTGTATGATAATATACATTGTCAAGTTAACTTCTCAAAGCCTCCATTTTTTCCTCCATACAACTATAAAATAATAGTAATAACAATAATAATTATTATATTTATTACTATTATCCATACAACTATAAAATTATTATAATCATAATTATATAATTATGATTATAATAATTATTATTAAGTTCCTAGCACAGTTTCTGGCATTTATTAAACATATAATAAATGGTAGTTCCTTTCCTCATCTTCTTCCATATCCCTGGAGGTATGAAACAGAAAAAGACAATTATCTACTTAGACATACTATGTCTTTTGCCTAATAGTTTAAGATGCGCATAGAACTATAAAAATTCCTTTCAGATCAAGGCAGACACTGTTGACACTGTTTCTTACCCATTTAAAAGCCATTTACCTCTTTCTTCCTGGATAACAGCCTTCCACATCTGACATTGGATAAATATCCTTTAGCTTCTGGGAAAGTCAGCCCTTCCCCAGAGCTAGGAGTTGGCCTAAACCCAGTCCTTTCATGGAAGCTCACATTACCTTCAAGTAAACATTCACTCCTTCCCATGACCTCTTAGAGAAGAGGATCCCTTCCTGCCCCATGGAATCTGAACTTGAAATGCCTCAGAACTAGAGTGTGTCAATTCCAAGCCACAGATTGCTTCTCAGGGCCCTTCCAACCAGAGGAGATTCGCCATGGGTAGCGCAGGTCTCTAAGATGGAGAGATACATGGAGCAGTCATCCCAGCCAACCTGCTGACTCACAGACTAAAACAGAGGCACCGCTGCTTGTAAGATATTAGATAAAATTGGGTGGGAAGTTTCTGGGAAATAGTTTTCCTCTCTGATAGGAAAAAAGAGTGTGCAGATAACCTCTCTGCTCAGTGTCACATCTTGACTTTGATTGAACTAGGCAGCTTCTGACCAGGAAGAGGAAGCCAAAAGAGAATCACAGACACCAGCCCAGAATCACAAACACAGACCACCAACCCTCTTTTTACTTCTTGTAAAGTGACAAGAAGAAATCCTATTTGTTTAAACCAGGATTTCTTTGGCATCTCTGTTATCTGCAACTGAACCTATCCTAAGTGATACACATCAATACTGAACCCTAGAACTACTTAAGAATTCTAGCGTTGGGGCGCCTGGGTGGCTCAGTCAGTTAAGTGTCCAAATTTAGCTCAGGTCATGAACTCACAGTTTGTGGGTTTGAGCCCATGTCAGGCTCTGTGCTGACAGCTCAGAGCCTGGAGCCTGCTTCGGATTCTGCGTCTCCCTCTCTCTTTGCCTGTCTCTCTCTCTCTCTCTCTCTCAAAAAATGAATAAACATTTTAAAAAAAAGAATTCTAGTGTTTACAGCATAAGCTAACATATTTGACAATGCCAAGAATTATTTCTGGTTTGTGACCAGATGTCATGTAGTGTCATTATTTGTGATGTCACTAGCTCATCAGTCAGCATTGCCTGCTTATCACTGGATACCCAAGCATTTAGGATGTGCCCCAGGGGACTGTATTCCCTGTAACCACACAGATGGGCACAATGCTTCATGCCTTTCGGAGGACCTCCCTTCCCTTTCAGCGTGTGCCTTCTCCCCAGGTTGAAATGCCCATGTGTTGTATAAGTTACTTCTCAAAGCCGTTTGATTTGGCTGCCTCCCCCGGGCTCTCACGACTCTCTCTTGTCTCCTTAGCACACCTGGACCTAAGAAATACAGAAGTGAGTTTCCCATGCCAAAGGGGCGAGAAGGTGAGACTAGCCCTCTCCACTGATTCCTCATTTCAGAGCTTGGCTGGTGCCGCTCAAGCCTGGGCGCCGGAGAGATGCCTGAGCTCAGGGGCCAGTTCTGCCACTTCCCGGCTGCAGGAACATGGGCAGGTTAGGTAACCTCTCTTCCCCTCCATTTCGTCATAAGCAGCAGTCCTTATGTGATTATGCTTATCACATCCTTATGTGATTAGCAGAACTAATCATAGTGCATGTCCCATGGTATTGCTATGATGCTTAGGTGGGTTAATGCAAGGAAGGTGCCTGGAATAGTCACAGTGAGCCACAGTTACATAAGAACTGGCCAATTTTGTTGCTTGAATCAAAGTACAGAAAGCCTAAACTTATGGAAAGATGGATGGACAGTATCAGGAAGGGTCAGGCAATGGGGGTGGGGTGCGCTGGGATGCTCTGGCTCACATACAGCCTTTGGAATTATAGAATTATAGTGTCAGCGACCCAATATAATGTGTAAATACCCTTTACAGCATTTTCATCAAGTGAGTCTGTTTTTAAGACATCTGGAATGGGGAGCTCATTCTCTCCTGAGGTGGTTTCTTACATCAGAAATTTATATCCTGGTACGTTCTACTTATGGGTCCTAATTTTTCTTTTTTGGGGATACACAGAGTAAGTCTAATCTCAAACGTATGATCTCTTCAGACATTTTGTGAAGCATTATTGCCCACCCTACCCCCTTCTGCCACAGGTCTTTTCCAGACTTGATAGGTCTTAATGTATGTGTCAGCTTATCCTGTGACAAAGCCCCTCTATTTTAGCCACACAGCCCAGTTTGCCTCTGTCCCTTGTGTGCACACACTGAAGCACAAAAAGCACACCAGGGCAGCCCCAGCCTCTGCCTTGTTTTAGACACTATACTTCTGTTGATGCTGCCTCATGATACATACTCATGAATCCCTCTGGCGGCCTCATTAACTCATGATGCATTTTCTTTCCCTGTGCCTGAACTGCTACTAAGCATCACATTTTCTCTCTGTATTTGTCCAAATAGAAATGAAGCCCTGATGTAGAATATTGTTCTTATTATTACTGCATTTCGTCCTATTAGATGCAGTCCATCACTTTCACTTGTCGAGATCTTTTTGTCATCTTCCATCTGCCACGGTTTCCATCTCACCTAGATCTCTGTCAACTGGAAACTATATCTTCATCATCTGAAAACTTAATAAGCTGGTAACGCTGTGGAACAGATCAGAGCATGCCACCAAAAACCTATCCAGATTGTCACGGAGTCATTAATTAGCACACTTTAGTATACATTTTTAACAAGTTTCAAATTGTACTTACCTGTCCCGGAGGATTGCAAAAGGCACCTTGTCAACCACAGAAATACCAGGTCTACAACATCCTAGAGTCCCAGAACTGTCTCCCCATTAGCAAGAACAACAAAAGGTAATGACATTACTTGAAAACATAGCTGTCAGTACTGATCTTTGAACTGTTTATAAAGTTGCTTTGCCAATCTGTTGTCGAGTGGTAGGTGGTATTTTTATTCAGTCCACTTTTTATAAAATGAGAATACATCTGGAAAGTGTTTCCATGGACAAGGACCTCAGCTTTACACGCATAACCACTGTGAATGCAGAAATGCCAATGCAGGTTTGGGAACCGATGGGCAGGTGAAGCCTTCCCAGGAGACTGATTAGAAGGTCAATGACTTGGTAGCCGAAGACTAATAACCTGCTCCAGAATTATGACCATAAGTCTTAGTGAAATTGAAGCCTCCCCTTATTCAACAAAGCAATATTGCAGATGGGAACAGAACACACCCAAGGAGAGAGAGTTTCCTATTATAGCAACGTGCGTGTTGCTCAGAATCCCTTTTATTACCAGACGCCAAGGGGAGAAACTGTAGACTATAGGTAACCATGGGTTTGAATCATGGTTCTCCTGCTTAATAACTCTGCCATAAGATCTGTTTTTAGAGGACCGTTGCAAGTCTCTACTGAAAAAGACTTTTTTTGCAAATTCTTACAATTAAAAAAAACCATGTCTTGAATCTAGAATTATCTGCAAGCTCCCAGTACACCTATTCTAGTTTCTTTTGACATCATACCTCTTTGTTCCATAGCATTTATTTGGGATTATAGAGTCAAAATTAAATCCATAGACCATTTTGTTCTTGAGTTATATTCCATTTTAGATTTCTTCAGTACTTTTTGATTCTGTTTTCTCACAGTCCTTAGCATATATATGACCATATCTAGCTTTTCCTTTCTTTATAATCACTGCATTTAAGTGTTCAAAGTAATTATCACTCACTGAAAGTGGCTCTTATAGCCCAAGATGGGACTCTTAAGGTTTCTCATTTTTGAGACCAGTGACCCCTAAGGTATTGGTATATGTGAGAGCTTTGTTTTGGGGTCTTGGAGAAGTGGGAGTTTTCTGTGAAGAGAGAGGAGGGAATAAAAACAAGATATTTGAGGAGTAATTGACACCCATCCCAACCCCCACCAGACAAGATTGACCCAAACAGGCTGTGTAGTCCTAGGAGAAAGAGAGTCTAACAAAGTCGGTATAAGACTCTTGTGTGGAGACATCCAAAAGTTCAGATGATATATAGCAGCTCTGAGTGGGGACAGGGACAGTCCCTTCATTTCATAACAGTGCACTGAGGCCCTCTGAGGGCTTGGGGTAGCAAAGAGAGGACACATCTGTGCCTAGCATAACTATTTCCTGGAGAGCTCTGCAGCTAAGAGGATCCTGGAAAGGAGCTACTGCAGAAAGATAAGAGCAGATAATTTCTTCTTGGGTTCATGGTTTTCCAGGGATGTACCTATCTCAGTGAAATAGAATTAAGCTCTGCCTCTTGCTCTAGCAGATTAGATTCTTTAAACTGGGGTTTGACCTCATCATGGATTCTAATCAAGGGTCCCTCTTCCTCACTTGGTAATGCCCATGAGGTCATATTTACCCTACTATTCTATGAAAATACTTTATTTTTCTATTATCCTATGAAAACACATGTTCTAAGGATGGTTATATACATATACCACTGTCTTATTACATTGTTTTACCAATTTCTCAGCTATGAGAGAGCATGCATGTTTTCTACCAATAGTCAACACTGTATTCCTTACAGTAATTCAATTTTAGGTGTTTTTATTCTTTTTTTGTAGTCAATTTTAATTCCTTCTGAAAAGTCTAGTCTTTGGAAAAATAATTTCTTTGATCAAAATTGATGACATGCATGGTTTCATCATTCTTAAATGTTAACTTCCTGACCAAACTCATATCTCATTCCTTGAACAGAGGAATGTACAGAGCTAAGTATTTCTTTTTTTTTTCTTTAAAAACTCCAACCTTAGGTGGTTATAGGCAAACACTGACTGTACATCTCAGTTTTTCAGCCTCCCACGGCAGCACGGAAACAAGAGGGATCTCTTAGAGTCTCGCTAACGGTATGCCCACGTGCTGGATGGTGTCAATGCCTCTCAGCTGTGTACTTACCATTCCATACCCTTCTCTTTACCATGGTAATAGGAGGAATCCAAAGTCCCTTACCAGCTGGTAAGTCCCATCCAACGGGAGGCAGAAGATGGGAGGTGAGAGGAAAGGAGAAGCCGCTTGCGTCTGTGACAGTGGCAGCATCAGCAACCCCGTAGGGACAGCAGCAGCAGGCGCAGTGGTGGGGGTGACAGCAGCTGTCACACTGGCATTTGGGACAGAACAGAGAAGCAAGGGTGCTGGGTGAGTGCCGGATGCTGAGGTGCTACTCAGGCGGCGTTCCGCCGGAAGCAGCCCGGAAGGCCCAGGGGTATGGACTCCGGGTAAAATCATCTTCCCTTCTGCCCTCCAGCTCCACGTGCGATCACGGTTGAGTGGAATTGCCAATCCTTGCATAAGCCGGCCTTTCTTGTTTTGCTCCTCTAGCCCACTCCAATGCTTTTTTTTTTTTTTTTAATGTGTATTTAACTTTTAAGAGGGAGACAGAGCGTGAGCTCGGGAGGGGCAGAGAGAGAGAGAGAATTTGAAGCAGGCTGCAGGCTCGGCGCTGTCAGCACAGAGCCCCTGCGCAGGGCTTGAATTCACCAAGGGCGAGAGCATGACCTGAGCTGAAGTCAGACGGTAACTGGGTAACTGACTGAGCCACCCTGGAGCCCCTCCGATACTTTGGAAACAGATTCCTTACATTCAACTCTCTTTGTCAAACACCTAGATCTGTTCCTGTTTTCCTGGTGGTGCAGGGACTGACGCACACGGCTCTGAATCAGCCCGTGTGTGTAACAGTCAGCAGATGCGGTGTGCCCTGGAAGGCATTTCATCATATGCTGGGAAAACATTCGAGGAAGATTCAAAGGACGTGGTGAACTCTGTATGCAATTGTTCTTTATCTCGCAGTAGAGAATCCCCAAACTCTCAGATCCAGCGAGAGGTCTGTGGTAGCCACAGGCTTTTATAGACTCCTGTTTCTGCCATGTTTATTCCCCAGAAGGTCTGCATTTAAATTATTGAAGAAAATGCAGACTTTCTGTGTCTGGTGAGTCCTTTCTTTCTTCTGTAAGCTGCACAATTCCTCACGCTCGTCTCCTTGGTTCTTTTCTTCCCCTTAGACGCCTAAGAATTTTGAATCTGTGGTTTTCTTTTGGTATTTCTTCTTCCATTGTCTCTAGGAATTATTCATTTTTACAGAAAATCTGGTATTCAAAAGGAGGATTTTGAAGGAAAAAAGGAAGTCTGTAGTAATAATGCTACTGAGGAGGGAGGGGCAAGATTGTTGTCATGAGTCAAGTTAAAATGCGACGCTTGGGGCGCCTGGGTGACTCAGTCGGTGAAGCGTCCGACTTCGGCTCAGGTCATGATCTCACGGTTCGTGGGTTCGAGCCCTGCATCGGGCTCTGTGCTGACAGCCAGCTCAGAGCCTGGAGGCTCTTTCAGATTCTGTATCTCCCTCTCTCTTTGACCCTCCCCTGCTCACGCTGTCTCTCTCTCTCTCAGAAATAAATGAAACATTAAAAAAATTTTTTTAAAAAGTAAAACATGAGGCTTATGCTGATGACATCAGTGTGGGCCAGATCCTTGTGCTACAGCTTCATAATCATCATACGCAGCCTTTAACCAAGGTAAAAAATGAGTATATCTTACTCCTCCAAAAATTAAGAAAGGAGTATTGTCTTGAACAATCCCATAGGTCACCATGGTAAAATTCATGCCCATAAGTCTATATCTAAGAACTATCCTTCTCATTCTGAACAATGTAGGTGAGGGTACTGACCCCAAATCTGGGAAAGAGTCATATAATGCCCCATTGCCCTGGTGGATTCTTGACCTTTAATATTCAGCCTGCCTCCATGTACTTTCTTTTCTCATGTCTGCATGTAATGCAGATATGGTAGATTTAGAAGCTGACACTTGATTAGATATAAAATTTCAAAGGAAAAAGATAAACTGTGCAGTTGAATGTTGCCCAGAAGCAGGGAAAGGCATGCAGCCAAATCCATTCTCCGCCCCGCCCCTCGGCCCCCCCAGCTCCTTGTTCCAGCACATGACGTTGCCTGGATATCAGCTTATCAACAGACCGAATTTTTACCGCCCCCATCACATGAAGAAAGAGACCTTGCAAGAAGACTACATTGGAGTACCAGCTTTTAAGTTTATAATACAGGGTAAGTCTTTGAAGCAAGTCTGTCTTTTTGTTTCAGACATAAGTTATTTGTTAGATTTTTCCTCCTTGAATTCTCCAAGCATTCTAATCAAACTTCATCAGGTATAGTCCACTTGAATAGGTAAGATAGATTTCTTTAGCAATAGCCCAAGAAAAGCACATGTGAATTGTTGCCACAAGAAGGATCGTCAGTCATTTTCTTATGCTATTTGAGGAAAGAAGAAATCTTTCTAGCTTTGAAGAATATTTATGCTCTGCTCTACAGATCTGGAAAATGGGAGGAGGGATACTGAGAAGATCTAAGTACGGGATAGAGTGTCAGCTTTTATCACAGAGAATAGTAAAAGAGTATATCTTGGTTGGTGTGGTTTCTGAAGTGCACGTTGAGGGAAGGCAGTATTAAATGAAATATTTATAGTTTAATTTATAAGTTTATATTGTGGAAACAGAACACACAGAGATGCTGACTGATGTTTTCCCAATAAATTTCTCTTCTGGAAGATCTGAGCCTTAGCTTCCTGAATTCTGAAGCAGAGATTTCTCACATTTTAAAATACTTCTTCAGTGTGTGTACATGTGGGTGCTTTTATGTGTGCATGTGCATAAGCATATAATAAGGGAGAGAAGAGAGAGAGGGAACTGGCATGAAGGAGAACTTTCTACAGCCAGGATCTCAGTGAATCAACCCGATGGGGTAGGTGTTGGCAAGGGCAAAGGTCTGAGCAGAGAAGAAAACACTCGGAGTTCTCAATCTATGCCTTGGCAACCCTATTCCAATATGTCTATTACTCCTTGATTGTTAATTTTTTTTATAATTGTACACCTCTCAGATTCCAAACCCTAAACTATATGGAAAGGGAAAAAAGACTTACTCACAGCAGGTGTGGCTCCTTCACTGTGTCAGGCAAGTGGCAAGAAATACAGCTAAGTTTAATAGTTTCTTTGACAGTCCAGTGCTGTAGAGTTGCAAAATGAAATGTGCAAGAAATGGAGAAAAATGTAAAGGAATACTATACTGCCACTAAAAATTGTAGGCTTTTAAGGGATAGTCAGTGAGCTGGGAAAGTGCACAGCATATAGAGTACGGTCTCCGTTTTCCAACACCACACAAAATGTCCACAGATAAAAAAGAATAAAAGGAAACCAATCAAATGCCATCAACATTTATGGACAGTTAGACTATGGATAATCATATTCTTCAAGTTTTAAATTTTTCCAAATTTTCAAAACTGACATATATTACTTTTATAGTCAGATAAGGTAATAACTATTACTTAAAACGATCAATAAATAACTTGTGAAAGGGTGTGGTTCCCCAGTCTACCTGTTGCAAACATAAGATGAAGCAGAAAGACAAAGTCCTTCCATAACTAGCAGGTGGAAATAGGGAAACTATTTTGTTTCCCAGAGTGCAAAACTGAGCAGTCTGGTGAGATCCAATTACTTGGAAACATGTGAGAAACCTTTTTATTCCTTGACATAAACAGCATTTATTTATTTGTTTATTTACTTACTTGCTTACTTATTTACTTATGTCCCCAAATAGGCTGCACAAAATGCAATTTCATGCTATGCTTTGTTGTTCCCTGGGGGTTTAGGATAAAGAATGGGAGAAAAATGGAAAAGACAACAAAAACTTTGGAATGTTCCACGGATTCCTTGCATTCGAGTCCCTTCCTCTGCCTCTGAGACCTCTTTACTGAAGGTATCGTGTATCATTTGCTAATGGAGAAAATTTGTAGGTCTTTTTTTCAAAGCTTGAGAACTTTGCCTCATGTCTTTGTTTACCCAGTATTAGGTAACACCGCACCCAACATAGGCCCTCGGTGCACATTGATGGCCTGTGTGGTGAATAAATGAGCCCTGGGATAATCTGATCCTACACCCAGCCATTTTAGGAGCTCTGTGGATGGTCATGTCTTCATTGCGAAAGCACTAATCAGCGGTGGGAAACTCACTAGTGACCACGCTATGGCTCCCTGCTAGAGAACAATGTTAGCTCCTTTTGGTCAAAGTTATTTAAAGTCACTCTCATAAATACTTCTTTCAAAAATTAAGTTCTTTTTCATCACCTCAAGGAAGGATAAGCAACAGGGTAAGAATATTAGGAGTGTTATTTAGGAAGTTTAGGTCCCTGCTAAGGAAAGGACATAGCCTTTTTTCCCCCTATGAAATAAAACCATAACTTCTAAGATTTTATCTTCTATAATGATTACTCTCATTGCCCTTTGGAGCTTTGCTCTTGAAACTGGCTTGCTACTTTCATATTCTATTGTTGTCTGTCATTTGAAAAAGCTTAATTAGGAATCAATTATCTTCTTCATAGATATTATCTTTTAAAACATCTAATTCACAAACTGTAAAGTTGAAATGATGCCCCAAATTGAGAATTACTTGGCTTTGCTACCTTTACTCTGGACACATTTTCAATATCAAGCTTAAGGTGTCTAGACATCAAAAAATAGACTCACAGGTTTCAACTCCATACCAAATTTCTCTCTCTCTCTCTCTCTCTCTCTCTTTTTTTTAAGTTTATTTACTTATTTTTGAGAGAGAGAGAGAATGAGCAGGGGAGGGGCAGAGAGAGGGAGAGAAAGAATCCCAAGCAGGCTCCGCACTGTCAACACATAGCCCAGTGCAGGGCTCCAAACTCATGAACTGTGAGAGCATGACCTGAGCTGAAATCAAGAGTCAGGTGTTTAACCCACTGAGCCACCCGGGCACCTCTCCACACCACATTTCTAACAGATGAAAGTCACTCTACTTTTACATTTAATTAACTTAAATTTAGTTTTCATTACATTGGTTAACAACTTGTTTCGAAAATTCTGTCATTGATTTGAATTTTTTAGCCTAGGGCAGATTTCTCGTTCCTTGATTTTTCTAGAATGTTGATGCTACTGTCTCCGTCTCCCCCATCTACAAATGATAAGCATCGATGATAGATTAGGAATGTGATAGAAATGGTAGTCCTAGTCCTTCTCGTTCCTTGCTTGCCCTAGATGTCAGCCTTCTCAGTGCTCTTCCTCGCGATGGTCTGTCTTCCCAGAAGCTCATTCTCCACAGCAGGGCCAGTTGCAGAATCTGCTCAGCTGAAAGTATGACATTTTGGGTTGGATAATTCAACCATCGTAACCAGGACTAGGAGGCTATCTTGAGCACCGTGGGGTGTTGAGTGACACCCCCGGCACTACCTACTAACTGCCAGTGGTTTTGTCCTCCCTTTCACCATTTACGACAACCAAAAATGTCTCTACACATTACCAAATATCCTTAATGGTCAAAATCACTCCCTTTGATCATTATTGACTTAAATAAAGATCTTCGATGGCTCCTCATAGAAAAGGTAATCTTTAAACTCTTTTTTAATTATTATTTTAAAATTTGAGTCTGAACATTACATATAAAGATTTTATGATCTTCCCCTGCCTACCTCTATAACCTTTTCCCCAGCTCAGACTCTATATTCTGCTGGAAGTTAAAAAAAAAAAAAAGTCCGCTTCCCAATATATCCAGATATTTTGTGCCCCGTTGGAAATTTATACCCCTTTCCCCCAAAATTAGCCTTTCTTTTTCTTCTAACACAGTGGTTCTCAAATTTTAGTGTGCTTGTATCGGAATCACCCAGAGGGCTTGTTAAAGACAGGAGTGCTGGGCCCCACTCCCAAGAGTTTAGGACTAGGGTGGAGCCTGAGAATTTACATTTCTAACAAGTTCCCAGGTGATGCTAATGCCCTTTGAGAACCAGTATTCTGGTTCTTTGGAGGAATTCCTCCTCACCCTAAGACTCAGATGTTTGGGTCAACTCATTTAGAAAGCCTTGCACAGAGTTTGTTTTCCTTCTCTGTTTTTATAGCACCTTTTAAAACTAATAATGCTGAACCTTTATCACATTTACCTACCCACTCATCTAGCTATCTGCCCTGCTTACTGACAACTCTGGGTGGAAAGTTCTCTTGTCCGCATTCAGAAGCCCAGTCTACGTCAGGCCCTGTGTATCTTCCTTCTCCAATAGGGATCATAATAGATAAATAAAATTATAAGAGCTAAGTTCTTAGATCTCTCTCAGCCCAATACTTTGACCTACTTAACCTAGAGGAAGAAACTACCTAATTGTTGTTTTCCAATTGTTACATGTATATATACATATATAAAATTGGTATACATACATGTTTATATACATATATATATATGTGTATATATATATATATATATCTTATTTCCAAAAGAAGTCAACTTTGAATACATAACACTCATAGTCCTGGAGAACTCCACCAACCCATCAAAATCACCTGCTTTGCTCTGACAGGACCTAACCCAAGGTCAGCAACGCTACTTTTACAGCATCATGAGGATTTATAATTCCAGGCCCCAGTGGCAAGCCCTGCAGAACCGCTATATTCACAGCCTTCAGCACCAGCAGCTTCTTGGTGAGTTTTAACTACCTGACCCAAGCCAGGCACCTTAGGGAGGGACTCATGTGCTGCAGCCAGAAGTCAGGTTTCCAGATAGATCATTCAAACAGAATGGCCTCCTCTGCCAGTGTGCTATTTTATAACATGGCTGGCAAGCCAGGTTTAAAAATGATTATCCCTGACAATACTAAGCAAGGTTTTATGGGTAAATTAAGAGGGTTTCAAGAAATCAGAGTATGGATTGCTATAAAATGTCAACAACTGTCTGAGATTTACAGGAACTCGATCTAGTAGAAATGGCAATGGGCTTAGGCAGATGGTCTAGGCTCAAACCACAGCTCAGCCGCTTGCTGGATGTGCAAGTTCAGAGGCTTGGTTTACTTGCAACAATAACAGTTACATTTAGTGGGCATTTACCACGTTTGAGACCATGTGTTAGGAGCTCTACACATACAACATATAATATTATATGTTATATATCTTCTCCCTACTTCACAGCCATGGGGAACTGCACCTCTGACACATTATATAATTTGCTCAAGTTGTAGATAGTGAATGTCAGGGCCATCACCTGCACAGATCATGCCTTTTCACCCCCATGCTCTGACATCTCTCTTCCTCTAGCAACCTCATGGGATTTTATGAAGCACAAATGATCTAATGGTTGCAAAAGACCTTCACAGAGTTTAAGCAATAACCTTCTGAAAGATGTGATTGTTGTTAAACCCTTTTTCTTCTTGGAAATGTCTTCAGTCTCTAGCTGGCCTCTATGACTGGCAGAGCTTTCTTTGTGTAAGCAGCTCACTTGACATTAGCATATCTATCTTATATTGTTGTTCCTGTGTCTGCATAAAAGAAAGACATGGTTTTTGCAAATGGTTGAATAACAAGAACAATAACAATAGGTATCTGTTAATAGGTCTTCCTATGGGCCAGGGACAGTTCTAAGCACTTTGCAAATATAGTCTTATTTGAAACTCAGACACCTCCATATAAAGGTAGTTGCTTTTATAACCCACATTTTAAAGAAAAGAAAATTGAGATGTGAATAACTTAAATCACTGGACCAGGATCATGTGACCAGTAAATGGCAGAGCTAGATGCAGCTAGAGGCAGCTCATGATTGCCTCAAGTCTTGCAGAAGCATCATCTACTAGCTTTGATCATAGAGTAAAACTGCATAGAGGCCAAGGAAACCAGAAGAGAGACACTCATTTTTTAGTGCACATGAAATCTACCTGCATACGATATCAAAATGCAGATTTCCAGGCCTAGCTCTCTGGGTTTCTGATTAGGAAAGTCATTGGAGTAGAGCCAGAAATCTAAATTTTTAAAAAGCATTATTAAATGTGGCCTCAGCCTGATGGTTGTGGTGGGTGGTCTGCAGACTATATTCTAAAAACACTGACCGACATTGAATATATCTGTTTCTGGCTTGAAGAAAATTTTGAAAATGAAAATATGCAGTTCACGGTCAGATTACTCATGGCCCAAGTCCCTCTCCAAATGATTTGTCATGTTAATCAATGACTCTATTTTTTATCTTAATTGAATAAGAAATGCAAAAGGAGAGAAGTACACTGCCTACCTTCAAAGATCATACAATCTGGGCGTGTTACCACAATGGTTTCTACCCTGCAAAGTAGAAGAAGTTTTATGAATTCGTAAATGTTTGCAAGGTTGTTTGCTTATTTGTTTTGTAAGATTGTTGACTTTGAACTTTCTTTCATGTCTCTCCCCTTAGGCTACATTACTCAACAGGAAGCTTTGGCTTGTGCTGCTGTACTTAGAGATTCAACCAAGAGAGCCTCAGCTAAGGTAGCTCCCCAAAGATCCATCCCCCGGAAGCCTTCAGCCATGACCAGAACATGGCCATCAGCACTACCTGTGCCTGTGGTTCAATGCAGGGCTCAAAGCGCAGGGCTTGGATCCCTCAGGAACTGAGATTTTGCACAAGCTCTGAAACAGGTGCGTTGCCCACGTACCCCGATATCTAGTGGGTGCTCAGTACATATTTGTTGAATGAGAATGGAAGAAAAGTAACTTCTAACACAAACCCCATACCTAGAAATAATCTCTCTCCCACTCACATAAATTTTACCAGCAAGAACAAGTTGAAGGTTTTAAGAGCAGTGGAGCTAAACATAAACAAGCCTTTTACTCCTCAGAATCTGTAGAGTGAAATGACTTTTGAAGCTTTCCAAATAAAAGCTTCCTTTGAATTAGAGCCTTCCAGAGAAGGTGAAAAGGAAAAGTCATCAGAGGGCACCAGGTGCTGTCACTGAATGACTGTTGAAGCCACCCACTGCAGATTCTGAAAATACACAAAGCAGTACTGAGGTAACACTGAGCACACAGGGTTTCCAGAACCGAATCATTTCAGCAGAAACTGGGCTGTGCATTTCCATATCCCCCTTCCTCTCTTCTTTCCCATCAAGCAGTAACCTTTAATTTGGCCCCCGATCTTCTGGTTCTTGTCTGACTCAATCCCTTTGTGTCATCCTGAAGCTTCGATTTATCGACTTGCCACAGCTGGGTTCATCTACAGAGCTGTAGTTGACCTTGACAGAAGCAAGAGAATTCGTACACACATCTTCTCCTGGCAGCTGAAGAAACACTCTCGGCAGAGTGAGAAAGAGCCCCTAAAGAACTAGTTTCAAATCTAACCTTTCTGTGGCCTCACTAGTTTTAAGCAAGCACCCAAGACCAGATGAATAAGTAAAAAAAAAAAAAAGAGAGAGAGAGAGAGATAACAATGAATCAAAACAACATACAGTGTTCTGGTGTTATATTAGTTATATTTAATTGTTATTTTTATCACTAGTGATTTTTTTTCGTGTAGAAAGTTAGACACCCGTGCTCACATAAAGCCAAAAATTTAATAATGCCTTTTCTTCATCTTTATTCTAAATGTTCAACCCCCTCCCTCATTTAAACCAGCCAATGACTTTGTCATGCCTGTAAAAGGAGTTGCTTGAGATGGAATTCTAGACTTGTTTGACAAGGGAAGTGTTGACATTGATCTGGGAGGAAGATGCTGTACCATTACCAGAAAGAAAGAATCTCGCTGATGATGATGATTATCTTCTCTCTGCAACTATTCATAAAGAATAAAGAAGTTTCTTGACCTCTGCAAATCCTGGCCCTGACTTCTGTGCTCTATGTGGCTTTTCAGTTCTAAGTTAAGAATCATTAGACAGGATTAAAAGAAGGAAAAAAAATTAAATGGAACTACAATGAGCTATAGGGTAGCTCTCTTAAGGGACTGAAGTACGTGGTAGATTTAACTTGCCCTATACTAGCTTTCCCATTGCTACCAAAATGGGCCTTTTATCCCTATGAACTTCTTGCATACACTTTAAAATTGAAGTACAGTTAACAAACAAGGTTACATTAGTTTCAGGTGTACAACATAGTGATTCAACAACTCTAAGTGTTATGTTATGCATGCACTTTTACCTTAGACTTTTTTTTTTTTTGACGGGCATGAATATTTGCTGTGTAAGCCTTCGCTAGTGATGCAGAATATTAAGGAGGCCACTGAGGATTCTGAGCTGCATCCCTGCATCAAAAAATCTCAGAAGCACCTTGTTTTCAATAGAGGCTTCTAATTGGTAAGTGAATGTCACAGGCCCATAAAAAAGGACAAATCTAAGTTGTTGGCTCTCCCTTCTGAAAAGATGATGCCCTCCCAGTTGAGCCCCTCCCAGAAAGCCTATGAGGAATATGACTGATTATGGTGCTACGTGAAAGGTGCTCATTGAGAGGATCCTGAGAAAGACAAACAAAGGGGAAGAGAGGATAATCTGTAACACCACAATCTGTTTATCCATTCACTAGTTGATGAACATTTGGATTGTTTCTAGCTTTGGATTATTACAAGTAGAACTGCTATAAATACTTTAATATAGAGGCACTTGGGTGGCTCAGTCAGTTAAACATCTGACTTCGGCTCAGGTCATGATCCCACAGTTGGTGGGTTTGAATCCCACATCAGGCTCTATGCTGACAACTCGGAGCCTGGAATCTGCTTTGGATTCTCTGTGTCCCTCTCTCTCTGCCCCTTCCCTACTTGGACTCTGTCTCTCTCAAAAAAAAATTAATGTAACTTTTGTGTGCACATAAGTTTTTATTTCTCTTGGATAGATATCCAGAAGTATGATTACTGGGTAATACGGTAGATTTAGATTTAACTCTACAAACTACTGTCAGAATGTTTTCCTATGTGATCATCCCATTTTGCATTCCCACTAGCAATGTATAAAAAAGTTCAAGTTGCTCCACATCCTTGCAATGTCAGATATTTTAATTTTTTGTATTCTAGTGACTGTGGCTGCTCGATGAAGATATCACTGTTAAGTATAGGTCACCTTTTTATTAGAAACCATGGAAAATTTCAAGGAAGGAGTTCACAATAGACAAGGAAGTGATGATGGCAATAATCTTGGAGTTTCAATAGAAGAAATTTCAAAGTTTAGCAGTCAATGTTGACAAAGCAACTGTCCAGCTTTTTTTTTTTTTTTTTTAAGGGCAGCAAAGACTTGGAGGAGGTGAGAAAGAAGAAAAAGAGGCAACCCCCAGAGGAAGAACCATCCTTGGCTCAAGCTGTTTAAGCACACAAAACTGGGTTCAGTGTGTCCTCAGTACCTTCTCCCTTTTCCTCGTTTAATTTGTTCTTCAGGTTCAGCAACCAACACTCTACAACCACTATGATCTTTATGCACTGTATTACTTATTACTGCATAAAACAATCACCCTAAATCACAGTGAATTAAAACAACAAGATTTACTTTCTCACAGTTTCTGTGGTCAGGAATCTGGGCAAGACTGAATTGGGGCTTCAAGTTCAGGGTCTCCCACAGATTGCAGTCAAGGTGTCAGCTGAGGCTGTGGTCTTATGTCAAATTTCAACCAGGAGAGGATCCACTGGTTATGATCTAGAGGCTATTCTCAGTTGCCTGCCACGTAGGTCTCTCAATAAGGCAAAATTGACAATAAGTCACAATAAATCACAAATGGCAACTTGTTTCATCAGAGTTGAAAAACAAAAGAGCATGAGAGAAAGGGGGTAGAAGACGGAAGTCACAGTCTTTTATAACCTACTCTTAGAAGTAGGTTATAGTCTATTCACCGTTGCTATATTCTACTCATTAGAAACAAGTCACTAGGTTCAGTCCACACACAAGAGCAGCAGATAACATAGGGCATGAATACCGGAAGGTGGGATCACCGGCAGCCATTTCAGAAGCTATCTACCAAAGCCAGGACTAGGGTGAGGTGAGTGAGGTGCCTAGGGTGTAAAATGGAAGGAAACACTCTTTTAAAAAAATGTTTTTTAAATTTATTTTGAGGGGGTGGAGGGGCAGAGAGAGAGACAGAGACACAGAGAGACAGAGAATCCCAAGGAGTCTCCCTGTGGTGAGGGTGGGGCCGGATGCAGGGCTCGATCTCAAAAACCTTGAGGTCCTGATCTGAGCCCAAATCAAGGGGTGGAAATTTAACAGACTGAACCCCTCAGGCAGCCCAGAAATACTTATTATTACAAGACCCCAAGAGGGAATCCCAGGCAATTGCCTCCCAGATACCAATCCAATATTAGTCTTCCCCCTGCTGTCTGCTATATGCACTCGGCACCTTTCTACTAGCTTCTGACAGGGCTCCTGCCTAGACACCCAGTCTGAGCCTGTTTTCTCAGACAACTCCCTGTGCTGTATGCTTTTTTCTTGCCATGACCCTCTCTTGAAACTTAGCTGGCTTGTGTTCTAATATTCCAACATACTGTTAAGGAAAAATTGATTTCAGATAAGCCTAAGACATTTTAATAATTGATACCTACTTAAATGTTATCTCTAGATGTAGGGCAGTATTTATCAAAATACAATTCATACACCAGATTCACTTAGGATGCTTAAGGAAAATGTAACTTCTTGGCTCCCATCTTCCACCCTTTGAATCAGAATCCGAGAGGTAGCATCCTAGGTGTTACCTGTGTTTATTAAAGTAGCTAGCATGTAAGAAGGGACTTCAATAGCCAGAAGGCTTCAGTCCTAACAAACTGAATTTCTGTTCGGCAAATCTGGCAGATTTAGGGCCAAGGACTGCCCATCGAGGACTGCACGATATGAGTGGCTCTGGGGATCAAGAACGTTTCTCCTTACCAACCTTCAATAAATCATATAAATGAAAGGCCAATTATTCTCGTTCAAAGCCAGATCAATGGCATATTATAACAGCACTTTCTACGAAAATGATTTATGGTTCCTGGATTTGGTGTTACTAAATATGCATTACTATTCCACCAAAGTGAATCCTGACGTGGTTTGCCCTCTCATCGCCTATTTTGTGACGAAGGCCACAGGAACAGGGCCAACAGTTCCTGCACCTTTTCAATTAAAATGAGTTGCTAATTGCATCAGTACTTGTAGGGGAAACCATTATAGTGGCCTCATTGACTCTGCCTTACCCCTTAAATTACAGTCCTGTTGCCTGAAATGTAATCAATCCCTATGTTTGAAATCAATCCCTCGTCTCCCTCTGGAGAATTCTTGCTCATTCTTCTCCACATTAGGGCTACCATACTGTACTGGCTACACAATGGGTCCCGTAAGGTTAGAAGTAGAGGAAATCCCTGTAGCTATTGCAAATCACAGCTTAGGAGCAGGGTCAGAGGCAATTACACAGTTGTAACTAAGCCAAACACTCAGCTATATGGGGCGACTTCCAGCCTCCTCCTGGCCTATGGTGGGGGGGGAGGTTCTCTGAGGGGGAAATGAGTACCTGTTTATAAATGGACAGTTCTAGACAAAGACACTTTCCACTTTTAAAATAATATAATGAGCCCAGAAAGATGATCAAGATGGCTTGACAAAGTATCATTGAAAGCCAATGACCTTTCAGAAGCCCAGCCTTGTTTAAGGAAAAAAAAAATCACACCACTGTAAATATATTACCTATTTAAATTCAATAAGCGATTGCAGTATGTGTTGCATTGGATATTTATGTAAATAAGGAAGAGCAGAAGGCAAAGTCCCATAAATATAGGGTTCTGTTTGAAGCACAAGGTTGGAAAGGAAGGGGTTGTGGATAGAGCAGAGCAGGGCTGCTGAGAGGTCAGATGGTGTGCTAAAGGCTGGAAATAGGTGTAAAACGTGGCTCCATTTCCTAACTGAAGGGCCAGCTTTTTGCTGAGAGATACATCAAATGGATTGTGACCATGATCATAGAAATGTTAGTCAAGAAACACATGAAACCAGACCATGAGTTAATTAAGATCAAAAAACTATATGTATAGTCTATGTAAGTTAAATGACCTTGAATTTGGGGAAGAAAAAGTCAGATGTTAAAATTCAAGGTATCAGGTTCTTTCCTATAAAGCAGGAGATGGGCATACACAAAAAAAGAAAATTATTTTAGTCTTTAGTGTAATTCTTAAGGCAATCTACATAATTGAAACAAGTAAAAATGTTTTTAAAACTTTACATATTATTTCAAAGTTATAATTTTATGATTAACTATCTCCTGATGAGAAGGCAATATTAAGTCACCCTTCTTATGTTGTTTATTCATTTACAGTACCTGAGAGCCACTGGAAATAATATTTATAAACTATAATGTTTACAAGCAATTAAGTTTGGTGGCAGTGCAGAGAAAATATATACTTTGTAGTGGGAAATAACTCTAGGAAGAAATTACAGCTTGATCATGGAGACACTTTAATAAACTTTAATTGGTAAACAGTAGGGAATCACTGGAGTTGTTTTTAGCAGGGGCACGGCCTGAGAACTGATTTCCAATACTGAGCAGGACGAATCAGAGAAGTTGAGGAAGGAATCAGAGAAACAACTCGGGCCTCTGTCCCAACGTTCCAGTAGAAGGAATAAGGAGGACCGAACCCAGGGATGAAACACACGGAACAAAAGCAAGTGATCTGGTGGCAGAAGACTGGGGCTGGGTGTGATAGAACAGACCAAGAGGATCACGGGAAGACCCGAGGGGGAAGCACAGGGCCAACAGTCTCAGGAGAGCTGATCTGGGGGACAGTGAAATATTATCTGGTTGTGGACAAGTTGAACTTGAGGTCTCTGCATTTTGTAGGCATTGGCATGGGATGAAAAGTCAGCCTTGGGTGTGGTACAGAGACAAGAGGAGGGGAGATCCCCAGGAGAGAGGAAGAGCAGAGATGGATGGAACCCAGGGACCAGACAGGGCATGCGGCATGGAGTCCTACAGACCAGTGTGCTTGAAAGGGATTTGTCGGGGAAGTAGGAGAGCCAGGTCCAAGGAAGACAGAAATTAGAAAAAGGAAGGGCTAATGGCTTCCTGATGAAGATGAAGGCTAACATATGGCCATTGGGGTTGCCAATGAGGAACACTTTGGTGACCTGAGCAAAGCAGCGTCATTTAGGCATGAGGGCGGCCCTTGGCCCTTGAGGAGTGAAATGCTGGGGTGTTATGAGAGTACAGGGAGCCACAGGATCCATCCAGTTTCAAGCAATGTCAAAACTGCTGGGTCAGCATCCATTCATGTTTCTGTATTTTTTCATTCTGCTCAGCCTTCCTAGAAATTCCTATTTGAATCCCATTTTCACCATCCACTTGTACCGAGTATTTTCCTTCCACCACAATGGAAGGCGTTTTCAAAAGCTGATACCAGCTGAATGTGTTAATGGAGTCTCATGATGAAATTCTATCAGGCAGAGCATATTGTTATTGCAATATATTTTATTACTCCATTAGTACATGTTATAAAATATGTACTTATGAACAATTACTACTACAATTTGATATATCCAATCCATTGATATAGGAATTTGGAGCAACAGAGCCATTTTTAGTAAAGAAATTGAGATGAGTAAAGGTGAAATTCAAGATTCTATAGCATGTGTGAAATGAAATGATCCATTTTAAAGACTGGATATAACCATGCTTATATAGATGCACTTCCATTTAGGACAAACGATTCCATTTATAACTGTGAAGAATACATTAAAGCTAGAGAATTAAAGTCAGATAAAAATCTCTTAACAAAATGTCAACTGTTTCATCCACAAAGAACAGCAGGAGCTTTCTTTAAAAAAGCCTCTTCTTTTTTGACTAATGGTATAAAAACTCATGCTAATTTCAGTAAATTTAAGGGATGATTATAATCAGCACTTTAAAAATGAGAAAATGAATGATTTAAGATGCAGACTATATAAAAAAACCTAGACTCTGTAGAAATGATCAAAGTCAGCAAAGATATGGGGGCGGGGGTTGTGAAAAGGACAGTAAAAGTTGATGCAGAATAGAGATACAGGAAACATTCTAGATGGAGAAAAAGATGAATCCATTAGAGCGGGGACCATGCTGTTTATTGTGATAAATCATATTAATAGAAGTCTTCTGAACAAGATATCCAATTGAAGGAAAGAGAGGGGATATATAAATAAATCAGGGTTTTAATTCACTGCCCTTGCTTTCGGTTGCAGGAAGTCAATGCCACACATTCACAACTGAAGCTGTCACCACAAGTGCACGCTTTGGCAGGGAACACCATGTGCGGTTCTGTTGATGAGCGTGCTCACAGCAGGTTCTGAAGAATAAAATGTCTCCAAAGAGAAGGAAAGCAGGGGAATCAGAGCTTTGTTAAGAATGACATTCTAATCATTCTAACAGCAGAAGGATTCAGTTTCATAAAGCCAATCAAACCGGCTTCATAATTTTTGTCTTCTGGCTCCTTCACCAGACATTTCTTGACTGCCGGTGAGGAGACAGGTGCTGTGGAAGTCACCGAAGATTCTCTGTGTGGAATCAGAGGCCTGTGCTGAGGCTGTCTTTGCTGTTTACCTCGCAGCCTGGTGATCTGACTGCCTAACTGGGCTGTGACCACGCCCAAGGTGACCTTCTCCACAGGTGCTAGCACATTGTGGCTGTAGACTGCAGGGTTGGCTCCTGTGTGAGTGCTCAGTGAGGTCACCGCCAGAGCCCCTCTACCTGTGCAGGACCTACTCCAGTGGGCGAACAAAATGAAGAGTCCTAGCAAGCTCCAGGGGAACCCGCCTGCCAGTCCTCCTTCTGCCTTAAAACAGGTTATTGAGGCTGCATTGACATGATTAGTTTTTTAATGAGAGCTAAGTGTCACATGATCTTGAAATAGTACCTGATCAGAAGTATACAGTCTGCTCCCCATGTTTGCCTTTAGTTAAAGTACTTAGTACAACAGTGGAGGGCACAGTTAATGGAGTCTGATCATCAAGGTTGATTTCTAGATACTTCATGTAACAGATGTGTGATAGCATGCAAGGGGCTGCTCCTCTGTGCCTCAGTCTCACCATCTGTAAAATGGTAATAATAATAGTTCCTATCCTGAAGAATTCTGGGAAGATTAGCGATGTGTGCACGCAATGCCTGACACTGTGTGTATATTAATGTTAGCCAACTAACTAAATTGGTGTTAGAAGTATAATAATTGTGGTAACAGAACAACTAAAATACTCAGTATTTTTAGTGTTTTGTCATTTACTGGACACCTCTATATATCTCACTTAATCAAAGGGTAAGTGTGGTCAAATGGGTTTTTGAAGATAATTTTCCAGAAAAAGTTTATAATGGCTGTCAGTAGGTAAAATCTCATCGTCTCCTATCTACAATCCTGTTATATTTTGGAATATATATGACAAAAGAAAAGCAGTAAGAGTGATTAGATAAATTGGGAGGGGGGGAAGCCGCAAACTGGAAACAATCCAAATTCCATCAATAATAAAAAAGATAAGCAATTGGGGTTTATTCAGACAGAAGAATATGCCACAGCAATGAAAATGAGTAAATTATAGCACACACCACCATGGATGAATTATAAAAACATAACATTGAGTGAAAGAAGCCAGACAAAAGTATATACGTGTTATGATTCCATTTATATTAAAAGCTAGTATTTTACAGATGCATAGTGACTACCGTAACATTGATGGGCATGACAACCATGGAATGAAAGAGCTGGTGGCAGACAGGGACATGCAGGTAACAGGGAATGCTTCTGGAATTCTGTCAATATCTTATTACTTGGTCTGCATGGTAGTTATTTAAGTGTTTGCTCATAACAACTCATAATGCTACCTATTCATTTTTTGATCTAAGACTAAAAATAATCTAAGATATAAGTTGAGAATTTTTTAAATAAATTGAAATAAAAATTTTATGAGGAAAGCTCCTGGGAAGCTAAGCCAGATGTGAGTGGAATAAATCTCTTTGTTATGTCTATATGCCTCACTCGTAGCATCACATTCTGCATATATCCCTCTAACTCTGTTCCTTCCACCAACTCAATTCCCAGCACCTCCCAGTCATAAAAGTTTGAGGGATAATTATAAATAAGTGCAGATCACAGCAGTGCGCTAAGGATATTCTCACAGTGTATGTATGTAAGGAATTGGATTCTTAAATGTAAAAACTAAGACTTGGATAGTGAAGATGATGAAGCATACTCTTGAGAGATGCTCTTTCAGAAGAAAATTGACAAACATGTGTCCTAACTTAGATACTCTGCTTCTCTTCTATCTCAGGCTCTATGTGTACTCAGTTCACCATTTTTGAGAGACGCGAAATAGGCCTGGATAACAGTCCAGTATAAGTCGTTCCTATGTTCCAGATAGTGGTTCATAGTGACAGCGTTCTGCTGCTCCATTTGTAATATTCTGAACAAGAAAGCTTTTTTGGCCGAAACCTAGTGACCTTAAAAATACCTATACTAGAGGCACCTGGGTGGCTCAGTTGGTTAAGCGTCCGACTTCAGCTCAGGTCATGATCTCATGGTTTGTGAGTTCAAGCCCCATGTCAGGCTCTGCGCTGACAGCTCAGAGCCTGGAGCCTGTTTTGAATTCTGAGTCTCCCCCTCTCTCTGTCCCTCCCATGCTCATGCTCTGTCTCTCTGTCCCTCTCTCTCTCTCTCTAATAAATAAACATTAAAAATTTTTTTAAAAATTAAAAAAATGCCTACACTAAAATGTTGACCTCCTTCAGAGAAATCTCTTAAACATACATAAAAGAATAATTAAATAAAATCCACTAAGAGAAAAAAATGTGTCATTTTTAAGACAACAGGCTGTAAGGCCCTTATTTATTGATGTTGCCCACTCTAGCAACCAGAATGTCATTTAGGTTCCTCCTGCTTCAGTCTGTCTCTGGCATGACCCTCAGAGAGTTCTTGATCTAGGGACTTTATGAAAATGACAGGTGAGTTGAGAACAACATTCTTATACAACTTGGCTTTAATGTAACCCTTTGAGAGCCGAGGAAAAAAGAACTCAGTGAAGTTATTTTATTTTTCATATAAATAAAAAGATGTTGTTGAAGAAGTTGCTTACCATATCACATGGGAAACTTAGATTTCAGTACCAAGACCTACTGGCTTCCATTAAACGATTGTTTCTCCTATAGATACTGTGACTCAAGCAATGGCCTCATTCTTTGTACTGGTCATAGGGAACTTCAAGGCAGAATTTGAAGTCTACTGTTAGTACAGGAAGATTCTGGCTTGATTTTATATCTTATACCCACATTTTGAATTTCCCCTGACTTCTATATTTGTCCATGTTGGTCTTGCAATGGTATTTTCCAGAATGTAACAGAGTGTGAGTAATTACCCCTACATCTGAGGCATCTTACTTGATTATGTTTATAGTTCTGGTCCAGACTCTCTCCCGAGGAACAGACATAAATGCCGATTTGCACAGTGGACCCCACCTGGATTTTCCCAGCCATGTCCAATGCATACCAGAAGCAATCAAATCCCCCAAACCCAGGCCTTCTGTAATCCCTACTGTCTTCATAAGTGCTACTGTGTACTTGGTTACCCAAGTCAGAATCCTGGGTGCCATACCGAATTCTTCCTTCTCCCTACACAATTTGCTTTCTATAAGCCAACAATTTGTATCACCTTGACTTTTAAAAATCTCTTGAGTCCATTCTTTCTTTCCCTTTCCATCACTGGCAACTCATTTCAGGCCCTCTTTCCCCCTCGCCCAAACATATGATCTTCAATGACAGTTACTGGTTTTCCTGCTCTTGTCTTGCCCATAGGCTGCCTCCCCCATCCATGCTCCTGCAGGAGCGAGCTCTCTAACAGATCTGCTGCTGTCACCGCCCCGCTCATTTTCATTCTCAATGGCTCCCCAAGACCTACAGCATAAAATGAAATTCCTTGGAACAACTTATAAATGGCCTTTTATAACCTAACTTCTAAGCATTTATCTCTGTTCCTCAAATGTGGGAGTGCTACAAACACACCACACTCTCTCATTTGCCATTTTTATCCACATACTATTCACCCCCATCACACACACCCACGTGCACACACACACAACACACACACTGGGAAATTCCCTTCTCTGTTTGGTGAGAATTTCTTCCTCCCACTCCAGCTTGAGCCTTGCCTTTGAGAAGGCTTCCCTGACCTCCAGGCAAACTTTGGCTGTGTGTTCCTACTTATTCTGACCCATCTATTGTAGACATTACTGGTGTATGATTTCACTTATATGTGGAATTTTAGAAACAAAACAAATGAACAAAGAAAAAAAGAGACAAACAAAAACCAGACTCTTAAATACAGAGACCAAATAGGTAGTTGCCAGAGAAGTCGGTGGAGGGAGGAATGAAATAAAGGGGATCGCTCATCTTGATAAGCACCAGATAATATATAGAACTGTTGAATCATTAAACTCCATACCTGAAACTAATGAACACTCTATGCTAATTATACTTCAGTTAAAAAAGAAAAAAAATAAGGAAGAAAGAAAGAAGTTACCATGGTGTTTTGCAATTATTTCCGTGTATATCTCTTTAGACAATGTGTTCAGGCACTGTGTCTCTCGGTCTTTCATATCCCACAGCTTAGCCTAGAACACATCCAGTTAAATAAATGGATTTGTGAATGTAGATGAAATTGTTACACTTGATAGGGTTATATTCTAGGTACAGAGGACCGTACTTTCAGAGCAATAGACTAGAGGTCAGCAAACTATGGCCACAGGTCAAATCTGACCCACAGTCTGTTTTTATAAAAAACATTTTATTGGGAAACAACCCATTTGCTTATATTGTTTAGGCTGTTTTCATGCTCCAAAATGGCAGAGTTGAATAGATTTGACAAAAACTGTATGGCCCACAAAGGCTAACATGTTTACCATCTGTCCCTTTACAGAAAATGTTTGCTGACTCCTGAACTAGAGGCATATTTATAAACAAGAGTCACGGACCCAGGAGTGTGTCCTGCTTAGTACAACCTGTCACGTCCAATACACACATCACCCCTCCACAATTTACTATTCTCTTACTTCCTTCAAAAACCAATACACCGCACTCCTGCAACCTGAACTCGGATTAGCACTCACACTCTGCATAACCTACTCCAGCTAACTTATTTGGGATCTTCTGATTATCGAACTATGGTATCTAACTGTGAGTGCAGAGACTAATCGTTCTCAGTTTACAGTCCTTTCTTCTTTCTTTCAGTAACACAGTCCCCTGAGTTTGGGCTGGGCACAGGACTGCCCACCTGGAGACCATATTGCCCAGCTTCCTGTGCAGCTACATATGGCCATCTGACAATGTTCTGACAAATGGAACGTGACCAGAGCAATATGCACAATTCAGAGCTTCTGCTCTTCAAAGAAAACTCAGAGCTCTCCCTTCCTCTTTCCCCCCTCCACTGGGTTGGAATATGGTTGTAGAGGGCCAGCTTTGGTCACACAAATAAGGACAGCACCAGTGGTAGCAACAAGACATAAGGAACCTGGGCCCCCTTTTTCACCTCATAGAGCACCTCTAGCCCCCCAGACTGCCTTCAAACCCAGACTTCCATGTGAGAGAAATACACCTTCCATCTTTTTCACACCACTTTTATTTTGGTCATTAGCCTCCAGGCCAATATCTCATTTCCCCCAGCTTCTCTCAAGGTCTTGATTTTCTTTTAAATTCAGTGTAGATTTTCTCTCCCAGAATATGACCTCAGCCCATCTCTGTTCACTTTCTACCACTTTCTCTAAATCCTACGTCTTTCTCTGAAACCTCAATCTTTCCTAAAACCCTTACCTTTCCAGTTACTTCTTCTTCTTTCCACCTTTGTTCTTTCTTTTCCACAAAAGAAAATATCGCCATGCCCCATGTGCCTAGGGCCCCAGAGAAAAAAGCCACTGCAAACAATTTCAATCTTATCTCAATGTTTTAAGACAATTCCAAAAAAAATCTTAGTATATTCTTAATGCAAAGTTAAACTTTACAATCCTTTTCAGACCTCTCTCTCATGGTTTAGAATTTCTGTGGGGGCTACCTATGGGTCTCTTCTGTCTCACTCACTTCCTCCCATGCATTTTCACCTCCAGGGAGTATACCTCTCCTGCTAGTAGCCCTCTCTTGGAACATGGCCCCTCTCATGGCTATGCTAGAGAATCAGCCCATTACCTGCCTTCTGCACACCAGCTGGGATGAGGAGGGAGTCTCTTAATCTTTCCACATTGACAATCCTTTAATTCATCTCTTATCTTTTGAGTCTTCATTTCAATATCTATAAATTGGGGGATCTACCCACTTTATCTACTCCACAGAATTGCTCTGAAGGCTCCACATCATGTTGGATATAAAAATGTTTTTGAATATGTTCAACTATTGTTCAAGTAGAAAGTCATCACTAGTTTTAGGACTGATGTTTTCTTTCACTTTCCATGACTTCTCTTCTCAGGGAGAAAGACAGTCCAATTTCTCCCCCATCATGGGATGTATGTGGGATGGGAGAGTACTCTTCCTGACCTCCGTGTCTCCCTGAAGCACATCTCACCTTTTCCTTCTCTTCAGAGCACACTTTCAGGAAGCACTGTCCACAACATCAGCTCTCCTTCCTCAGCATCACTCAGTGCCACCCCCTCCCCACCCAACCACTTCACTAAACTTACCGCTTCTGCTAAGGACATCAATGGCTGTCAAACCAACCAAACACTGGTGTGCTTCCTCCCTTTGATTGCATCTCTCCTGGCTCTGCTTTTCCCTCTCCATCATGTTTTCCTCTATCTTCTCTACACTAAGGTCCCTTAAATGTTTGCCATGACCCTCGTGTGTTCCTAATGATTGCCATAGTTAGCTAGCTCATGCTGTGTACCTACTATGTATCAGACACTTAACATGTCCTGCCTCATCTTCCCATTAACCCTATGAGGTAGCCTTTGCTATCCCCATTTTACAGATGAAGAAACAGAGACCGCAGGAGGATGAGTGCTGGCCAAGACCACACAGCCCATAAACGACAAAGCCATATTTCAAATCCTGGTCCTTGCTCTTTTCTTCACGTAGCCCCTCTCTTTCCTTTAGCCCTCCCGAGTTTAAATCTTGGCTTTGCCATTTACTTGCTGAGCTCAAATCCTGGCTTACTTAACGTCTCTAAACATCCATTTCTTCATCAGTAAAATGAGAATAATAATAGCATAGATCTTTTAGAGTCCTTGTGAGGATTTTATTAGCTACTGCTTGTAAACAACTCAGCAGAGTGGTAAGCACATAGTAAAGCTCAATAAATGTTACTTACTATTGCTTTTTATTATTAAATTCAGTGCAATCATCTGTCTCTTCTGTCTATATGCCTGCTGCCTGGGTATAGGCTCACCTATACAGGGGTGTCTAGTAGCATCTACATGTGAACCTCTCTCTCTATAGGCAGCTCAGACTTCTCTGCCAAGTACCAACTCATATTTCCAGTCATTGGCTGAATTTCCTCCATTTGATAGCTCATGTACACCTCGTATGTGACAAAGTCCTAGCAGAGCTTACCATCATCCTCCCCCAAATGTGCTCCTTCTCTGAATCCCCTAAGTCAGTGATTGGCATGCCACTTGAGTCATACACTTGAGCTTTGTCTTTGAATCCCCTGTCTCTCTCTCAGTACACTGCACCATGGAGTGCATGTTCATCATGGAGTTTTTGCACTAATTTAGATTTGTAGAAATATTCCATCAAAATATCATTTATCTTGATTCTTGGAGGTTTTGGTGAAGCCTCAAATTTTCCATCAGAGGTAAGCATCTAACTTGCCTTACTCTGCCGCCAATTCTTCTCCCAGTTGCAAGTCCTCTGCCAGGGTGTTGCTAAAACAGCCTGGCACACTCAGAAGTTTCCTAAGCCTTGCAATTCCACACTGCCTCCACTCTTCCCCCATGGACCCAATGATCTAGCAATGGGAATCCATTTCCCAAATGTGGCAAGTGATCTCTTTGGCTAGGCTTTCATTTACCTAGGATGGTTAGGAACTGGTTATACTTTCAAAGAGTTAAATGTTTATGCATTCACTGATAAAACTTAAATCCAACTATATTTTATTAAAATCCATCTAAAATGTATTAGGCTTCTCTGCAGTCTTCCATAAAACACACTCCTATTTTAAAATGTTCTCAATGACCCAACCTTATCATTCTAGGCATCAGTTACATAGGTACCTTGCTACAATCCAGTGATGCCAACCTCAGGAGCCGTTGGGACTCATAAGTCTGCTTTTCCCCCCAAACTCAATAAACTCATTCTTTTTCTTATTTTGTTACAGTCTTGCTCCTCCTGATCTCTGCTCTCCGTTGTCAGATTCTGCTTCTTGTGATTCATCCCTAATTACTTGGCCTCATTTCCTTTCCCTGGTCCATGTCTCTCCCACCTTAACCTTGCCTTCTGCCATTCTCTCCCCTAGTTTTGCTTTCCCAGTATTTGACACTCACAGAACTTGATAATTATAACCTTTGCCAGCCTACGACTGTACTCTTTTCTTCTGCTTGGCTAACTGACTCCTCCATTTGATTATTCAGTCTTTGTGTCTTTATTTCTTACCTCCTTTATTCCCTAGTTTGCCATTGTTCTGGTTGGTTGAGAGATGCTGAATATGTATGTAACTGTGGCCATGCAATCCACAGGGAAACTCTCTAGTTTATCTCTGCTATGGCATTTCTCCACATAGGGAATTGTGGGCAAGGGTTAAGAAAGAACTCTAGCCTCAAGTACCCGAGGGACTTGACATCCTCTGTCCTTTACCTCTATCTCTATGTGCTCCAATCCTAAATTTTTTAGGTGGTGTGGTATGAAGAGACATGGGAACTAACATGGGCAACTAAAGTATCTGTTATTCCTGATGGGTATATTGAGTCAATGGATCATACTCAAGTTTGGACAAATTCATTGTAAGTTCTTTCAGTTCCCTGTTGAAAATGGAGGAAAGCAGGGATTTTCTGAGACTGCCAGCTGGCCCCTGAAATTGATTTAGGGGTACAACAAAGAGCTCGTTTAGGTGACAAGTTCATTTTTATTATTAAGAGTTTACTGACGGTCACAAAATGATAAAATATCCAAATGATCTAATGAACAAAATGTAAAAATATGGGAAATCCAGATACTTCTTAATAATCTGTCCTGAGACAGAAACTCGTTAGAATAAGATTTTTAAATGGATCCTTTCCTGGCGACTGAGATTACTTAAGAAAAATAGGCATGAAGTAGAATGTAGAAGTTTCTGTTTGCTCATTTTTCTGGTCATTATTTTCTATTTAAAACTAAGCAAATCAGGGGCACCTGGATGGTTCAGTAGGTTAAGTGTCTGACTTTGGCTAAGGTCACAATCTCATGATTTGTGGGTTTGAGCCCCACATCAGGCTCTGTGCTGACAACTCAAAGCCTGGATTCTGCTTCCGATTCTATATCTCCCTCTCTCTCTTCCCCTCCCCTACTTGTGCTCTCTTTCTCTCTCTCTCAAGAATAAATAAACATTAAAAAAAAATTTTTTTAAAGCAAATCAAAGGCCATCGAAGAAGGTTTAGTACTTTTTTGGATACTGAGCACAGATAAGTCTTTTTTGTTTGTTTCCATAAGAGTCCTCACCCCATAGTCTATATCCTTGGGGAGAAAAATGTGGCATAATGGAAATAGGATGGGTTTAGGAGCAGACAGATCCAGGTGTGACCTGAGTCCCACCATTTATTCTCTGGGTGGCCTTAAGCATATCACATTAACGGTGTGAGCCAGCAAAAGTTACTGAAGTGCAAGTCATAGGGCACCAGTGAGGATTGAAAAACAGAACACACACAGGACCATTAGCTCAGTGTCTGGCACATAGTGGAAATTCAGTGAATATAGGTTCCCTCCACATCTGACTCCTCTTCACTTTCACATCATCTGTGTGAGGGGCCAAACCTACTGTCAGGGTCTTTACCCCCATCCTGTACTGAGACTTGTTTTCAAGAATGGAACTAAGGAAACTTCTTTACAATGTAACAAATGGCAGTGGTCTGGAATCCAGTGTGTCTGGGCAGGTGCACATTGCTCTGAAGCAGTCGTGGCATTCATTAATCTAGTCTCAGGTCAGGAACTAGATCCTAAGACTTCCCCCTTATAGCTGTTTGAGGGCCGCACCAGAAGGAAGAGGCAGAGAACTCCATGGCAAATGTGCAGTTAAACCCTCTCTGAGGAAACCACACAGTGTGGCTCCGAGCTCTGAACAGGTGCTGTCCTTGCCCTTCTCCGAAGGTGTGCAAGCCGCCCCAAGGCCAGCCAGGCAATGAGTAATGGTCTAAGCCCTTGTCTTGTGGATGAGATGGAGGGGTCTCAGGGGCCCAGTGTGGCGGCTTCCTAAGCAAGGGCTGATCCAACAGCACTGTTCTCTCAGGCAGTCAGCCCAGTTCTGTAAGGCAGCCTCAGAAGAATTTTATTATCTGTCTTTGAATCTCTTGCAACACTTTGATGTTCCTGAAGTTTAAAAACAAAAAACTGCAAACAGTGCAGCATGGCACACAAAACACCTTCAGAAATTTCTAGTTCAGAGGAACTAGGGCACAGACAAATCTCTCCATTTGATTCTGTTTGCGTTCTTCCCTTGGGATTTGTCTTGGCCGTGTTATTGTACGAGTAACTACTATCACCATCATCATCAGTTTTAAGAGTTATAATAACTATAAAATTAGCTTGTCATTTTTGAGACAAGACGTTCTTTGCCTAAAATAAATTATAAGAACAAATCAGCTTTTTTAGAACAGTGCAAGCATAGCCAATATTACAAGCCATTTGTTCATTGTGTACTTTGTTTTCAGTTTATTTTCTTGAACCTGGATCCTTATTTGAGTGTCCATTGATTCTGCAAGACATACCTGCACAGCAGGCCACATGGCTCCTTCCCCTCGACTGCCATGACAGCCTTCTATGCGCTGTGCTACTCAGTGGTCACAGGCAGCCAGAAAGTTGCACAGGGGAGCTGAGCCTTTGAAAAGTGGACAGGTCAACCTTTTTAATTCAGTAAGTCAATGTGATTTAGGTCCCCACTGATGCAGGTGGTTCTATAATAGGAAAAAGCTCTGGAACTTCTTATCTTGGAAGACACTGGCCATTACTTTGGGAGTAGCTATGGCTATTACTGAGATAAACCAAAGTCAGGTCATTCAAATTGGGACATAAAGTACCTGCTTGAAAGTGTCACAGACAGTCTCCTGGGGGTGGGGTTCATATCTAAGGCTGTCCTGAATTTTTTAAATGACTTGCTTAAAAATATTCCAGAATGGTACCCAGACAACAACCACACACTACAGATTGAATAACTAATGCATTTAAAAATAAATTTACGTATGTGTATGTGTTCATAACTGCTCCCATAGCCACCCTGCCCCCACTGATAGTCCACTGGATTTATCAGAGCAGAATGTCCACCAGCCTTCCTCTACTCTTATTTTCTCCACAAAACCCTTCTTATCCCTTTGTTCCAGCTGTGGTTAACTTTTCAAAGCCACCGAACAAGTCAGACTTTCGGTCCATCCCACCCTTGGGTCAAATTGTTTCCACTGCCTTGAATGCTCTGCCCTGCCCCTATTCTTCACCTGGCTAACCATCCCCATCTGGGGAGGGCTCTAGGGCTCCCTTTCAGGAAGCCTTCTTACACACACATACCTGCATATTTGACTTGTACCCCATGCTTACTTCCCCTTTAGCATTTAACCCCCTGCATTGAATGGTCTGGTTACTTATTTGCCCTCCTCACCCACTCTTAGAGTATCAGCTCCACCAGAACAGACCCAATATCTTTTTCATGAAGTGATCTCATGCGTCTCACAATGCCTGAAAAACACTGGGAGAGTGAGTGAACCAATGAATCGAATGAATGAGAGGATGAATGAATTCTTGCTCTGACCATTTGGTGAAGAGTCATCTCAAACACCAACTTCCAATCCCACTCCCACCCTGAGGTCTGGAGTTGAAGACTGGTGGGTAGAGGATTTAGTCACCATGTTCCCTAGGCAATAATGCAGCTCAACCATCCACACTCCACCTGCATGAGAGAAAACATCTACGCGAGTAGTTTTTCTTTTTCTGGAGGTTTTTGTCACAGTCTGTGGCTCGTTTTATCAAGTCTAGACAGCTTTTTTTTTTTTTCATGTGCTGTGGCGTCTCAGTCCCTGTAACACAAACCTCTTTGATCATTAGTCTTTCTGGTAGAATTTGATAGGGGTCATAGAAAATCCCTCTCTTGGTCTGCTAATGGCAATTTATGGACACTTATTATGAGCAATATACATTGCAAAAGACCAGAAAACTCCCCCTCTGGCTACGATGCAGCACTATAAGGTGATAGTCTGGAAACTAGACTGATAGTTTAATCAGTGGTATGTGATCTGATTATCGTGGTTGGCTGCCTCATCAATTTTCATTTGGGAGTTGAAATGGACTCTGAGGCAGATATGGCATTAATTACGAGGGAAATTGGTTGCAATATGCCTCGAGGTAAAACCCTTCTGATGGGAATCTGAGATTGAAAGAAAGCCAAATTATAAAAGGATGATTTACTGGAAAAGGCAAATGTATGCATTACCATCACTGCTTAGCAAAGAAAAAGGAGTTGATAAACCAGAGAGATTGTGGAATGACTGAAAAGTGAAAAGAAAAAAAATCCCTGGATGTAACTCACTCAAAGAGATATTTATTCTTATGCTGAATGCATTATATTTCCCCCAGATACATATGACATTTTCCAAGAGTGCGCTTCAATTAAAAGGCAACGAGCATTAATAACAGTTGGCAGGGGCCCTATTTTCTTCTAGATTGAAATATATTTTAGTAAGAATTGAATAGGGAGCATCTAGGGATACCAGAGCAAAAATTCATTTTACCAGTGATGGTATTGGCTGTTGTATCAATTTTCTAGTTATAATATCACATTTTTTCCCCTCAAGATTTCAAACACCTTTTTGGACAATACCTTCATCATCTTATCACTGAATCGTAATGAGGTAAAATATAGAAGCAAAGTTGTAGTTGAATGACTATCTCCAACTTATGAGAAAACTAAGACACAAGGAGCTTCAATTAGTGCATTTTTAAAGCAACATACTGTTTTTATTAGCTATATAACAGAGTGAGTTATTAAGAAAAGTACTGAGAGTTAATACGCCTTCCCTCATCAGACCCAGGAAAAGAAGATCAGCATTGTATTTCTAACAGTTGGAACGTGTCTACCCCTACCCAAGGGTAGCTGGCAGTGAGAAGCCTTTGTGTTATAAGCAGAGAGTAGCACAATACATGGTTAGGGGCAGGGATGAAAACGAAGCTATCTGCATCCAAATTCTGTCTCTGCTACTTATTAGCTGGGTGACTTTATCCTTGCCCTTTGTGCCTCAGTTTCCTCAACTGTATGACTGGGAGAGCACAACAGTGTTTGCTATTATCATGAAAATTAAGTGAGGTCCCTTCTATAGAGGGAGGAGTTGCAGGAAATGTTTAAATTGGGCGAAGCAGAGGCTCTTGGACCCCAAGAAGGTTTAGATTCCTAAGCTCAAATACAGGGATAGGGTTTCACACATTTCCTGCTCTAGGGGAGGGAGATAAGGTAGCGCCTTGATGCCAGACTGAACCCAGGACTCTGTACCTTGGTCAGGAGACCAGGGGCTAAAAATCTCATGGGCAAATCTTGGACATGGTGCATGTCCCCAAGTCTGCCTAGACCTGAGTGCCAAACAACACATTCATAGCTACAGGCATTTTCACTATGTATTCCCTTCTTTCATATAGTTCTTGGAAAATAGGTAAATAAATGTTCAGTGAACATAGCCCCTGGCACTTTCCCTGTTTTTTTGTGTTTTTAAGTACCTCGTAAGTCTGGCATTCTTGAGAAGACAGGATGGGAATCACAAAAATGACTGAGGATGAATTTCCCACCAACCAAGCAGGTAGACACTCACAGCAGATTAAATTTGATTGAGAACAAAAGGGAATGTGTGCCTTATATCTCATTCTACTATTTTTATTGTAGACTAGAATCAATACCCGCTCTGCCAGCTCTGAACTCATTTGGCAGCAAAACCCTACTGTTGGTGATTTAAAATGTGGTGCTTTATTCACTCATATAACAGAACATTTTAGAGGTAGATTGCTCAGGCTGTCACCAAGGACAGTCTACCCTGCCATCCTTAGCATGTGGCTTTGGTCTACAGTTGGTTGCAAGAAAGCTGCCACTCCTATAAGCCTTTTGTGGCATTCCAGGTAGGAGGAAAGAAGAAAGGGCCAGGAAGAAGAGGAGGTATCTAAATCAGGAAAGCAAACACTTCCCAGGAATTGTCACTTTATGTATGTATATATGTGTGTATTGACTGGAGATGGGCAACTTTATTTTTTATTATTTTTTAAATTGAAGTATAATTGTCATATAATATCCTATTCATTTCAGGTACTCATCCAAGTGATTCTGTATTTTTACACGTTTCAAAATGATCCCACTGATAAGTCTAGTTGCCATCTGTCACCATACAAAGTTATTACAATGTTATACTTTACGTTTCATTGGGTCGTAGAACTGGGCCACATGTCCATCCTTTCCGTGTGTGATGGTGAAGCTAGAATTTATAGCTGGGCACGCTGCCATGCTGAACTAAATTTGTTTCTATTAGCAGAGAGTGAAATGGTGTTTACTAGGGGCTGGTGGATAGAGGAATTGGGAAATGGTGGCCAAATTGTAGAAACTTGCAGTTAGAAGATGAATAAATTCTGGGGATGTAGTGCACAATATTGCGGTTATAGTCAACAAAGCTATATTATATCCTTGGAAGTTACTGACAGACTAGATCTTAAGTGTTCTCACCATACGTAAAGGATAATTATATGATGTGATGGAGATATTAACTATTACCATGGTAGTAATCATATTGTAACATACATGTGTATCAGATCAACACAGTATATACATCTTAAACTTACAGTGTTTTATGTCAATTATATTTTAATTACAAATTAAATTAGCTTCTATTAATGAGATAGAATGGATAGACAGAAGAAACAGCTGCTAATAGTGCCTGCCACGCATGTTTTTCCAGCTTCCAGAATCTACCTATCTAAGAAAATGTATATCTTGTTTAAAGCAAAACATACATATGCAAAATATGGCCATTTGATTTCAAAATATAGGGGGAAGCTCTATTTGACTAAAGAGTTTACAAAATAACTTTCTTAAACTGTTTTTAAAAGTCATTTGATTCATATGATGTTTTTAAGAATATAAGAAGTGTTTCATCTCAAGAAGTCAAAGATCATTTAAGCTAACCCTTTCATTATACAGTTGAGAAACAGACCAATAGAAATATCATGTAATTTTCCCATGTTTCTACAGCTAGTTGGTAGGAGAGAAGAAATGAAAAGTTTTGCAATAACAGATGCCGAATTTTTAAGATTATCTTACATTTTGGACTTTGAATGGCTAGTTAAATATAATATATAACACTAAGTGTTTATTTGTAATACATTTTACCAATGTCCTTACAGGACTATTATAAAAATGAATATGTAAGTTAAGAATTATTTATCACAGCACATGTAGGTAATTTTCATTTAGAAAATGTACCAGAGTTATAAAAAGAGGAGTCTTTTACATATTAAAACTCTAGCATTGCTACTTACTAACTATATGAGCCATAGGCAAGTGGTTCATCTTTCTAAGCTTCAATTTTCAGTTGTAAATGGAAATAAAACATTTTTACATGATTTTCTTGAAGGAGGTTAAATAAAGCAGCACACACATGCACATGGTGATGTGGCTATCATTTAAGACATGCTCAATAGGGGTGCCTGGGTGGCTCAGTCAGTTAAGCGTTGACTCTTGATTTTAGCTCATGTCATGATCTCACAGTTGGTGAGATCGAGCCCCGCATCGGGCTCTGTGCTGGCAGCATGGAGCCTGCTTGGCATCCTCTCTCTCAACAAATAGTGCTCAATAAATGATTCCAGCTACTGTTGTCCACCTCTTCCTCCGCCTCACCACCACCACCACCACCATATTCTTCTCAGAAAACACAGACCAGTGTTCTGCATATCTCATCAAGAGATAAAGAGATGGAACCATAAAAGTAAACTCACAAGGAGAGGAGGACCCTGAGAAGAAAGGGACTTCAGAACGACTCCCTCTCTGGAGTAAGAGCAAGGCCAGGGCAGAGTGCTGGCAGCCTATGGTGCCAGTAAGGCTAAGGATTCTCCCAGGGAGTCAGGGCAGAAAGCTAGTGATGAACTCCACCTCACTAGGGGCCTGCTAAGAGCTAATGCAATAACCATGGAGTCAAGGACTTGTGTCTCTTTCACACCAAGAGACAATCATTAGAGTCCAGAGATTAACAAAGAAGAAGGACTTGTATATTCACAAAAGGAATGTACCCTAAGAGTAAAGATGACTTATGAATACACTGGACCTTATAGGGACTGATACCCAGCATTGAGCCACCTCAATCCCTGAAGCTGAATCAAGGTAGTATGGAATGGCTAAAGCCCCTGGTCTCATATCAGAAACTAGTGTAGATCCTCTCTGGAGGAAGATAAAATTATTCTGGGCCTCACACTATTTCTATATTTTTTCATAAGTAAAGATTAGCACTCCATCAACAATAATCAGTCACACACAAAAATAATGTGAACAAAATTAAAGGGAAATAATATGTAATATAAACAGATCAATAGGGAATAATAAAATAGTTACCAGATACTTTAAAACAATTATACCTAATGTGTTCAGGAAAATAAAAAGATTGAGAACTGAAATATTTTTAAAAATGAGAATTCTAGAGCTCAAAAAATATAACAGCTGAGATTAACTCGGCATAGGTTTAGCTGAAGATTACACATTTTGGGAAAGAATTAACAAAGTGGAGGCTAAGTCAGGTGGAAAATAAAGAAAGAAGCATGGAGACAGTTAAGTTTGAATGGTCACAGGTAGGCAATGCCCAAGTTCCCTCAAACTGGACCTCTTTGGATTTTCACAGACTAAGACCTACTATGAGGAAAGAAGCCACCACAAATAAGGGTAAACATAAATAATAAATAGTTTTATTAGACCCATACCTGTTTCATATAATAATCAAATGAAGAATAGACAATCCATGTGTTTAAAATATAAGGAGATATAAACTAAATAAAAACATGAGCTAATAATTACATGTTAAAGGACAGATTTGAAGAATAGTCAAATATATCTCCCCCCAGAATTATAATTGCTAAAATTTAAAAAACCAATAGCAGCCCAAAGAGTAGATCAGACACATCTGATTAGAGGTAAGTAAGGTGCTTGATATAGAACTGAATAAATTTTTAGAATGTAGCACATCGAGAAAAAGAGAGAAATAGGGAAGAGAAAAGAGTATCAGCAACATGGAGCATAGATTGAAAAAATGTCCACAAAGGATATCGTTGACATTTCAAAAGAAGCAAAAAGAATTGGAAAGAGGCAATAGTTGAAGAAATGATGGATGGGAACTTTCTAGAACTAATGAAAGATATGAATTCTTAATTCAGGAAAGATAACTAGTCCTATACAAGACAGGAAAAAATCTATCTAAAGCTAGACTCATCAGAGTAAAAGTGCAGATTATTAAAGACAAAGGGAACACTGGAAAAAGTAATCAAACAGAAAACACAAATCATCTATAAGAGCAACAATTGGTCCTACTAGTGAATTCTCAACTGCAAAATGGAAATCAGAAGACAATAAGGTAATACCAAAGAACCAAGAAAAAAATCCAGCAGCCAAATACTGTACCTAGCTGAGCAAACATTAAAACAATCAAAATAAATCATTTCCAGGACCCCAAAATTGAAAGAAAAAGAGAGAGAGAAAAAGAGAGAGGGAGGGGATTTTCCACCAACAAACTCTCAAAAAAGAAAATTCTGAAGATTATAATAACTCAGGAAGAAAGAACATGATCCTAGATGAAAATTCTATTATACAAAAAAATGTTGACAAAAAATTCTTAAGCAAATAATTGAATTTAAAAAATCATTAGCCAGTAAAATAACAAAGAAATGTCTACATGAGAGATTAAAAATTAAAATTAAAATTAAATATTGAACAACAAAAACATTTACACAGAGAAACATGAGCTTGCCCATCAATGATTCTCTATTAGTATTTCATTGGAATTGCATCAAATGTATAATTTAACTTGACAAATTATATTTATGAGATAGCATTTTCCTCTCCAAGAATATTGTATACCTTTTCATTGTCAAGGCTCCTACGGGTCTTAAGAAGTTTTCTTTGTATAGACATTGAACATTTCTTCTTGAGTTCATTCTAGGGAATTCATCTTTTTATTGCAGTTTTATTTTTATTTATTTATTTCACATTTTAAGGCATGCCACATGTTTGTTGCAATTCACAGATATGATGACCACTGACCATGTGCTCCTTGGCTTTGGGGTCTGGCTCTGCACAATGTGTTACTGTGATTTTAAATGGGGTCTTCCATCCATTATCTAACTGGTGGTTGATCAGATATAAGTTGCTTATTTATATTAATTTTGTAGTGGTCATCTCTCTCAATTAATCTTATTGTTTATAGTAGTTTTTTCACTTGATCTTTGGTTTCAGAGGTTTATAACACATTGTATGCAGAGATTTTACTTCTTCATTTCAAATGTGCATCTTTCTTGCCTGTTTACATCATCTAGTACCTCAGTCTAAACAATGTTAAATAACAGTGGTGTTAGTGGACATTCTTTTCTTATTTATGACTTCAGTGGAAATGTTTCTAGAGTTTTCCCACTAGGTATGATGCTATTTTGATAGAGATGGGTAATTTTTACAATCATGCTAAAGAGGAATCTACATATGCTTATTTAATTGAATTTTTAAATCAAGATGCCATATAACTTCACTTGTATGTGTAAACTGAGAAACAACAGATGAACATAGGTGAAGGGAAGAAAAAATAAGGTAAAAACAGACAGGGAGGCAAATCATAAGAGACTCTTAAATACAGAGAACTAACTGGGTTGCTGGAGGGGAGATGGGTGGGGGGATGGGTTAAATGGGTGATGGGCATTAAGGAGGGCACTTTTGGGGATGAGCACTGGGTGCCATATGTAAGACATGAATCACTGGGTTCTACTCCTGAAGCCAAGACTACGTTGTACGTTACCTAACTTGAATTTAAATAAATAAATAAAAAGAATGGATGTCAAATTTTATCAAATGCTTGTTTGGTTATCTATATTATTACAGTATTTCACCAATGGACATCTATGTACTTTGATATATTATGATGTATGTTCTTATGCCAAACCAGCTGCGTATCACTCAAATGCATTTCATGTGATCATGCTGTATTATCTTCTAAAGCTATTGAATTCTGCTTCATTTTTTTTTTTATTTAGGATTATTGTCTTGAAATTATCCTTGAAATGAAAACTTGTGACTTTATGTTTTTGTAAACTTTTTCTGTATTTGGTGACCATGATGTGTTCACTTCATAAAAAATATCTTTGGAAGAATTTATCTCCCTATGATCTATAAACGCAGAAATTGCAGAGAAATTATCTGCAACGCCAGATAACATCTTTTTCAATGAAGGAAGAACTTTCCTTCCCCTTACTTCTTTCTCTTGCCCCCAGTTTCAACCCTGGGGGAGGCAGTGGGGTAGAGTGAAGGGAGTACATGAAGGTAAAGTACATATAAGTGGAATGTATAAAAACTGATATGGCTCACCTCTCCTAGTCTTAGATTCCCAGCTCAAAGTAGCAGAATAAAGTGGGGGGAAAGGAGAATATCAAACTTCAGCTGAAGTTCAGAGTTTTATTATTAAACTGGGCCGCATCCTTAAATTGCCAAACTGAGACTATTCTTGTGACTTGAAGCGATTGAGGACGTTTTATAATCTAAGAGCTCCTGGAAAATCTCTGGGACTTAAACAAGCACACTGAATTGGTCTGAAAGGGCCACAGGAGGAAACATAAAGTTATTTTATGATCGTGCCCTGTCGAGTTCATCTTTTGCTATCTGACAGTTACACCTGCCTAGAACACTATGAGGAATGATTAAAAACAGTGCAGGCTGTTTAAAAGAATACAATGAAAAAAAAATCTTGGCTTCCTCATGGTGAACACCAAACACAGAGCTCTTTCCTCCACTTCCATTTAAATTTTAAACCCAACCTAGAAGAGACTCTAGGAAAGATTTTGCCAATAGTATATCATCTTTCTCAATATAGAAAGCCATCATGGCTTACAGGTGTCAGAAAGAAATGGCTGGTGGAGAGAACATATGAGCAAAGAGGTGTCACCATATTATTATGGAGTGAAGACACCCTCCCAGAATGGCTTACTGTAAAAGTAAAACAACTTGATACCTTATTCTATTGCTCTCAAATATTTATAATTTGGCTAAACCTCCTAAGAAGTTACCAACACCACAAAGCAATAATTCTCTGATCTCTTCACTTAACTAAGGAAGAGACCCTAGATAATTCCATATTGACAGGTATTCCAGAAACTTAGCTTTGCATTAGTACATCCCAAGCTTGTTAAAGATTATGTTAACTAAACATCTGCAAGAGTTGGCACAGCTGTTGGGAGACTACTCCTATTCTTTCTTTTTTGCAGTCTTTCAAAATTTTTCTTATTGATTCTCCTGAATGTGCATTCCCCATTCCCATTGCTCTTCCTCCTTCAATCAGCAACAATTCATTTGGAGTGTATCCACTCATTTTTATGTGTTCTAGCAAAGGATGGACTATTTTATGTGAATGTATCTTAAATTTCTACTAGGCAGTTCTGATCTAGACCATAATAAACACTAACTTATCACACATCTAGATGGGGCATTCGTTGCTTGGTTTTTTATGTCAATTTTTATTGCTTTCCAGAACTGCAGATAGCAACATGTTCAAATGTAGGCATTTCATATTTTTATATTTGTTCCTCCCTGTCTGTATTTCTCCGAAGTATGAAAGGGAAGAAAGATACACAAATATTTGGAGACAAGATATATTTCCATAATGGACAAAATTAATATTACATGACCCAAGTCAATGCAAAAAGATAAGAAAATTAGAAATAAGTTTTCTTTCTTTCTCTTTGTATCTCTTATCTTCATATATACATGTTTATGTACATCATATATATACATGAGTATATGTGAGTACTGAAGAGACTAAACTGCCTTACTTTAAGCTAATATTATTTTCAACTAGAAAATCAACAACTTAATTACAATTTAGAAAGTCAGGGGAGTGTCCAAATAAAACATAAACTTGCAAAAATCCGTAGTTTCCCCATATAGAAGCAATAACTAATTAGAAAATGTAATGAAAATATCACATACATAATAGCAACAGGTATTGTAAAATACTCAGAAATAAACATATACAAAAGTGTGTAAGCCCATATTTAAAAAGATAAAACTTTATTAAAGGATATAAAAGAATTCTTGATTAAGAGATGTCATACAGTGCTCCTCACTGAGACAATTCAGTATGATGATGGCACCCATTCTTCCCAAATTACTCGGTAGATTCAATGCAATCCCAATAAAAAATCCCAGACAGTATTACAAGTAGAATTCAATATGAATACCTGAAACAAAGTTCTCACCACAATAGTACCTCAGAATGTAACTATATTTGGAGCTGGGGTCTTTAAAGAGGTAATTAAGTTAAAAAGAGGTCATTGGGGTGGGTCATAATCTAATATAACTGGTATCCTCCCATGAAGACAAAATTAGGACACAGACATGCATAGACAAAGGATCATGTGGGTACGTAGTAAGAAGGCAGCCACCTACAAGTCAAAGAGAGAAGCCTCAGAAAAACATATTCCTGCAGATACCTAGATCTTGGACTTCTAACTGCCAGAACTGTGAGAAAATACATTTGTTGTTTATGCCACCCAGTCTGCGGTACTTTGTTACAGCAGCTTAACAAACTAATACAGACCGTTGCATTGCATTTACTGCGCAGGTCAGCAACCTTCTGCCAAGGGCCAGATTGTCAATCGCCATTGTTCATCCTGTTCCTATTCCTGTTCCCTCTGCCTTGAATGTTCTCTGCTTCCTTTAGGTTTTCTCAAATATTATCTTCTCAAAAAGGCCTTAACTCAACACTTATGTAAAATTCCAGCTCTCAACCCACAACAGTTCATGTCTCTCCTCACTGCTATATTGTTTTCTTTCTTCATTATATTATATATATTTACCTATTTATCTTGTCGATCTTCTCCAGTAGACTACACAAGAGCAGGAATTTTTGTTTAGTTTGTTCACTACTGAATCCCTAGTGTCTAAACTAATGTATGGTAGCTCGTGGGCACTCAAAAAATATTTACTCAATGCATAAATGAATGAATTGAAAAAACTGGAAACATAGTAAGTGTCCATTAATGGTGATTATTTAAATAAATTATGGTAGATCCATAAAAGGGCAGGATAGAATAAAAACTTTTATATCAGATTACCTGAAATAAAGTTCTATCTTTGATATCTGCTAACGTAGTGGTCTTGGGAAACCTACCGAATCCCCTATTTTCCTCATCTCCAAAATGAAGATAATAAAAATATATACCCCTTAGGAATGGAATAAATATAAATGAGATTATCATATCAAATGTTTATCAGAGATGCCGACATACAACAAATGCCTAAATAATGTCAACTGTCATTATTACAATGGGATACTATACAACTGTTAAAAGCATAAGGGTGATTTACATGTATGGGTATCAAAGATCATAGATGTTAAAGGAAAAAGATATCCCAAAACAAATACGTACAGTCTGACCTTACTTATGTATTACAAAATCACTGTGTGTGTGTGTAGATTAAAATATGTGAGAAAAACACCAAGCCAGACTTTTATCAATAGCTAGCTCTAATGAAAAGATTATATGGAGGCCTGTGAAGGAGACTTTAGCTTTCTGTTCCATATATGTCTTTGTTGTTTGAATTACTTGACTGAATTATTCACAATTCACATTCTTTTGTATATGTAAAAACTTAAAACGGGGGTAGAAGATTACCCCTCTGTCTGCCTGCCAAGCTACCTTCCAAGAGGATGGTCGAGATTTGTGACATATGATTTTAAGGATGTTAGGAATAAGTGTCTGACTGGACTTCTTATCAAAGTAAATTAATTGTTAGAAATTCATTGCCCCATTTCTAAGCAAATATTTAAGGCCCTTTCTATATCTTATATTGTCCCCAAGTAGAAAATCAGATAGGAGAGTAAAGAATATGCTTTTACAAATTATACTTCTTCCCTGTTCCCCTCCTACCTGAGCCTGATTCAGATTCTGTGCATGTGTGTGTCTCTCTCTGCCCCTCCTCTACTCATTCTCTCTCTCCCTCTCTGTCAAAAATAATTAAACTTAAAAAATAAAATAAAATAAAGTAAAATAAAATAAGATGTAACCCAGAAATTTAAGTCAGTCCTAGTGTCTCATTATCACCTCAGTGTCACAAATGCCTGACCAGTGAGAGCAGCAGAACATGTCTAAGTAGCAATTTTGCTGTGACCATCTCTTGTCCTGTTGATAATGAGTAACCGTCCCCTGTTCCCGGGTTTGATATCTTGAGCCTTCTTTGATTCTTCTTTCTCCTCATCTCTCACATCCAATCCATTTTTAATAATTAGGAAGTCAACAGACCCTCGCTGAGGACTTACAGTGTGCCGGGCACAGAGCCTGGGGCTGTGGAGACATAATACATTGGGTGTGGCCTTTGTCTTTGAAGTGCTCACAGCCTGGTGGGGAAACAGACATGTAAGCAAACAATACATCCTACAAAGTGTTCTGGAAACAGAAGAATAGCCATTTCTCCTCCAATAACATCTCCTGCATCCATTCCTTCTACTCCCTGTCTGATCCACCCCCCTCAGCTGCAACAGTTCCCTCGCTCATCTCTCTACTCTTAAGATCTCCCCAATCTAATTCACTCTTCTCAAGGCAGCCAAATCAACCTTCTCAAATCATGATTTTTAGTTTCCTTCATGATATGACATGATTTTCCTTTCCTCTAATACTCAAAAGCCTTCTTAGTTTCTCATTTGCCAACATGATAAAATACACGTTTCTTTATTTCAGGGTCAAGGCCAGCACATAGTATACTCTTAACATACTGATGAATGAATAAATAAATGAATGAATGAATCTGGACTGAATTCTCTATTCAAATCTATTTTATAATGATATGGCTCTAATCATACTACTTCGTCAACATGGATATAAGTTCTGTCCCCGAAGCACATCAGTACATTCCTGCCTGTGTCCCTTTCTGGTCCCACTTTTCCTGTGTCCCCAGAAGCCTTTCCTAAATACCTCCTAACTGCCAACACTCTAAAGCTCAGCTCCAGCCCATTTCTTCAGTGGTGTCTTGCCCCCAAATACCACGCTTTTCCAAAAGTCATTAAAGCTCCTTGTCTGAGCCACTCATTTGTTACTTTGGAATATGCCACTAGGAATGGTTATCTTTTGATAAATATGCCCTGTCTCTCCAAATAGGATCCCCATAAATTATCAGTCCTCTGAAACTGGAACTACAATTGTTAGCTCTCATATAATAATTACTTGGAGTGCTAAAACAATACATTTAGAAGAGGAAACAACATTTATTCCCAATAGGTATGAATGACATATTCCCACATCTATCTCCATTGCAGGCTCAACAAGAAATCTGATAGGAAATTGCAAGGCAGCAGCCCTTGCTAGCATGATAATGAATTAGGAACATGCTGATCAACATCTTCTCTCCCATCAACACAGAATTACAAATCTCTTTCCAGGGCCAGCTCCATCAAACCAACCAGCTGTCACTGGGTATTTCATAATTTATTTGGTTTGATTATTAAAGATTCAGACATGTTTCAACTGGGAAGTGGGAGAAAAGGGCTAAGAGCCTTCCTGGGCTCTTTGTGCTAAATTGAGAGCATCCCCCAGAGACAGGTCTTCCTGACCTTCGAGCTTTGGCGAGAAGTCAAACAGCAAAGTCTGTGTTTTTATCTCATTCTACAATGTTGTTGTTTATTTCAAATTTGGGAGCCCAAGGGCCTAGGAACGATCTGTTCTACTTGCAACTACAAAGCCACTGAGGCAGGTCGGACCTGCAGACCAGGGGACCTTCCTCCAGTGTTACCCCCATGAAGATGAGCAGCCTGCCTCCTCTGTGCCCCTCCCACCACAGCACTCTAACATCATGCTGCCATGCCACCTATCAGTGTGTCCCCAACCTTGTGTGTCTGTGCACCCCAAATGGAATAGATCAGTTACAGAAATCCTCAAGATCATGGCTTTTCATCCTTGTCATTCTCATCTTCAGAACAGTGTCTAGCAAAGAGCAGGCCTATAATGTTTGATCTGAATAAAAACTGACAACTTCCTATAGTCTTCAACTTCATACAATCCTAACACCAGAAAACACAGGCCACCTACCGTATCTTGCCACAGGGCTGCAGGATGCATATTGCAGCTATGAAAGTTCAAATAGAGGTTTGAAGTTCTCTCAGCAACTATTGTCTAAGGCATTAGCATTAATAAGGCATTTTTATGGGTTATTGGATTAATCCTCACAATAACCTGTGACTTTGGTACTATTATTCCCATTTTACAGGTGAAAAAAAAAAAACTAAGGCTAAGAGAAGTCAGGGGTAACAGGCAGAATAATGATCTTTCAAGAATATCAGGTCCTGGGGCACCTGGGTGGCTCAGTCGGATAAGCATCTGACTTCGGCTCAGGTCATGATCTCACAGTTCGTGGATTCGAGCCCCGAGTCGGGCTCTGTGCTGACAGCCAGCTCAGAGCCTGGAGCCTGTTTCAGATTCTGTGTCTCCCTCTCTCTCTGACCCTCCCCTGCTTGCTCATGCGCTCTCTCTCTCTCTCTCTCTCCCTCTCTCTCTCTCTCAGAAATAAATAAAATATTAAAAACAATTTTTTTAAAAAGAATATCAGGTCCTAATCACTGAAACCTATCAAAGTTACTTTATAAGGAGAAAGGATCTTTGCAGATGGGATTGCACTAAAGATTTTGAGATGGAGAGATTATCCTGGATTATCAAGTGAGCCCTAAATGCAATCACAAGAGTCCTTATAAAATGGAAGAGGGAGATTTCACAAACACACATGAGGAAGTAACATGACCATGGAGGCAAAGATGAGTGTGATGCAGCCACAAAGCAAGAAGTACTAGCAGCTGCCGAAAGCTAGAAGAGACAAGGAATGGACTGTCCCCCAGAGCCTTCAGAGGAGTGCAGCCCAGCTGACACCCTGATTTGGGGCCAGTGGAAGTGATTTTGGACTTCTGGCTTCCAGAACTATAGAAGACTAAAATTCTGGTATCTTAAGCCACAGAGTGTGCGGTAATTTGTTTTGCACAGGAAACTACTGCATTGAGGAACAGGCCTAATGTCAAATAGTAAATAAAAGTTTCACCCAACATTCAAATCCAGGTCCTCTGAGTTTAAATCTCAAATCTGCCTTCCTGTTTCGCATGGCCATGGATGCTAAGAACATGACCAAATCCCTGCCTATGGCAAGGAGCTTAGGAAGCTGTGTTAACTTTTCAACCTTCTAGAGGGGTAAGATGGCTTACTCCTTCACAGTGAACATATCTTTATGTGACAAGCCCAGTAATTACATGAAGTACTTTATATGCATTACATCTCTCAATATTCTTGTTAGGAATTACATGCAAATGTTTAAAAATGAAAACAATGGAGGTTCACAGAGGTTAAATTACTTACTGGAGATCCCATACACTTTAAGAAATGATTTGTATATTTAAGCATAAATATGGCAGGATAATACTTTTGTAACTTTTAATCATATTCAATCTCCTTCCCATGTCAACTCTTTCCCTCCTTGGAATTCCTTCATATGTTCCACAAGGTGTCTCCCTCAACTCAAGTGATACATCATGAATTACTCATGCCCTTAGGAATATGAAAACAGAGAAGAGAGAACAATGGAGTCAAAAATATTTCACTCACATTTGACAAGCTGAAGTACAGGTACAAGAAGGTACAAATTTGGAAAAATAGGATCTTTGGTGCCCCCATGTCATTCAGTGCAGAAAATAATTTCATGGCTGACGAGATGGTGGGAGGAGAAATCTCATGGACAGGAACAGAGGACCACTGAGAAGCTACTCAGATTTGCCACCTAAGAGCTTCGTGGTAGCAGAGCCAGTGCTCAGACCTCAACAGTCTGGGTGTCACCCACCAAATGATAAGCGGGACTGATGTTCATTTGACCTTTGTACAGTTCTATTCAACCCATCTGAGATGGACAGTCACCACACCCCAATTTCAATGGCTTGGGTCACTCACACAAGTAACCACAAACACATGGAAAGGAAGATGGGGCCCTGACAACTGAAGGGATAGGGTGGTGGGGTAAGGAGAGTCCCTAGAACCAAATCAAAGCATTTTGTGGTCTCCTTTGTGGTTCTCTGAGTCCTATCACTCCCCCTCCTTTCACTAGGATGATCAGCAACCAACCAATTAGACCAAGAATGCATCCAATGGTCTTACCGCACATTGTCAGTTGTGGAGGAACCTGACTCAATGGCGTTCTTCTGTTGGGAATCTGTCATGGAAACTGATGCTGATTTGTAGTCAGTGTGTTCTATTTCTCCAAAGTACTCAGGGATTTTGACATTCAACTGTTATTTAATCATACACCCTACTGTGGGATCTTTTTGGTCATCCTGCAGATATTTCTCTTCTGCTTCATTCTTTCCTAACAAATGATTCATTAGCAAACCAGTTGCATTCATGGAGCCATTTACACATTTAGCCTCACTTCTATTTACTCTACAAGTGATACGGGTCCCACCCAGTGGTAGACTTACCAACAACTTAAAAGCTCGAAAGGGCAAAGCACCAATTATAGTACATAAGGCTTGGTCGGCTGGGTGAGGAGGAAATAGCAAATTTGACCTTTCAGACTTAAGCTAACATGTAGATCACCAGGGTCCATTTAAAAGTCAAAGACATTTTCCAAACCACCTCAAAGAATTAACAATATAACCTATCATAAGCAAACTCAGAGATTTTCTGCAATCTATAGAACCAGATTTAAAGCATGTATATACTTATTTTGAAAAATTTTTCATTTGATGGGGATATTTGAGGAACTCCAAAAGAAAGAGAAATGGCATAATATGCTATAAAAGGAAAAACACTGAGCAAAGAAGCTGTAAGCGGCCCTCCACTTGGTTAATATGGCATAGTGTTTACAACATATTCTTTTCTTCACCACTATCCCATAAATATTTTGTCCAAATTTCTATTGTATATTATTTGTTTAGCCCCAGACCAAGCATGAAGGAGAGCAAGCTTTGAGTCACCGGCCTTTTGAAGCAACAAGTTCTCTTTCCAATGTCTACCCAAGGGATATTTGTCCTGCCAGAGTCACATCTTCTCATTAGATATTCCTGGAGCACTGGATCATTCCTGCTCAGAGGCAAGTCCACTAAAGTGACCAGTCTTTGCCCTATGAGATGGAACAGTTTACTCCACATGGGAATTATTAAAGTCTGAGTTGATATGTAGGAATGTCATTGAGTAGAAACCATAAACAGCATATAGAAGACTTAGTACCCTGCCACTCTCACCATGAGAAAGTTCCTCCTCCTTTTTAAAGTCCTCCTAGTTACCTTTTAACACCCTTCCAAAGGGTGAATCACACCTACGAGTATTATTATCAATTACTAGGTGCCTATAGCATTTGAGATCATGAAGTTTCTTGACATGCATATATTTGGCAGACGTATTCCAAATGTATTTAGTCACTGCCAGTGTTCTTCCAAAGTTGGAAATACCACAGAGGAAGTGTGTTCTTGACCTGAACTCTTGAAAGCTGACTCTTTTAAGTAAGTATAAACAAAGCAGAAACAACTGTCATCAGAGAAGCATTTGCAAAAGGGAGACCAAGTCAGAACACGAGCAGCAGATGGGGCTTGAGAGCCAAGAATGAAAAACCCAGGAATGCATCCAAACTCTGTAAATCATTATTGACTTAGCTTCATGCCGTCTTAATGCCTTTTACTACCTCTTGGTTCCAATTCGAAGTGCATATTAAAGCAAGCAACATTGCAAAGACCAGAGGGGCTAGAATAGTAAACTACCCGTGGCTTAGTAATCGTTATGCATTAATTATTCAGGAGCTGGAGCTACTCTTTGCAAACATTAAAACCAGTGACAGCAAAGAAATATGCCTTCCGTTTGGAGGATGGGAAGGAGTAGTACTATTTGGGGTTGATGCTGGCGCGATATTTAGCAGAGCATGACAGGTTTAGTAGATAAATAATGTGATGTAGTATCATGCAAACTGTTAGCAATGTATTGGAAGGCTCAAGTATTCCCTGTAGGGCATTTACATTGGATTTGCTATGATTGCAATATCTGCACAGTGATGCATTACGTGTTTTATTCTCTTTATTATATGTTTTCATTACTTTGTGTGTTAGAATGCAATAAAGAAAGCTGAAGCAATAAAGGCTGATTGATAATAATAATTCTGCAAAGATGCAACTTCCTTTCTAAAGCAGTTCCAGAGCCAGAAGAACCAATGGCATCCAGTCGTCTGTTCCTTTGTTAAGATTTTATCCTCCTTTCTGATAAAGGAATGGTAATTGGGTTGGAAACAGCTTCTAGTGACAGCTGGTACTCTATGGTAAAGGAGGAGAAGGTAGGGGAGAATGTGTTCCATTTAGAATGCTGAATCCTGCATGTGGTTCAATTCTCTGCTTTTCTCTTCACTTTCATCTTCTACAATTAAAGATCAGATGTCTTCTTTTAAAGAAAAAAATACGTTTTCAGGATCAGTACTGTCTGGGCTCTCTCACTCTGACAGCCTCTCCTACAGTCTTGTTTTAAACATCTTCCCCAGGGAGTCCCTTTCATAGTTTTCAAACCAGGTTCACTGGAATTAGGAACTTACCACATGTGTGCTATGGGTCAGGAGAAGAGTCCCAAATGAAGTTCAAAGCAGCTTCTGAGACCCGGATGTGGCTGAGTCTGTGTGATGAGCTGGCGGAAGTATCTATAAGGAGTAGATTTCTCACAGAGGTTTCGTTTGGGGCACATGGTTTACTTGTGGGCACCCGGGGGAAAGTGGATGGAAACACAGGCTAGTGTTTGTCTGGGATGTTGGCCGTGGGGAGCTGCAGGCACAAATTAAATGAAATCGTTCCATAAGGGACTCTGGGGATCCAGCAAAGTAATAGTGTGGCTCAGGTGGCCAAAAAAAGAGTCAGAGCAAACAGTATCCTCCTCACTTCTGTGTGCGGCACAGAGTGGCTCCATCCTCATCAGGAGGCCTGGGAACACAGCACCGCCCTCGGCTCCCTGAGGGTTTGCAGCACACACACACACACACACACACACACACACACACACACAGAGAGAGAGAGAGAGAGAGAGACAGAGAGAGAGAGAGAGAGCGCATGCCTGATCCTGGTCATGCAGATCAGCAACAGCAGGGAGGCCACTGGCCTTCGAGTCATGGGGAGGCACAGCCTAATTGACTCCAAAAGCAATGCCCATCCATCAGCAACACAGCGCAGAGAAGTAGGATGGAGAGGGCCAGCGAGGTACCTTCCAAGGCCCTCCAGAAACACTGGTGGAGAATTACGCAGGGAGCTGTGGTTTTGTATTATGTAGGTACAGGCATGAGTCAGTGAAATTTGAGTTAAAAACATTAAGTAGCTTTATTTGTACCCAGAAACAGAGAGGCTTTGGGGAAACTTGGGTTATATGTGAAGTAGAGAGAAAATTACATTTGTGATTGCAAAGGGCAGGCCATCACTCTCAGTATACGATTTTCTAAAAGGCCCGAGCAATATAAATAACCCTCAGTTAAATGCCCTAATGGAACAAAACAATAGTATATTCAGGTCAGACCGGTGAGCTCTCACATGTGGGAGAGTCACTGCAGAAGGAGACAGAAAGGGTAGGGATACCCAGGGACCACATGAAATGGAGGGCAGTATTTGTAAAATACTGGTCACAAAGGAATCAATGAGGGGCACCTGGGTGGCTCAGTCAGTTAAGCGTCTGACTCGCTTTCAGCTCAGGTCATGATCGCATGGCTTAAGTTCGAGCCCTATGTCAGGCTCTGCAACAACAGTGCAGAGCCTGCTTGGGATTCTCCCTCTCTCTCTCTCTCTCTCTCTCTCTCTGCCCCTCTCCCATGTGGTGTGCCCTCTCTCTAAAAATAAATAAAGCATTGAAAAAGAGAGAGAGAGAATCAATGAGAAAGCCTATTAAAGTACAGATTGCAACACCTACTCACTAAAGGTCCAGATTCAGTCAACTCGGATATTCTCCAAGCCTCCAACCAATGTGATCTGTATAGAAGTGATCTTCAAACCACTGCTGGATAAACACCATCACAGGGGGATCAGACAAAGTACCCATCTGGGTCTGCACTACCAAACCGTTCGAACCAGCGCTTTGCCCAGGCAATCACTGCGGCTGTGCCCAGAAGAGACAGAACCTTGCATAAGGCAGAGAATAAAGTGAGGAAGACAGCATGGGTTGCTGTGACCAAATGTAGGGTCAGAAAACAGAAAGTCAAGAGAAGCAGAGAAGAATGAGTGTGGCCCAGGGCCAAGGACAAACAGGGCCATAGGTTACAACTTTTACATGGTGTCCTCGGCCTGATGTCACAAGGTTGGGCTGGACAGTGATGGAAAAGCCCCAAGAGATAATTACATCTGATCATTTATTTCAAGTATTTTTGTAGTCATTCTGTGTGGTAGGCACATTTTTCAGATGCCAAACTGCTTTCTGAAATACATTTCTCTTAACTAGTGGAATTGTTTGCTATTGAGTTACAGAGTTGAGTTTGCAGGTCCAGTTTTTGAGAAGCTCTTTCTTTCTTCATAGATGTTATTACTTTGTGAGGCACCCATGTATGACAGAAAGAGCATGCGATTTGGAGGTAGAAAGACTAGAATTCAATTTTGGATTCCTCTCACAAACTGGGTGACATCAAGCAGGTTATTCGGCCTCTTAGGGCATCACCTGTCTATTCTATAAAGTTGGGATGATTGTACCTAGCCTACAAGTATTTTGTGTGGATTAAATCAAATATGTCAAAGTAAAAAAAAAAAAACAACAAAAAACCAAAAACCCTTACCGTGCTTGGGGTTTAATGGGCACTGAATAAATGGCAACTGGTAACTAGTATTACCAAACTAGTCTATAGTCTTGAATAAGCCCATCATTCTAAAACTGCAGTTAGCAGATTAATACACTTTTCCAAATTATAAGTAAAAACTGAACTATGTTTTAATAATGTCAGCATAAACATGTATTTATATTTCTGATCATTGTATTAAAATAGGATGCATGACGAATGTGGGTTCTATAGAAATTTCAACACTTGGGGAAGGTTATTACTGTTTCCACATGCTTAATCTACTCCTTGTTTTTCTTAGATTTAAGCAGAATGTGTTCCTTCTATTGATAATCTTTGACTTGCCTGTGCCTATTTTCCATGCACCCCCTAGACAGGGACGGCCACTTGAGTATAGAAGGCCTGGATAGACCACCCTGGGGTCACAGAAATCCTTGTTTCCTCACTGTCATTTCCTAGTTCCAGCCTTTTCTACACTGTCCATTATTTACTTAAGTCCAAGATGCACTGCCAGCAAGTCTATTCTTTGTCCACCCCAGAGCATATAAAAGGGGAAAGGTACGTTACAAGAGCAATGGCAGTAAACTGAAAGAGCAAAGCCAGTCCCTATGCAGCTATTCTTTGTGGGCAATGTCTCGTACTTTATGGATTACTAGACTATGATTGGTGAATTCTATAAAATGATGAGTTATATGCTCAGAGGAGGAAGCAACTATGAAAGACAGGTTCAGTATAGCTTCAAAGAGGAAATGATATTTAATCTGGGATTATAATGGTAGGAAGGTCAAGAGTATTTCAGGCAGTGTGACTAGCATGTGCAAAGAAAAGGGAAAATACCATGTTGGGGTTAAAAGTGTGTGTGTGTGTGTGTGTGTGTGCACACGCACATGCATGCACATGCATATGCCTAGAGGTGGTGATAAAGGATTGAAGGTGCGATCAGAAAGGTAGGTTGGGATTGGACAAGGAATGGCTTTTAGCCCAAGCTGTAAAGGTAGTATTTATCCATAAATTTCAACTGGCTTTAAAAAATCATTTCAGTAGCAATGTGGGCATACATTGTATAGAACAAGAACGGAAGTGAGGAAACCAGTTAAAAGCCTAATGTATTATCTTTTAACTATTGGTACATCTCATAGACCACCTGCATGTTCCATACTAAAGTAGAGGTGGTCCTATCACAGAGAAAAAGGGGTAAAAACAATTAGCATCCTGTTTTGGTGACCTGTTTTTTAAGCAAACCAAAGTGAAATTCAGCCTTTGTTAATGCCCAAACAATTTTAAGACCTAGAATTGCATTTTGCTCATTTGAAAGGCCTTTTTTTCTTTTAGAATAAGTAGATTTCATTGGAAAATGGATTTTGCAGCTTACTCTATCAAAATACTCATGACCTAATCCTGCAAAACTAGGATTCTGAAGCCAGTTGCAGTGTGATTCCCACAGTACTTTCAAGCTACATAGAGCTCTTATCAGAACTCCACATCACCATGGAGGGGCTACAATTTGGACAAGGGGACCTGGCGCTCGGTGTTGTGACCTAATATAGAAAAAAACAATTACTGTGAAATTTCATGGATCCATAAGGAAAATCATGCTGTTTGCATTTATAGATTCTTTAACTCCCCAAAGTAGCTCCAATTTCTTCCTAACACCCTAATCATAAAATCTCTATGATTTTAGACAATTAGTGACCAAAGTTTTATTTAACCAGACCATTGCTTCCTCTCAAATCCTAAACTTATTATCAAAACTACCTTCAGTGGCCCTAAGAAAATCTCAAGAAGTTCTTTCCAAGTAAATTTAAAAGAGAGAAATTCCAGGGCATCCGGGTGGCTCAGTCGGTTAAGCATCCAACTTTGGCTCAGGTCTTGATCTCAGTTTGTGGGTTCAAGCCCCACATCAGGCTCTGTGCTCAGAGCCTGGAGCCTGCTTCAAATTCTCTGTTTCCCTCTCTCTCCTCCTCTCCTGCTCACACTCTGTCTCTGTCTCTCTCTCTCAAAAATAAATAAACATTAAATTTTTTATTTCAAAAAACAAAAGAGAGAAATTCCTTGTGATTTCTTTTTGAATCATTGAAACGGACTTGGGGTTAGGTCTTCTCATTGTCAGACTTGTTGAACAATAATCTCATTCTCTCCATTTATCAAGAAAATAGACAAAATCACCATGTATGTCAGTTCCAAATTATGGTTTTATAAAACTTCCATTTTATCATAAGTGAAATACGATGATTAATTTAAAAAGATGAGCCTGGGTTTAAATGCCACTTTTATTATAGCAAACATCATCACTTTCTGATGAGTCAATCTCATCAAAGAAACAAGAACAAAGCAAGATGTCATTCACTTTCAAAACTCTATTCAACCTCTTTTTAAAAATTAGGGACAATATTATCAGCTTCTCCTGGATGTCCTCTAATCTCTGATCTTTTCTACCATCTGCAGCTCCACTGGACTGACAAAACCTCTCTACCCTGAAGACCAGATGGAAGCATGAAGGATAGTAGATTTGGGGACTGATTTCAGATCTTGGTTCAAATTTAATCTCATAATAGTTCTGTAACCTAAAGCCAGACTATTACCTCGTCTGTCTCAGATGTAAAATGAAGGTAAAAGTAACCTGCTTCCTATGGGGTGTGTATCTGTGTATGTATATCAAACTGAGTTCAATAAACACTTGTTAATTTCTGATTATGTAAAGGGGAAAAGTTCAAACTTCTGACTGCACAAAAGAAGTCTGGCCAACAAAAATCACAAAAGAAGATGGAAGAAATGGATCCAAATATATATAAATGGACTCAACTGCCCAACTAAAAGACAAAGAATGTTGAACTATATATTTTTTAAATAGTCACATCTAAAATGAAATTTGCAAAAGGAATATCTAAAAACAAACCACAGAAAAGTTAAAAATGTAGAAAAATTACATATTAAGCATGTATTAACCAAAAGAATTCTGGTATAGTTACAGTAATATCAGACAAGAGATAATCTATAAGGGGATAAATTATTGTACTAGTAGAGAGGGCTTCTACATATTTAAAAAATGTTAGTTTTCTAGAAATATGTAAAACTACTAAACCTCTATGCACACAATAAAATACCTTCAAATATATACAATAAAAAACTATAGAATGAAAAGGAGAAACTAACAAATCAACCATAATCATAGTGAAAGGTTTTAACACACTTCTCTCAGTAAGTTAAAGATCAAGTAAACAAAGAATCAGAAAGTAGATAATATATTTGAAGAATAACAATAATCTATATATTAATATACATTAATGTACATAGAATATAATTAGAGAATAAATATTCTATTCAAGTATACATGGACTATCTATAAAAACTGACCATATAAGGAGTCTCAAATAAATTTCAGAGAATCCCATCATAATCTGCATTCTCTGATCTCAATAGTATTAAGTTAGAAATCAGTGAGAGGAGAACTTTTTTCAAGCCCATATATTTAGAAAACTAAAAATATACTTCTTTCAAAAACCTCTTTTTAATGTTTATTTATTTTTGACAGAGACAGAGAGAGAGAGCGTGCACACAGAGAAGGGGTAGAGAGAAATGGAGACACAGAATCCAAAGCAGGCTCCAAGCTCTGAGCTGTAAGCACAGAGCCTGATGTGGGGCTCAAACTCACAAAATGCAAGATCATGACCTAAGCCAAAGTTGGACGCTTAACTGACTGAGCCACCCCAGCACACCTAAAAAGTTAAAAATACAATTCGAAATAATTCATGGCTCAATGGAGAAATCATACAGAACATTTGGAACAATGACAAAAGCACTACATAGCAAAATTTGAGGAATGCAGTTAAAAAGGTAATTGAAGTTAAAACAAATAATCCTAAAATTTATGTGGAATCACTAAAGACCTCGAATAGCCAAGCAATCTTGAAAAAGAATAACACTTTAAGTATTGCAATTCCAGATTTCAAGATATGCTACAAAGCTGCAGTAATCAAAACAGTAGGGTGCTGGCACAAAAGCAGATACATAGAACAAGAGAACAGAATAGAGAGCCCAGAAATAAACTCACAATTATATGGTCAGTTAATCTTCAACAAAGGAGGCAAGGATATGCAATGGGAAAAAGACAGCCACTTCAAGAAATGCTGTTGGGAAAACTGAACAGCTATATGCGAAAGATAAAACTGGACCCTGGCTTATGCCATACACAAAATAAACTCAAAACGGAATAAGGACCTAACTGTGAGACCTAAAGCCATAAAAATCCTAGAAGAGAGATGCAGCAGAAATTTCTCTGACATAGCAACATTTTTCTAGATAGGGCTCCTGAGGCAAGGGAAACAAAAACTAAACTATTGGAACTACACCAAAATAAACTAATAATAATAACAATAAAATTTTTAAAAATTTAATGTTTTACTTATTTCCGAGAAAGAAAGAGAGACAGTGTGAGCAGCATAGGGTCAGCGAGAGAGCCAGACACAGAATCCAGAGCAGGCTCCAGGCTCTGAGCTAGCTGTCAGCACAGAGCCCGACCCGGGGCTTGAACCCACGAACCTTGAGATCATGACCTGAGCCGAAGTCGAACGCTTAACTGACTGAGCCACGCAGGCGCCCCATAATAAATTTTTTAAGAAAAGCTTTCACAGGGGCGCCTGGGTGGCTTAGTCGGCTAAGCTCTGGCTTCGGCTTAGGTCCTGATTTCACGGTTCGTGGGTTCGAGCCGGGGGTTGGGCTCTGTGCTGACAGCTAGCTCAGAGCCTGGAGCCTGTTTTGGATTCTGTGTCTCCCTCTCTCTCTGACCCTCCCCTGCTCACTCTCGCTCTCTATCGCTCTCTCTCTCTCAGAAGTAAATAAGACACTAAAAAAATTTTTTTAAAAGCTTTTGTAGAGCAAAGGAAACCATCAATAAAACAAAAAGTCAACCTAATGAATGGGAGAAGATATTTGCAAATGACATAGTCAATAAAGGCTTAGTATCAAAAGTATATAAAAAGATTATACAATTCAGCACACAAAAAACAAGTAAAAAAATTTAAAGCAGGCAGAAGATATAAACACACATTTCTCCAAAGACATACGGATGGCTAACAAACACATGAAAAGATTCTCAACATCACTTATCATCAGGGAAATGCAAATCAAAACCACAATGAGATATCACCTCACACCTGTCACAGTGGCTAAAATCAACAACACAGGAAGCAAGCGTTGGTAAAGATGTAGATATTAAAGGAACCCTCATGTACTTCTGGTGGGAATGCAAATTGGTGCAGCCACTGTGGGAAACAGTATGGAGGTTCCTCAAAAAATAAAAAATAGAATTGCCATATGATCCAGTAATTCCACTACTGGGTATTTACCCAAAGAATACAAAAACACTAATTTGAAAAGATATATGCACCCCATAATTGATATCAGTATTTACAATAGTTCAATTATGGAAGCCGCCCCAAGTGTCCACTGGTAGATAAAGGGATAAAGAAGATGTGGGGTGTGTGTGTGTGTGTGTGTATTTCTGTTCCAAATTGTGGAACATTTTATCATAAGTGAAATACCATGACTAATTAAAAAAAAATGACCCTGAGTTTAACTACTTTTATTGAAGCAAACAATATAATATATATGTATGTGTACATGTAGGTATGCTTGTATATGCATACATACAATGGAACATTACTTAACCATAAACCAAAACAAAACCTTGCCATTTTTGCCATTTGTGATGACACTAATGGATGGAGCTAGAGAATATAATGCAAAGTGAAATAAGTCAGTCAGAGAAAGACAAAAGCCATAAGATTTCACATGTAGATGGACTTTAAGAAACAAAACAAGCAAACAAAGAAAAAAGGAGACAAACCAAAGGACTGGTTCCTAACTATAGAGAACAAACTGGTGGTTGCCAGAGAAGAGGTGGGTGGGAGAATGGGTGAAACAGGTGAAAGGAATTAAGAGCACACTTACCATGATGAGCACTGAGTAATGTATAGAATTGTTGAATTGCTACGTTGAACACCTAAAACTGATATAAGACTGCATGTTGACTATACCAGAAGTATAAGAAACAAACAAACAAAACCAAGAGCAAAAAGAAAAAAAGGTAATCCAAGTAACATCTATAGCCACAAATGCTTTTATTAGAGAAAAAGAAAGGGTGAATACAAATAAAGAAACCAACCTGAGGAATTTTTTTTAAAAAAATCAATATACTAAAAACAAAGAAAAAGGGAAACTTAACTAGTAAAGATAAAATGAAATAGGAAATGAAGATATTAATAGAGAGGATCAACCTGACCAAAAGAATTCTCTAAATTGAATTGTAAATTTGACCAATTCCAGCAAGATTGATCAAGAAAAAACAGAAAAGGCACATTATGAGGAATAAAATTAAGTCATAATTACAAATTCAGCAGAGACTAACAAAATTTCTTTAAGGTTATAGCTTTTTTTGTCAATAAATTTGAGCAATAGGGAAAATCAACAAATTCTCTGAGAAGTTAAATTGTCAAAACTTAAGAAAAAAAATTAGAAACCTGAATATATCTATATCCATTAAAGGCATTGGTCCATCTGAACTTTTTTCATAAAGGGAACTCCAAGGCCAGACAGTTTTATATGCAAGGTCTATCAAATATTTAATAAGCAACTAATTCCTAAATCAGTTTCTTCCTTTTATGTTTTGTTCAACAAATATTTTTCGGCTGAAGGTATAGGCCTATATGCCTTAGAAAATTTTTGGAACTTTTGCCTATCATATGTAAATGGTTATCACATTTAGAATTGATTTTGTTTATGTTGTGATTTGGAATTCAATTTTCTATTTTTCCATATCCACTGTCCTTTCTGCCAAGTGTCAGATTTCAATATATATGTGTGTTTCTGAGCTGTTGTTTCATTGATTATATATCTATTTATTAGATACACTAATATCTACTGATAGAATTACCACAGTTTAATTATCTGGCCTCCTTCCTCACCCCACTTCACCCCTCGCACCTCCCACCACATAATTCTTCAGGAACATCTGAGCATCTGGGCTATTTTTACCTCTGTTTGTATGTATTTTAAAATATACTTTGAAAGTTCCATAAAAAATCTTGTTGGAATTTTGACTGAAATTTCTTTTAAAAATGTAGGTCAACTTGGTGAGAACTAATATCTTTATAATATTGAACCTTCTTTTTTTTTTTTTTACAAATAGTTTATTGTCAAATTGGTTTNATTGAACCTTCTTATGCTAAAATATGGTATATAGCTTCATTTAGTTCAATCTTTAGGCTTTTTGAATAAAATTGTCACAAATTTCTCCGGAATGGTCTTTATTTATTTTCCTTACTCCTACACATTATGTTAAGTGTATTTTTTTAAGGTCTGTTGCTGGTGCTAGAAAGGAAGTGGACTTTTATATTTTGAACTTCATATAGCAGCCTTGTTGAACTCTTACTAATTCTGATATTTGTCTCTATATTTTATGGGTTTTTCTATGATAATCTCAGCCACAAATAACAAAAATTTTGTTCCTGTTTTTACAATTTTTACAATTATTATTCCTGAAATGTTTACTGCAACACTGCATCTACACAGTCATAGTGGATATCATCCTGCTACTCTCTTTAAAGGAAAGGTTTTGTGCTTAGCATTGAATTTGCTGTTGTTTCATGTCTGATGTTTGGTATTTTAGATATGCCTTATCAGGTTAAGGAAATTCATGTCTATCTCTAGTTACATAATAGCATTTTATCAAATGATTTTACACCTTTAATATTAAATCTGTTAATGTAGTAAAATAAATTAACTATTTCTCTAATGCTGAACTTTGCTTTTCTGATGTAAATCCAACTTGATCATACATTAGCTTTTTGATGGATTCCTGAATTCAATTGCTAACATTTTAGTTGCTACTTTTGCATCCATGTTCATGAATATACTTAGCCTATAGAGTTTCTTCTCATACTCTCCTGGTTATGTTTTGATATCAAGGCTTTGCTAGAATAGCAACGAGGTTCAGCTGCAAATAACAGAAACCACTCTGATTATTTTAAGGAGAAAAGAGATTAGGTCCTTTTAAATTTGTTAGAAGGAGTGTCAAAACAAGTTTTAGGTTGAGGCTCCAAGATAGGCATCTAGAGAAATCTTGCACATGTGGCCCACCAACTTAATTGTTATCTCTGTTATAATTAAACACACACATACAGGTGTGATGGTTAAATTTTCTGTGTCAACTTGGCTAGGGTTTGGTGACCAGCTGATTGGTCAAACACTGATCTAGATATTGCTGTGAAGTTGTTTTATAGACATAATTAACATCTATAATCTGCTGACTTTAAGTAAAGGAAGTTACCCTCAGTAACATGGGTGAGCCTTGCTCAATCAGTTGAAGGCCTTAAGAGCAGAAACTGAGGTTTTCTAGAGAAGTGTGCCTCAATACTGTAATATGTGCATCCTGCCTGAGCCAGCATCCCAAACCTGCCCTACAGACTTCAGACCCAAGAGGACAATATTGGCTTCTGTCTGAGATTCCAGCCTGCTGTCCTGCTCTACATATTTTGGATTTGTCAGCCCCTGAAAATACATGAGCCAATTGCTACCAAAAAAAAGATATACATATCTTTATAGATGTATATACATTATGTATAATACATATAAATGTATAATACATTTATGTATAAATGTCTATAAATGCATATTGTGTCATATTATATGCATAATATACACATATTACATGTACGTATGTGTGTATATATATATGTATATATAGGAGTATAAAATGATACAGCCACCTTGGAAGACATTTTAGCAGTTTCTTACAAAGCTAAACATACTCTTACCATACAACACTGCAATTGTATTCCTTGGTATTTACCCAAAGAAGTTGAAAACTTACATCCACACAATATCCTGCACACAGATGTTAATAGCAGCTTTATTCATAGTTGCCCAAACTTGGAATCAACGAAGATGTTCTTCAGTAGGCAAATGGATAAAGAATCTGTGGTACATCCAGGCAATGGAATATTATTCAGTGCTAAAAAGAAAGGAGTTATCAAGCCATTAAAAGACATGGACATTGTTGTATTCTTTGGGTAAATACCTAGTAGTACAATAACTGGGTCATTGAGTAGTTCTATTTTTAACATTTTGAGGAACCTCCATCCTGTGCCTCAGTGTTTGTAGCAGCATTATCTACAATAACCAAATTATGGAAACAGCCCAAGTGTCCATCAACTGATGAATGGATAAAAGGATTGGTGTATGTATACAGTGGAATATTACTCATCCATAAAAAAGAATAAAATCTTGTCATTTGCGATGACATGGATGGAGCTGGAGAGTATAATGCTAAGGGAAATAAGTCAGTCAGAGAAAGACAAATACCATATGATTTTACTTTTATGTGGAATTTAAAAAACAAAACACATGAGCAAAGGGTAAAATAAAAAAAGAGAGAGAGGCAAACCAAGAAACAGACTCTTAACTACAGAGAACAAACTGGTGGTTACCATAAGGGAGGTGGGCAAGGCGATGGGTTAAAAAGGTATTAAGGAATAAGATGTGCACTTGTGATGAGCACCAGGGGTTATATGGAAGGGCTGAGTCACTACATTCTACACATGAAACCAATATTATACTGTGTGTTAACTAACTGGAATTTAAATAAAAAATTAAAAAGAAAAAGAAAAAGCAATACAGCTTCTACCAGACTCTCTGTTTTGGGATGCTCACCCTTGAAACATTTATGCAATGTAGGACTCTATGAAATTATTTTATTAATTTTTAATTATAAATATACTTGTTCATTGACCAAAAAAAAAAAGATGTAGAGGAATCTTAAATGCATATTACTAACCAAATGTAGCGCATCTGAAAAGGCTGGATACTGTGTGTTTCAACTATATGACATTCTGGAAAAGTCTTACTATGGAAAGAGTAAAAAGATCAGTGGTTGTAAGAGATAGGAGTGGACAGAGATGAATGAGCAGAGCACAGAGGATTTTTAGGGCAATACTCTATATGAAACATACTCTATATGATACCATAATGATGGAATACATACCCTTATATACTTATCCAAACCCACAGAATATACAACACCAAGAGTAAACTCCAATGTCAACTATGGACTTTAAGTGATTATGTGTCCCTCTACCTTCACTGATGGTAACAAATGTGCCACTCTGGAGGCGGTGTAAACAATGGGGAGACCACGCATAGGAGGGAGGGTATATATGGGAAATCTCTATATTTTCTTCTCAATTTTGCTGTGAACTTAGAAGCGCTTTGAAAAAAAATTAAGTCTTTAAAAAAAGAAGTCAGAGACTCACTAATCAGGGCATGAGATTGAATTTCTGTCACAGAAAGAAAAGCCGTCTCTCTTACCAGAATGAAGATATGTGGTGAGAACCAGTTGTATGAACTTGGATAAGACACTTATTCTCTCTAATCCTCAGTTTCCTACAATTTAAAATAAGGATAATTATATCTAAATCACAAGAATTAATTATGTTCAAGCCTCGTGCATTTTTTTTATTAGGAACGTTATAAAGTGAACTGAACTCAATTAAATTAAGGTGAAGTTATTTTCAGCAGATAGAACACCACAGCGTCACCCTAGCTGACATGCTATGTTGTCTCTGTATGTACAAGGTCATGAGGCAAGGCTGCTTGTATTTCCATGGCACATGCTGTGCACAGAGCACCTCTGGTTAGATTCCCTCCATGTCAAGACCAGCCACTGTCAGATGCTTTGCACAACTGCTGCACAATCAGAAAAATCTAGTCTTAAATACAGACTCCCTCAGGGCCTTGTCATCCAGTCAGTAATACTCCCTCCTCCACTGCACAGTGCAATACTGCCCTCCCCACCGCCTCCTCCACAGGGCCAACTGACATCTGGAGAATCTAGACAAAATGAGATTCTAGCCTATTAAGCATTTCCAAGACAGAAAGTCTTAGTGACTGTATAAAAACAAAAACAAAAACAAAAAAAGGAAAAAACAAACTAAAAGAAAACACATGAGAAACTGGTTTGTGCAACACACACACGCATACAACGTTTAAGCCTTTGGGATTTGGTCACCTTCTCAGCTGCAAAGCCTATTTCTGAATTGAGCACTTTCTCCATTGTTGTTCAGAGGCAGATAGCATGCCTTCTATCCTGCGTAAGCCAAGGGCAATGTCAGCACTCAACAAAAAGAAAGAAAACTGATGATAAAAACGTGAGGTTAGGGGCGCCTTGGTGGCTTAGTCGGTTAAGCGTCCGACTTTCGCTTAGGTCATGATCTCGCGGTTCGTGAGTTCGAGCCCCGCGTCGGGCTCTGTGCTGACTGCCAGCTCGGAGCCTGGAGCCTGTTTCAGAGTCTGTGTCTCCCTCTCTCTCTGACCCTCCCCTGCTCACGCTGTCTCTCTCTCTCCTAGAAATAAATAAAACATTTAAAAAAAAATTAAAAAAACAAAAACAAAAAAAAAAAACCGTGAGGTTAACACCCCGTGCAACCTTTTGCCAACTCCTGCTTTTGAAATTCTGTCACATGCTAACCCATATGGTTCCACATACCTTACCAACTAGTGGCTTCTCTCTTGGGAAATGACTCAAGCATACATTTGTCTTTCCGGGGATGGCTGAGTTTTCTAAAAGCCTCTGTCCTCACAAGCCTACATGCTTTTTGTTGAAGGAAAATCTTGTGAAAAGCAGAACATTCAAGAGTCATTAGAAGTTACACTCATAGGCTTTCATACTTACCCACAACCCTCCAAATAGACCTCCCTGTGGTTACTAAATTTTTCCTCTTGCTGAGATTTCCCAGCATGCCCTAGAATTATCAAGTAAAGCCAAATATTAAGAGGAAAATCTTGAAAATCCTTCAGTGCCTGGGGTGGAATCAAATCAGACAGGCTCTCCACTCTGGCACCAGCCAGCTGAGCTACAAACACTGACCCAGCCCATGCTGAGAAGACTCATCATGAGTAGAAACCCATAATGTTGCCAGAATACATTGTAGACTCACAAATGGGGGGAAATGAAGTATATAAAACAGTGGGAAAGTTTGCAGAAATAACAGTTAATATTTATTGCAGGCATTCATCTGTACATGGCAAGGTTGAAATGTGTTTTTTTCTCAGCATTTCTTTCTACCCTCAAGGCCTAATATTGGATAAAGATTCCGAATTCCTTAATCAGAGCAGCTACACACCATGTCTCAATTTGCAACTAAATGTAGCTGTTGCCAAAGTGAGCACTGGACCCAAAGCACAGCTAAACATTAAAAATGAGGGGAAACACAAAAACATGGAAACCCATATTCCTGGTCAAATGAATTTTATTATGCCAGGTTTTAGTGTCTTCTTTATGGATTCTACTTGGTTGCTCCGATTGCGAAGATTACAAAATAAAAATTAAGTGGCTGTGTAATATCTGACTTGTCAGTTTTTCCACCTGGCATTTCTTTCTTTTGCAGCATTAACTCTGTCTCAAGGTGAGGATGCATGAAATATGGAAAGTCACCTGTCTCGTTTAGTGAAATGGGGAGGGAAGCGGGCTAGAAGTCAGAGGGGCTGGCTTCTAAGCCCGCACCTGCTACTTTATGCTATGTGTCCTTAACCAAATCCCTAGGACTCCCTGGGCCTTACCTGTATTTAGCCTTTAACAGGAAATGTCATTCTCAGTAAAGAAAACATTATCTCTAAGACTGCTGTCTCCGATGAAAGGATCTCTGGGCATGGAAAGGCATGTCTGCCGAAAATCCATGTCTGGATAATCTGAATAACCAGCATCTATCAGGTAAAAATGGTGTTCTCGGGAAAAGCTGCTAATTCAGCTCACAACTCAACCGCACAGGTGTTCAGGGGTTTTTTTGTACTTTTGTATGTAACAGAAGGACTTTTTTGTAGTTTCATGTCATCACACAGAATGCAGGGAAAAGACATGTGGTCAAGAATTAAGATTTAACAAAATAATTTGGCTGCTCCGCCAAGGCCATTCTTAAATGAAGTTCTTTTTGTTGTCGTTGTTTTCTGCCAGCGCGTGTGGATGAGGAACACAGTGTGTCCCGGTGCAGCTGGTGGTACCGCCTTGATCCGCGCAAAGACGTCAGCAGCTTCACCTACCTGTGCTTTTGTACTAGCACTGCAAACGTCAGCACAGTGAAAGAAGCAAAAGTGAAGGTCGTTTTGACCTCACAACCCCGTGGAAGAGTCTCCAAGCACCCACGGATAATACTGTGATGTCCACTGAGCACATGTGTTAATATAAAAATGCCACGGCAGCACAAATATCTTCAGGACAGAGCAGACAGAAACAGGGAGGCAGGGGCGGGGATCCATTTTTTTAAAACACCAAGTTTCATCACCAGGCCTAATATTCAGACATTTGGCTCTGTAATACAGATACCTTGCATTTTTCCTTGTTGTTAACAACTTTTTAAAGATTTAGAGGATACTAGCTAATGAATGCACATTACTGTATATATTAGTTTCCAAGGGCTCGTATAACAAATCACCACTTCCAGTAATTTCAAAATGACAGAATTTTATTCTCTCATGGTTCTACAGATCAGACACCTGAAATCAAGGTGGTGGCAGGGCCACATACCTTCTGGAAACTCTATGGAAGAATTTCTCCTTGTCTCTTCCTAACTTCTGGTAGCTCCTGGGTGGTGCTTGGCTTATTGCTACATCACTCTAATCTCTGCCTGCTTCCATCTACACATCATGCTCTCTCTGTGGATCTGTCTGTGTAACTTCTCCTCTGACAAAAATCACCCATCATTAGATTTAGGGCCCACCCTAGTCCAGTAGGACCTCATCGAAACTCGGTCACATCTGCAAAGTTCCTATTTTCAAATAACATCACATTCATAAGTACTGGAGTTAGGACTGGACATATCTTTTGGGGTTTGGGGGGCCCAAGGGTTTGAATTGCTATTAATTATCATCATCATGTAGTGTAATGGGTTTGTGTCCCTTAAACCCACTATACTGCATGATCACAATGAATTAACTGCAATTGATGCTTCTCATGGCAACATGGATGAATCAAGCTTTTGAGCTTCAAACAGTTAGAAATACTGGGCAAGAAATTTTTTGAAATAGTTTAACTGAGGTATAATTGATATGCATTAAACCACACATATTCACAGTGTACAAATTTAGTAAGCTTTGACGTATGTATATTCCCATGAAATGATAACCACAGTCAAGATCATATACATATCCATCACCCTCAAAGGTTCCCATGTGCTCCTCTATAATCCTTTCTTCCCTCTCCACCCCCACCTCATGTCCCCAGGCAACCATGATCTGCTTTTTGTCACTATCATTAGTTTCTATTTTATAGAGTTTTATATAACAGAATCATGAAGCATGTGCTTTTTTTTGGTATGGCTTCTCTCACTCCACATAATTATTTGTGATTCATCCATGTTGCCACATGTATCAGTGATTCTTTCCTATTAATTGCTAATGTTCCATTATATGCATGCAACACAATTTGTTTATCTATTGGCCTAATAGTAGAAAGTTGGGTCGCTTCTTCATTTGACTATTATAAATAATGCTAAGAAAAAGAGTTTTAAATATTCAAAATACAAGTAATCTCCTTTTACAATATGCTATATATTTTATTTATTTATGAATCCAACAACGTTTTCATTACTATAAATAAAACTAAGCTTTGTGGCTTCCAAGACAGCTGGACTCCACTGGTGTGGACTATACCTTGTAAAGGTATAGCCTTGTAAAGAAAGATGCATGATAAATCAAGAGTTGAAAAAAGATCATTTTCTACTTAGTACTCCTACTCTTAGGAACTTAGCCTAGGGGTGCCTTTTGTGGCTCAGTTGTTTAAGCATCCGACTTTGGCTCAGGTCATGATCTCGCAGTTTGTGAGTTCGAGCCCTACGACAGGCTCTGTACTGACAGCTCAGAGCCTGGAGCCTCCTTTAGATTCTGTGTCTTCCTCTCTCTCTGGCCCTCCTATGCTCATGCTCTGTCTCTCAATAATAAATAAAAACATTAAAAAATTAAAAAAAAAAACACCCAGCAACCTTTAAAAAAAAAAGAACTTAGCCTATGGGTGCCTGAGTGGCTCAGCAGGTTACGCATCCAACTATTGATTTTGGTTCAAGCATGATCTCACAGTTCGTGAGTTCAAGCCCTGTGTCAGGCTCCACCCTGAAAGCACAGAGCCTACTTGAGATTCCCCCCGACCCCATCCCCTCAAAATAAATAAAGTTAAAAATAAAGAATCAATTAACAAAAAGAAGAAAAGGTAAGCTGATAAAGATATGTTCTTCAGACCTCTATAGAATAGTAAAACTACAGAAATGATCTAAACATATAATGAGGAAATACTGGACAACATGAGAGTGTGCTTCAAATATAATATCTGTTCAAAAAAAGCATAATATAAAATTAAATCTATATTATGACTGTAACCATATAAAATTCATATGTGTTTGTGGATGAGGGAACTCAAAAATTATTAATGTTATAGTTCCATAATGGTGAATACTTTTTCACTCTCTATATTTTTGTCATAAAACTTACATGATAATAAACAGTTGGGTGCTCTTAAATCACTAAACCCATAAGCTTCTCCTTGCTGATATGCAAGGCTCTGTGTACCCATCTGACCCATTCTCTGTCATCAGCAAGACAGAGATAAAGCAGGATGTTGTCAGAGGCCCGACATCTGTATTGCTACATGCAAATAGAACCAGGAGGCTGGTACTAGAAAGTCTTCTCTACTCTGGGAGAAGTCTACTCTACTCTTCTTTCAACTGATAATTATGTACATATAAGTGAAAAAGAAAATATCAAGTGTTGGTGAGGTCTCACACATCTCCTGGCGGCTGTGTGATTTGGTACGACTACTTTGGAAAACTATGTGGCGTTATCTAATAAAGAACATACTGCATATGCCATGACCAAAAATCCCCCTTCTAGGTAGAAATCCACACAGAATCCCATATGACAATGAGAATGAACAATCCACAATTACATACATTCAAACGGCTGAATGCCACACATGTTGACAGAAATAAGCCAGATGCAAAAGCTTTATATAAGCTTATTTACATAAATAAGCCAGACACAATTCCATTTAAGTAAGTGCAAAGCCAGGCAAAACTAATCTATGCTTTTAGGGTACAGGATAATAGTTGTCCTTGAAGGTGGGAGGGGAAATACCGAAAGGAGCATAGAGGCTTCTGGGGGGCTTATGATGTGCTACATATTGATCCAAATGCTGGTTATATGAGTGTGTTCAGTGTGTAGAAATTCATCAAGCTGTACCCTTATATGTACTTTTCTGTAATGTATATTATACTATAATAAAAGTTTTTCTGTAGAGTCAATAAGTATTATCAAAAGCTTTAAGAGTGTTACCAGGAGCTTTCTTTTTTATGTAGATACTGAAAGGAGGGCCAGTTGGCAGAGTTAGGGGAGTGTTGTGAATTTACAATGAACTAGAAAATCAGGGTTATATAGCACAGTGCATCTGGGGAACTCTGTAACCAGCCAGGAATGGTTATTGCTAGTCACAGAGCTGAAAGTTCTCAATAAATTTCGTTTCCTCCACTGCACACTGTCTGATGATTGGCAAAGAAATAAAATATAGAATCAAGGAGGCCAGAATGTCCTCTGTGAGAATAAAATGCATTGCCAATATGGCACACAGCTGCACCTCCATCCAAAGTTGTATGGAGCTGGTGAGAGGTCCAAGATGCTATATGGCTGGGAGAGCTAGCGTACGCCTGTCTGCCAGAGGCACCATTTGAAAAAGCAAACACAAAACATGCTTTCACTAAGATACCCAAGGGAAGGAAGGAAAACTCTTCTCCAACCACGAGAGGAAAGGAGGGAAGGGTATCAGCTTCTCATCTGGTTAAAGATCAGCTCCAGGAAGCACAGGAGAAAATGTCTGTACACCTGAAGAAGGGTTATTTTCCTTTAGTCCTCAAAAAATTGGGTTCTTGGAAGTTTATATAGGAGAAATAAAGCTGACTGCACCTGAAACAATTGATCGATTTCAGCCTCACTTAAAATGGGTCCACCCATGTTCTCTTTTCCTAACGTGATGCAGCAGGCAGGATGCAACACCAGCTCTTCAGTGTTCTTGCTAAAACACACACACACACACACACACACACACACACGGAACCTGAATCTAGTCAATCCTTTATATTCAAGCATCTAAAGGAAACATGGGATAGAAAAAGAAACATGGGGTGTTAAATCACATTATAAGGATACAGTAAGCCAAATCTAGAAGATGGGAAATTCTACAAGGATATCAGCCTGGTGTCCTCAATAATAGAGGCATTAAAGGGGGAGGATAAGGGAAAACTTGTAAATTTAAAAGAGATTTATAAGCCATACCATGAAAATGCAATGTTTAGCATTTAAATCCTCAAACAAACTGACCATAAAAAAGAGAGACATTTTTGAGGAACTCAGAGGAATTTAACCATAAAGAATGATTACAAATTTGGTTTTAAGTGATAATGGTTATTATGATTATGTTTTTTTAAACATCTCCATTAGTGATTCATATTAAAGTATTTATCTGATAAAAATAACATAAAGTCTAGGTCTCCCTAAAAATATTCCAGCAAAAACTGAAAATATTTTAAAGTCAGATGGAATATATGAAATAAAATAAAGCACCAATAATTGTTGAAGCCAGGTGATGGGTAGTGGGATTCATCATATTATTTTCTCCATCTTTTATTATTTAGAAATAATAAAAGGATAAATTAGAGCTCTGAAAGTTGACCTAGAGCAGTTTTCATGCTTTCTTGTTGAGTGAAAAGAGCAATATGAAGTAAAGTACATATAACAATTATAATAAAGAGACTATTTCGAGTTATTTACAAAACAATGACCTGTTTTGTAAAACACACACACATATATTTTTTTACATATATATGTGTGCTATATAAATACAAACATAAACAAATACATATATAAACACATATATGTATATATAAACACATGTATGTATATGTGTAACTATAAACACACATATATGTATGCTTACATATGACTTTAAGAGTACTGAGAATTATTTGGGAGGGCACAAGCTAGATTATAAACATGGACTAGCTCGGTGTAGAGGCTGATATGGGTTGGGAAAGTGTAGGAAAGGGCAGATAAAAATATTTCAGCTAAAAAAAGGCCTTACACTATGACCCAATGTATACATTGATATGAAATGATAGAAATGGGGCACCTGGGTGGCTCGATCGGTTGAGTGTCCGACTTTGGCTCAGGTCATGATCTCACGGTTTGTGGGTTTGAGCCCCGCATCAGGTTCTGTGCTGACAGCTAGCTCAGAATCCGGAGCCTGTTTCGGATTCTGTGTCTCCCTCTCTCTCTGACCCTCCCCTGCTCACACTGTCCCTCTCTCTCTCTCAGAAATAAATAAAACATTTTAAAAAATTAAAAAAAAGAAATGAAACAGCACGATCTGCTTACATTTCTGAAGCTGTTGTCCTAGCCCTGAGACCTGATGGCCGCCATAGAACTCTGAAAGTCTACATGTCAGCTGGGCACGAACAAACCAGGTGCTCCCGTAGCAGCGTGCAGTGAACTGAAGTGAAACAAATAGAAGTGCGTGTGTGGTCGGGTGTTTGGGATGGGGGCTGACTGGAAATCAATACTTCAGAAATCCACGAAACATTCACCACTGTGACATAGTCACAGATGGCAAGGAACCAAAATGAAATGTCCGCTGAGCACACAGGAGAGAACGAATATCTTTTTCAAAGCCCAAGTGGCAGTCAGAACGTGCACCAGCGCCAGGAAGCTGTGGGGCAGAGGGAAAGCTCTGACCCAGGGATCAGAGGTCTCTTGTTGACACCTTACCTTGGTTCATACACATACCAACTGCATGACCTTGGAAAAGAAACTTGAGCTCTTGGCCTCAATTGCTACACATGGAGAATACAAACAACACCTCACCTGTGATGATCTCTTGAGATAAAGTACATCTACTTCACTTTAACAAGTGCTGTACATTTGAAAGGGCTAAATAAAGATTTGCTTGGCTCCAGACACACATATGTGCACACCTCACCGCTCACGTAAACATCGTCATATAGAAATACACACCATTCAGGGACACCTGGGTGCCTCAGTCGGTTTGTGTCCAACTTCAGGTCAGGTCATGATCTCACAGTTTGTCGGTTTGAGCCCCGCGTCGGGCTCTGTGCTGACAGCTTGGAATCTAGAGCCTGCTTTGCATTGTGTGTCTCCCTTTCTCTCCGCCCCTCCCCAGCTTGCACTGTCTCTGTCTGTCTGCCTGTCTGTCTCTCAAAAATCAATAAACATTTAAAAAAAAAAGAAGAGGGATGCCTGGGTGGCTCAGTTGGTTAAGTGTCCAACTTCGGCTCAGGTCATGATCTCACAGTTTGTGAGTTCAAGCCCTGCGTTGGGCTCTGTGCTGACAGCTCAGAGCCTGGAGCTTGCTTCGCATTCTGTGTCTCCCTCTCTCTCTGCTCCTCCCCCACTCATGCTCTGTCTGTGTTTCAGAAATAAACATTAAAAAAATACATACCATTCACATATAGCAGTGCTGTGTATACATAAGTGTGACAACAACATAACTCTTCTCCCAACTGACAGATGGGAAAACCAAGGCTTAAAGGCCTTAAAAAGCTAAAGGTCATATAGTAACCCATTATGATGCTATTGGGATCTAGCAGATATATGTATTTAAGTGGTCTCATTCATAGCTTTTAAGTATTATTTCTGACCTGGAAAAGGATTTGTAATCCTTAACCTGAAAAACTTCTAAAACCAGCTGCTGTCAACTAAATTATGTCCACCCTCCAAATTCCTATGTCAAAGCCTTAACCTGCAGTGTGATGGTATTTGGAGATAGAGCCTCTGGGAGGTGACTGGGTTTAGATGAGGCTCTGAGGAGGGGGCCCTCATAATAAGACCAGTGTCTTTATAAGAAGGACACCAGTGAGCTTACTCATTTACTCCCTGCTATGTTGAGGACACAATGAGAAAGCAGCCATCTGCAAGCCAGAAAGCAAGCCCTCACCGGAAATGGAACCCAGGCAAACTTTGGTCTTGGACTTGCCAGACTCCAAAACTGTGAGAAAATAGAGGTCTGTTGTTTAAGCCACCTAGTCTATGGTACCTTAGTTATGGCACCCCAAGAAGTCTAAGACACCAGGCCAGCAGCCTCTAATCCAGGCTTTCACAATATTCTGAACTTCCCCTATCACAACACTGGTCACCTTGCGTTGTCAGGGCAAGTTCCAGCTGTGTGGCCTTGGGCAAGTTACTTAACACTTCCCTGTGCCTCTGTTTCCTCTTCCATACAATGGGGATAATAATGGAACCTAGCTCATAGGTCTTCCCACATGGTACTGTCATGACTAAGTGATGTAATACATGAACTCACCCAGGACAGGATCTGGCAAATAGTAAACATGTAATAAGTAGGAGAAGCTATTGTTGTTACCATTGTTTTTGGTGTTACCTGTCTACTTGGCTAAATTATAAACTCCATAAGGGCCTAGAAACTTTGATTATCTTGCTCACAACCTGTCACCTTAAGAATAAACACAGTAACTCAGCACATAAATGAATATCTGCTAAATGAACAACTAAATGATGAGAAAGGAGAGAATGATTCAGCGCGAGGGAAACTGTTTTCAGGAAGTACACACTGCATCTATAAATAGAAACAAAAGCTATTTTCTCAGAGATTTTAAGCTGATATTTATAAGTTGCAATTTAATTGATTCAACACACTGCCAAAAAGATGAGGAAAGAGCAGTATAATATTCTTGCGCATAATAAAATAACCACCATAGACGGGTTGGGGGTGTGCTCCATCCTGAAGCCCATTTTAAAGCCGCTTGAACAACCACCGTGCGGGTTTGGGTTTTTCATTTAATTTTAATAAAGTATTTTACTGGAGGAAGTTTGGGGTATAATAGCAATGAAGTGTGTCTACTGCTTTAAGTGACTTTTCATTTCATTCCTGGACACCTGAGGAGATGAATATGCTAATCTTAATGCCTGGGAGTTGGGGTTGCTGGTTATCCAAAAGCAAAATGTCATGTACAAAAACTTATTTTTTATTGTTTAATATCCAACTGTCTGGACAGCAAATCAGAATGACAAAAACAATAGCTATTTCAGGACAGGGCACCACATGTATTATAGAAAATGCATCTCATTTGGAACTAACTTTATTCCTATTCTTGATGAAAGATCAATGAAAATGTGAACTTTAAAATATTCCTCATTGCTTCCTGAACATGGATGATTATGAGCCTTTAATTTTGTTTTGACTGAAATCATAAAGCAAAGCACGGATATATTGCAGAGCGGTAACCACACCATCTGCATAAACAATCCATATCTCTAGGCAAACCTTTTATAGCCTAAATAAGTCTAGAAGACAATGAGAGCAGTAAGTAACTTAGATTTAAAAGCGAGACGGTGATCTGTAGCTCAAGGAAATCGGAACGGGCAGAGAGACTATTCATTCTATTACCAGGACTATGGTAGACAACTCTTCAACCTTATCACATATCTCAAAACAGCAGAGCATTATTCCTACCTTGGACTAAATTGTCTGAATATTGTCCCTTTCCTCTAAAGTACAAATAAGTTGCTCAAATGCGTAAACTTAGTCCAAGATAAGGAGGGAAGAAAATGCTCTTCTGGTCCATTCTCAGCAGCCTTTCGGTATACTGCCAAGATAAAGCTGCCCAGAGATTTCAACATAACTGTGTTTTGGACAATATCCACGTGTCATCTCTGTCAGACTCTCCCCTCACCAATTCTTATGAAAAAGGGTGAAAGAACATATTCATAAAATCCTTATGTACATTTGTTTGAGGAGGTTAAGTCGTGTTGGAAGGGGAGTCCAGAAAGTTTCTTTCTCCCACTGAAAATCTATAGTGGCCATCATTGGTGGTTCCATGCATCAAACTTCTGAGTCAAGCTAATTTAGACAAAGTTTTGACTATGCTGTTTACTTTCTTTATCAAAAGACCCTCCCTCATTTTGCATATATTGGTTCAATGGCATAACCTTGAAGTTTTGACCAGACCACCTTCTCTTTTCTGAGGACACTTCACTCTTACACTGGGCACCACCATTTAGTCATATGGCTTTAAATATTGTCTATATGCTGATGTTACCCAAATGCTTATCTCCATCTCTGACTTCTGTTTGAGTTCCAGACTTTTATATCTAACTTCCCACTTGGTTTATCCATTAGGATGAAGACTAGGAATCACAAATATAAGGAACCACAAACACAAAAACAGAACTCTTGATTTCTCTTTAACACTATTTCTCTTCCAGAAGTCTGCTCACTTGCTCAAGCCCCAGATCTAGGATTCATCCTTGATTATTGCTTTCCTTCTCCATCAGCAATCCCTGACATCTGGCCTCCAGAATAAACAGTAAACAAGTAAAACACATAAATATGAATTAACAAAGTGATAAGTTTCATGAAGACTATGAAACAGGTTGATATGAGAGGAAGGAGTGAGGTCCTACTTTTGAAAGGCAGCAAGGAAAACCTTTTGAGGAAGGTGGAAATTCTGCTATCTGGATGTCCAGGTGGAGGTGTCCGTGCATAGATCTAGGGACCAGCCGTTCCAGGCGGAAGGAACAATGACACTAAGGCAAGAAGGAAGGCTGCTTTGACCAAGAGGAGTCTGGGGAAGGGAAAGGGAGGAGTACTATGAGCTCTGTTTGCAAAGGAAACTAGAATCAACTCATATGGGATATTTTAAGCCAAAATCAGGAGTCTGGAGCTTGTTTATCTGAATGCAATAGCAAGTCACTAGCCGACTTTAATCTGGAGAGCGACAAGATTTATCTTATTTTTAAAGGATCACCCAAGAAATTGAATTATTCTTTTAAAAAAGTACAATTCAGAGAAAAGATGCAGCAGTGATACAAAATTAATGGATTCTCTGAGTGTAATTTGAAGTTTAGATAAAAAAGGATTTTAACCCAAGTACCGTAAAGGATATTCTTATAGAACTCATGGTATCTATGGGAATAATATTGAAAAGTATACAGTCAAGTTTCCAACTATCCTTTGGAAATGACGGGGATATGTTGATGGAATGTTGGTAAAGGTACAGTGCCTTGAATTTTCTTCTCCATGTTGTAACAGTGACCCACATGTATTGCTCCAAGTGATTAGAAGATAGTGTAACATTTTTTAAATACCATGGCCCTATATGTGATCTAATTGTTCTGGTTTGCATCAAGACAATGTGATTTACAAAGTTTCTGCTGTACAAAACTAATTAAAAATATTTCAAAAGGACTTCACATTAATAAAGGATTTCCTGTGACATTCATTAAAGAGTGAACTCTTTCAGGGTGTGAAAGTAGATTTGTATAGGTCACTAACAACCTGAAAGACTCTGGGAGTAGAAAGATATAAAACTGTTGTTAGGAGGCAATGCCAAGTGAAGATCAGTCAAAAATGACATAAAGTATTTTTGAAACCTTTAGATGAATTGGGTGGAAAATATCTCAATTTATAAGCCATTTTGCAAGAACATATCAATTATATACACTTGCACACTGTCTATAAATTCTTTTAATATCATAAATAATAGCTGGAAGGATTTTCAATAGACAAAATAAATGTGTCTCTTTTTTATTTTCTGGCTAACATTCTTGAGGGGGAAGTCAGTCCATTTATTTCTCCTCATTTTGGTCTTTCATTCTCTTCTCTATTGAGGTCAGTCTTGATTCAGTCCCACCAGGTCTCATCTGCTCAAGCATTGAGATTTTTCATGTATTAACCACATTCAACAATTATTTTTTAATCCTTATATTACTTGACTTCTTTCTAGCATTTGATAGCTTTAATCATATGAAACTTTTGGAAACAATTTCCTTTGGTTCAACTTATACCATGTCCTCTGGCAAAATCTCCTTCATACCTTACCAGCCCTTCTCTTGTCTTTTTTACTGGCTTCTCTTTCTTAGTTTACTCCCAAAGTGTGGCCTTCCCCCAGGGCTCCATCCTCAGCCCCCTTATCTTCCTCTACAGCCCTTGCTTGTTGATCTTGTAAGCACCAACACTTTTAGTTATAATTCAGTATTCTTATCTCAGATATGTATCTGTGGCCCCTCTTTTCTGAACTTTTGGCCTGATTTTCCAATCTGAGTTATTTTATCGTACTTAATAAATCCCTGCATCACTCACTGCTCTTATCCCACCAAGTTTTCAGTCTCTTCATAAGTTCTGCTTACTCCTTATTTCCCAGTTCATTCCTTCATTTCACAACCTTGAAGTTTGCTCAAATCCAGAAACTTCTCTGCATCCCTACTGCCACTATTGTTTTAGGCCCTCAGCATTTCTTACTGGATTATTTCACCAGTACCCTAACATGTATCCTAATTTCTTCCTCTTAACACCCACCCTCGTTATACAGTCACAATTATCTTTTTGTTTTAATTTAAGTTTTGGTTAATATGCAGTGCAATATTGGTTTCAGGAATAGAATTCAGTGACTCATCACTTACATACAGCACCCAGCGCTTATCACAAGTGCTCTCCTTAATACACATCACCCTCCTAGTGCATCTCCCTCTCACCTCCGTCCATCAACCCTCAGTTTGTTCTCTATCATTAAGAATCTCTTGTGGTTTGTTTCCCTCTCTCCTCTTTTTCCTCCTTCCCATATTTTTATCTGTTTTAGTCTTAAATTCCATATATAAGTGAAATCGTAGGGTATTTGCCTTATTGACTTATTTCACTTACCGTAATACATTCTAGCCTCATCCATGTCATTGCAAATGGCAAGATTTCATTATTTTTGATGGC
>NW_027529568.1:0-518 GCF_008692635.1 Crocuta crocuta
TGTTGAATTCAATTTGCTAGTATCTTGTTGAGAATATTTGCATCCATGTTCATTAGAGATATTGGCCTGTAGTTCTCCTTTTTTGTGGGGTCTCTGTCTGGTTTGGGAATCAAGGTAATGCTGGCTTCATAGGATGAGTCTGGAAATTTTCCTTCCATTTCTATTTTTTTGGTACAGCTTGAGAAGAATAGGCATTAACTCTGCTTTAAATGTTTGGTAGAATTCCTTTGGGAAGCCATCTGGACCAGAGTCTTATTTGTTGGGAGATTTTTGATAACTGATTCAATTTCTTCACTAGTTATGGGTCTATTCAAAATTTCTATTTCTNCCCATTTGAGTTTTGGTAGTGTGTGGGTGTCTAGGAATTTGTCCATTTCTTCCAGGTTGTTCAGTTTGTTGGCATATAATTTTTCACAGTATTCTCAATAATAGTTTTATTTCTGAGAAATTGGTTGTAATAAGTCTATTTTCATTTGTGATTTTGTCTATTTGGGTCCTCTTTTCTTTTTGAGAAGTCT
>NW_027529569.1:0-907 GCF_008692635.1 Crocuta crocuta
CCTAATTGCCTGATTGGCCCATTTATTCTTTAGTAGGGTGGTCTTAACCTCCATGTTTTTGGGGGTTTTCCAGGCTTCTTTCCGTGATTGATTTCAAGTTTCAAAGCATTATGATCTGACAGTGTGCATAGTATGATCTCTATTCTTTTATATTTATTGAGGGCTGCTTTATGTCCCAGTATGTGATCTATCTTGGAGAATGTGCCATGTACACTTGAGAAGAAAGTAAATTCCCTGGCCTCAGGATGTAAAGTTCTAAATATATCCGTCAGATCCATCTGGTCCAATGTGTCTTTCAAGTCCATTATTTCTTTAGTGATTTTCTGTCTGGTTGACCTATCCATTGCTGTAAGCGGAGTATTAAAGTCCCCTGCTATTAGCACATTCTTCTCTATGAGCTTGTTTCTCTTTGTGATTAATTGTTTTATATATTTTGGAGCTCCCATATTCGGTGCATAGACATTTATGATTGTTAGTTCTTCCTGATGGATAGACCCTGTAACTATTATGTAATGCTCTTCTTCATCTCTTGTTATTGTCTTTAATTTAAAGTCCAGTTTGTCTGATATAAGTATCGCTACTCCGGCTTTCTTTTGATTTCCTGTAGCATGATATATATTTCTCCATCCCCTTACTTTTAATCTGAAGGTATCTTCAGGTCTAAAATGAGTTTCTTGTAGACAGCATATAGATGGATTTTGTTTTTTTATCCATTCTACTACCCTATGTCTTTTGCTTGGAGCATTCAGCCCATTTACATTCAGTGTTATTATTGAGATATGTGGGTTTAGAGTCTTTGTGTCCTTTGTGGAGTTCATGCTTGTGGTGGTGTCTCTGGTATCTTTGTTCCTTGCAACCTTTCCTTCAGAGCATCCCCCTCAGGATTTCTTGTAGGACTGGCTTAGTG
>NW_027529569.1:2874-62274 GCF_008692635.1 Crocuta crocuta
TTTAGCGCCTTGCCTTCCCTCTAGAGCTCCAGCCCGCTAGGAGCACGGCCGCCGGTGCCTGCGCGCCTCCTCTGGGGTCCAAGCCCGCCTCGAGGGTAATGGCTGCAGGCGCGCAGCCTCTCCCAGCCAGCCAGGAGCCAGCACAAAGCAGCAAATCGAGAGCGCAGCCCCTCCTGGGCGACTTGTAGCTTGGAGGGGCCTGACGCGCAGGTATTTTGTGCTCAAAGATTTTCTACCCCCCGAGCGGAGGTTTTTCCACTGAGTGGAGGTTTTTCTGTTTTGGACTCTCTTTTTCCCCTCTCACTCCCCACAGAGGGGGTGGCCCGTCTCTCCAGTCTCCAATCCAGGCCTGATTTTTACTTCCCCAGTTCGCACTCACGTTAGAAGGCTTTTTCAGTGGAGTCTGCGTCCTTTCTCTCCCAATCTCTTGGGTGTGGTACGGTTTCCTATGGCTTCAGGTCTTTTCCGTGTGAAGCCTGGGCGCGAGGGCAGGTACGGAGCTCCCTACTTCTCCGCCATCTTGCCCCTCCCCCCTAATGTTTAATTATTTATGAGAGAGAGAGAGAGTGACAGTGTGCATGAGTGGGGGAGGGTCAGAGAGGGAGACACAGATACTGAAACAGGCTCCAGGCTCTGAACTGTCAGCACAGAGCCCCATGCGGAGCTTAAACCCACATACCCCAAGATCGTGGCCTGAGCCAAAGTCAGACCCTTAATCGATGGAGCACGCCCAGGAGCCCCCAAGTTTTTCATGACTTTAAAATAAAAATTAGTTTTATTTTCAATGTAAACTCTTTGTCAAAATATAACAAAAGAAATGAGTGTTCATTGTGCAATGAATTGTCAAAGTTAACACAATTGTATAACATTCAAATCTAGATATAGAACATTATTAACATCCCAAAGTTGTTTTTGTGCACCATTTCAATAGTAAAACACCCATACTGAACTCGAACATCAATTTTACTTCATTTCAACTTAATGTGAACGTTATCTGAAGTTGGAATACTTTAGTATCTGGCTTACCTTGTTCAGATTATCTTTCAGAGATTCTTCGATGTTGATTCCTCTAGTCTGTGTTCTCATCATTCATTGTGCACTATGATTATATATGAAACCACTTCTATTGAAAACAGGCATTTTTTTTTTGCATTGTTTCAACTCCTGAGTATTATGTATACAGCTGTATTGAATGCCTTGTATACATCTTTTGTTGAATATATGTTAGACATGAACGGGTATCATCTCATGATTTGCATTTCCTTGATGAGAATGAAGTTGAAAGTTTTTATATGTCTATTGGTCATTCCAAAACCCTCTTTTATGAAATGCCTTTGTAAGATTTTTGTCTATTTTTCTGTTAGCTTACCTGATTCTTTTTAATTGATTCTTTTTTCATAGATGCCATTGTTCTGGGGAAATTCCCTACTTTTTTTCCCCTTTATTTTCTTTAACATATTTATCAAAGTATTTTAAAGTTTTTGTCAGGAATTCCAATACGTTGATCACTGCAGATTAGAGTTTACTATGCATTTGTTTTTCATTTTGATCATATGGTTGGGTATATTTTAATGATAAATATTGTGTTTTAAAAGTCTCCACATGATGAGCTTCCTTGACAGATAATTACACCTTCCCTCTACTGGGCAGATGGAGTAGAGGCTAACCATCTTAATGCAAAGAGGCCTGTTTAATCCACATGGGAACCCAGGACAGTTGTCTACATTTGATGTGTACTTGATCATTTTATTTTATTTAGTTATTTTTTAATGTTTATTTTTGAGAAAGAGAGAGAGAGAGAGAAAGAGATAGTGTGAGAAGGGGAGGGACAGAGTGAAAGACATAGAGAATCCAAAGCAGACTCCAGGCTCTCAGCTGTCCGCAGAGTCCACACAGGACTCAAACTCACAAACGGCGAGGTCATGACCTGAGCTGCAGTCAGACACTTAATTGACTGAGCCACTCAAATGCCCCTTGATCACCTAGGATTTTAAACTCTCTAGCATCTATGAGGGCCCCTTCTGTGGTTGATACCCAATTCTAGAATTTTCTCACAAGACTGAGAAAATGCTGCCTGAATTTAAAACTCAGCTTAGAGTTTTAGATTCCTTCCCTGTAAAAGCCCAGGTTGGCACAAGCCCTGCACGCTGGAGCCCATGTTCCCAGCACGTGCTCTCTGTCCACAGCCAATAGCTTCCTGCTAGCACAAGGGTCCATCTCTGAGTTCGTGCTTAGAAAACAGTGAGATCTTCCAGAATAAAAGTGGTTGTGGCTGTCAGCTCACCTCCTGGAGGCTTTCATCTTTAGGGTTTTAGCCACCGCCCCGCCCCCTCCAACACCCAATCTCACTGACATTGCAAATTTCTGATACTTTTAAAGAGATGATTTCCCTATTTTAACCAGCGTTTTAAATTTTCTTTGGCTGGAATGCTGATCTGATGTAAAGCATTTCATTCTGTAGAGAAGCAGAAACTCTTAATCACAATGGATTTTTTTAAAAAAATATGTATATTTATGTAGGTATATGCTCATATATGTTCAAAGGTAGATGTGAATTAAGATGTTTTGAACTAATGAAAATTACATGCAAACCTAACACTTGGGTTTTGAGACTTTAAGAATAGAGGGAAATGGACATATGTACATCATAGCTATACTTAGACTTCTTCCATGTGCAAGTTTGAAATAGTCTATAATCTATAGTTAATAAATACCCACTATGTAGCATGCACTCCTACAGATTTTGCTTGACTTTTGCAATAAGACAATGGATAGTCTTTCTATCATATTCCTTTATAATTTCATCAGGCAATTCCTATTACTGGGAAAATATCTAAAAATAAGGATGAAAATTACTTGATTTATCCTACCTAGGGAAGGAAAACAGAAGTAAGAATCTAGAATCATAAAGGCAGACTGAAATGGGAATGTGTATAGATGAAGTAGGAGAAAGAGAAGGAAAAGTAAATAAACCTAAAGAATGAGAAAATGGATTTAGCTAAAATTTTTAAAATAAGAAAGAAAGTGTCTGGATGCAATTAATTGTTCTTCTTTGTCATTAAATAAACATTATGGGGGCACTTGGGTGGCTCAGTTGGCTAAGCGTCCAACTTCAGCTCAGGTCATGATCTTGTGGTTGGTGGGTTTGAGATCCACATCAGGTTCTGTGCAGACAGCTCAGAGCCTGGACCTTGCTTCACATTCGGTGTTTCCCTCTTTCTACCCTTCCCCACACTCACACTTTGTCTGTCTGTCTGTCTGTCTCTCTCTCTCTCAGGTAAACGCTAATTTTTTTTTTTAAAGAAATAAACTTTATGGAGTTATAAGATTTGATTTTCATGTTGACTGGAAACTGGCGATGAACAATCTTGTGGGTTATTTTCACTCCAAGTTTTAATTTAAAGCTCTGTTTTATCCTTTACTTAAACTTTCTTACACCTTTATTTTTTCTGATGCAACTTGCTTGATATGCTGCCTTTCCTAGTTTTGTTTCATTTTTTTTTAAATTTATTTATTTATTTATTTATTTTTTAATAGTTTATTGTCAAATTAGTTTCCACATAACACTCAGTGCTCATCCCCACATAGTTTTGTTTCATTTTTCAAAAATTATAGCATTCTTAGGTTTCACGTGCTACTTATCTCTTCTGACTGATCATTAATGAAGATATTATTGAACACTTTCTGGGAATTATTTTAGGCTGCAAGGCAAGTTAAGTATGTCTTACATTATCTTATAAATTGCTATCTATGCAATTCTCACAGTCTGGTTGATTCCCCACCGTCACCATTTGACTTTGTTAGTTTCTCTAAATGAATACTGTCTACATATTTATAGCAAGCTTTAGGCTGTGATGGTGAGAAACAAGATTCCTTGTTCTTCCTAATCAAAATGTTCTTAGGCAAATGTTAAAGCTTATTGTCTTTGCCTTACAATCTATCAGTTATTTCTTTTCACTTGTTAGAGTAGACATCAAGGAGTAAACTTAAAGTCATGTATCTGAGAGAATGCCTGCTCAGCAGGAATAGTTTGATGTACTCAGATCACCTACATATTAAAATTGTCAATATATATCTATAAATGTAATATACTTGAATTGAAACTTGAACATAAATGTCATATTTTAAACTTACACCTAAGAAACATAGCTATTTGAAATATGCTTGATTTTAGTATAATGTTAATTTCAATAAACCCATGATAATATTAGTTATTAATATTATTAACATGTTATTATTGTTATGCATGATTGTTGATGATAATAGAAATATCCAAGAGCTATTCACATAATATTTTATCGAAAACACCTACTTTTACACATGACAAGAGGAACTATTGATTTTACTAATAATTTCATAAGGAAAACTGTGAAAGAAAATGTATATCCTAATTCAGTCAATATCCTTCTCATTTTTTTTTCTTTACAGATACTATAGAATAAGTAAATATAGGAAATTTCTTGACCTAAGAAGTCCCAAACTTTGTATTGTAACACAAAATGTGTGCTATCACTAACAAAGCAACTGTTTCTTGGATTTCCAGTTATTCTTCATTCACAGATATAGTTTACAAGATAAAAGAGAGTGAGTTTTTGTATAATAGTATTTGTAATTTTATGTTCCACCTGTGGGAAGAAATCTTACTAGAATCATTAATGGTAAAGCATATATCTTTACTAGTAAAACAAACATAGTCTCCAAACCTGAAAATTCCTGAATATTGAGTTCCCAAATCTGTTTTAAAAGATTTTCCTGATATAAGAATAAACTTTCCTTGCCATAGTAAGAACGATTTTTTACAGCTAAAGTTGTATTATGAGTCATTAGGATGAATCTAGAATCTGTCTAATGAAGTTCTTACACACAGAAACAACACTTACATCTGTATATGTAATACTCAGTGATAATTTTTAACAAACAATTCTAATTTTTCCCTGAAGGAAAACAGAATTTCAGAAATAAGACAAAACTATTTGGTATGCTTTTCCATTTTTTATTGGCTCTTGCAGTGCAGAACATTTAGTTTATGACTCAAAGTAGAAATTCCTGATTGTTTTGTAAAGCTGTCCTTTAGATATTTGTCGCAGGACTAACCCAACCTTAATGCTTCAACGGGGACAAGTTCCAATTAATTCTTAAACTACCCTAGTGTAGTGAATTGAGTAGCATCCCCCTGAAATTCATGGGCATGAACCTCAGAATGTGATCTTTTTTGGAAATAGGGGGCTTGCATATGTAATTAGTTAAGAAGTTTGAGATTTAATCATCTTGAATTTAGAGGGAGCCCCAAGTCCCATGCCCAGTATCCTTATAAGAAGGGGGGTGGGGGGGGGACAGAGCTACAGGGAGGGGAGAACACTAGGTAACAAGGGAGACAGAGATTGAAGTTATGCTACCACAAGCCAAGGGATGCCTGGGGCTAACAGAACTTGGAACAGGCTCGAAGGATTCTTCCACAGAGACTTCAGAGAGAGTACGGTGTACACCTTGATTTTAGATTTCTTGCCCTGGACTTGTAATAGCACAAATTTCTGTTGTTTTAAGTCATCCAATTTGCTATCCTTTGTTATAGCAGCCCTAGGAAACTAACACACCTGGCGTGGATTGCTTTGAAGGGTAACTTTACGAGAGGCCCTCTGGAGAGTTGTTTTATTAGTGTTACTATAGCAACTTACTGAGCCTGTGTATAACAGAGGAAGGAACCGGTCATGGACAAAAAACGAAAAAAACATAGACTGCTAGTAGATGTCAGAGCTAATACGAGTGGGAACAGAAAAAAGTTATAGAATTGTACAATCATGTATTCAACCGTGAATATTAGTAAAATAAGTATTTCTAAGAACCTAGTTTATGCCAGACAATGTGCTAGGTACTAAGGATATAGCAGACATTAAAAAAAAGAAAAGTCCCTGCTCTTGAGGTGCCTTCAATTTATTGAAATAATAAGAAGAATAATATGTATTTTATACATGTCATTTACTGCTATGAAAACAATACACACAAAGTTTTATTAGAATATATAAAAGTCCCTTATGGCAACCAAAACAATGGTTCTCAACTTTAACTACATTGAAATCACTTAGAAAGCCTTTAAAAATTATATAAGCTTCTCTCCCTCCTCAGAGTTGCTGATTTAACTCGTGTGTTTTTGTTTGCCTGTTTGCTTTTCTTTTGTTTTTAAATATCCCTAGTTGCTTTCAGTGACAAAACTCTGAAATTCTCTTGGAGTGCAGGTTTTTTGGATTAGTGCTCTTCTTACCTCATGGTAATAAGGTGAGAAAATGGATGCTGTTCCCTCAGGATACAGGATAGATTGTGCTGGACATGCGACACAATGTCTCATGGCTGCTCCCACAGCCAGTCTGGCAGAGGATGGCCCAGGGGCTCCTGGTGGCTGCACCCACAGAGAACTCAGCTCTGTGATTCAGAGTAGCCTGTCCTTTCACATTCATAGGAGACCGATTCAAATCCTAACCTATTTAATGGTGGGAATCCTAGTTTTCCAGTCCCATTAAGTATCCAGGAGAAGTTACTTGTCTTTTTAACAGTCACGCCAGGGTCCAGGCTCTTGGCTTAGGTTCTCTTGTTCTCTTCATGTTTTCACTCTTTCTGAAACAATGTGGCCCCCGTGTCCACTGTGTTCAATGGAAAATACAGAGCTCAGTTTCCTATAATGCCCATGGTTAGATGGTTAGGACCAAGACGAAAGGCAAAGGGCGAGAGAATTGGAGGACACAAAGAAAACAAAAGTCCCCCACACTATGTCCTAAACTCCATAAGGGAGAAAAGAAGAAAGAAGAGGCGGAGGAACACTGACCAAGATCGGTGATTCTTCAACGAGAGTGTCAAAACACTGAGAGTGGAATCTGGAGGTGTTGAAAGGAGTGAATGGGAATAAAATGGATACAACCACACAGCTTCACTAAAAATAACATGTTAAACAGGAAAACCATACAGCAGAGAAAACAGTAGGACGAAACAGGTGCATTTTCAATGTTGCTTGACACTTGGAATATTTGAAGATCTCTTGAGGAAGACATTTAATTATTTCTCTACTATCAATTTCTCTACTTATAAAAAAGCATTGATAATACCTGGCTTCCTTACTGTACAGAATAATGGAAGGATAAATTCAAATAAATAAATGACAGGAGAGACCTGCATGATTGTATAGAATGCTTTTATAAAGCTATGATTATCTACATTATTAATAACTAGGTATATTATAATTAAGCTTTGAAATCATTTGGGATAAAATGTTACGTTTTTCTCTCCATTAAGCTTTCGCCAAAACAAAAACGAATTGAAATGCAAATTGTTGTAGTTAGATATGTGTTCTTGGCCTGCCCCATATCTCTTCAAGGACCAGAGCGTTCATGATGTATCTTGGTCCAAGACACCATCAGTTCTCTGCTGAACCACTCAGTGTCCTACTAACTGATCTCTGTGCTTCTTTGCCCATCTGCAAGTTAGTCTCCACAGAGTAGTCAGAGTGATCTTTTAAAAAAAATATAATTTGAATTATGTCACTCCTCTGCTCAACATCTCCAAAGGCTCTACATTTCACTTAAAATAAAAGTCAAGGTCAAAAATGATGTAAAGTTTCTGCCCTCATCTTCTCACTGCCCAGTTCTAACCACACTAGGCTGCATGCTATTCCTCTAACAAGTCAGGGAGGTTCCTGTCTTAGGCCCGGAAGGAGAGCTACTTGCCTAGATATCTTCATAGGTAATCCCACACTCCACACAAGGCTTGCTCTGGCCTCAGTTTCCAGTGAATCGTACCCTCGGCACTGTATTTAAAGTACCAACTCTGCTATATCCCAGATCCCAGCAGTATCAAGCCCTTTTCTTCTACTCTAGCCGCTACCATTATTGCAAAGCATGTCTCACTTCCTAAAACAGTACATAATGTACTCATTTTTATGTGTATTGCTTATATTCTTATTTCCTTTGCTCCATGAGAACAGAAATCTTTGTTTCTTTTTTCACTGATGTACTTATAGCAGGATATCTGGCTCATTGTTGGTGTTCATTAAACACTGACTGCCGGTGGTCTTTGACCTGCTAGTGGATAGCAGTATATCCTATTTGTGGAGAGTGGTTTATCCCACCAACTGCTCCTACCACTCTCCAGTGGTGAAAGTAGCAGAACTGAGTTAGCTGAAGAAAATAGAACAGGGAATTTCTCCTCCTTAATTCATAATTCATATGGTGGCCATATTTGCCACTTGGTTGTTTTTATTTTCAGCATCCATTTGTGCATGAGCCATGAGAACAAGGCTTGATGCTGAAGGTAGGTGTATATTCCCACCGTATGCAGGGAACCTCCCAGAAAATGAAAGCAACACAAAGACAGATGCAAGCTGAGGTCCTGAGAGAAGACAAGAGGGGTACGGTTCCCCAATAATGTTTGTAATGTCTGAGTGTAACCTTGCCCTAGTCTAATTCAACCACTTTTCAAAATCACTTTTATGAACTAATAAATCCCCACTTTTTAAAAAAATCGTTTTGGGGCGCCTGGGTGGCTTGGTCGGTTAAGCGTCCGACTTTCGCTTAGGTCATGATCTCGCGGTGCATCGGTTCGAGCCCCGCGTCGGGCTCTGTGCTGACTGCCAGCTCAGAGCCTGGAGCCTGTTTCGGAGTCCGTGACTCCCTCTCTCTCTGACCCTCCCCTGCTCATGCTGTCTCTCTCTCTCTCTCCTAGAAATAAATAAAAATTAAAAAAAAAATTAAAAAATCGTTTTAATGCGCATTTATTTTAGAGAGAGAGAGAAAGAAAGAGAGCGTGAGTGAGGGAGGGGCAGAGAGAGAGAGAGAGAGAAGATTGGAAGCAGGCTCCAGGCATTGAGCTGGATACAGAGCTGGACACAGAGCTGGACGTGGGGCTTGAACTCACGAACCATGAGATTATAACCTGAGCAGAAGTTGGACGCTTAACCGACTGAGCCACCCAGGTGCCCCTAAATCCCCACTTTCTACTCACCACAATTTAATTGATGCTTCTGACAGTTACAACCCCCCCGAATCTCTGTTTCTGTAGAGAGCAGGCAAGCCTTAGAGCTTTGTTGTTACTTTTTTTTCATAGTGGTTCCAGTCATCAGTCATGATGTATCTAGTTTATTTTTCCAAAATGCACATATTGATTGTGATAAATCACGTCTGATTGATTCCATATTCCCTGCACATTTTAGGATGACCCAAAGGCTCATTAAAATAATTTAGATACTTCAAAATCACAATTTCTTCTTGATCTGGAACATTTTCAAGCTCCGGCTTCTAATCTCATTTACATCTCTTTGATCACCATCAACTTTTCCTGATCATTTTCATTTAGAAAGCTCAGCTTACCTCCCCTCATTTTATATATCTAAGCATGCCTATGGCCATTTTTTCCCAGTACTTTGAAAAGTATGCTTTTTCCTCAACTTTGACTCCTTTTAAATTCACATTTTGTTTGCTCTGAAGTAACACAGACAGATCTCAACTTCCTATTTTCTAAATTGTGCAGGAGCTTTTTGTTCGAATCCGTATTACACTAAATCTCATGCTTGCCTTCTCATTTATCTCCGATTTCCTTTTAGCTCCCAATCCATTTCATGATCCAGTTTAAAATGCCTATCTCTCTGAAACATACAGAGAGATGTGCAATCTCATTTAATTTCACTCCCTAGTCATCTGCCCCTTTGCACAACGCTACAAGGATTGCTTATAGGAGAACATTGTCTGCCACCTCTAATGATAACTTCCAGGATCTTCTGTTTAATCTTCATTCTTTGTCACTTAAGATTTAGTGTGAAACAGCATTTTCTTTGTTTCTTTAAATACTCCCTTACACCCTGTTTTATTTACAGGCTTTTTTTATAAATTAAAAACTCTGAATCATGCTAGGTTCTACAATTGCACAGTTGTAATATTGACAATTTGTTAGTACACTTGCATTTTAAAAATCTATACTACTTACTTTCATAATTCTCCATATTAACAACAGAGAAGACTTTGGTATTAATCAAAGTATCATTTTCACTCTTTAGTCAATATTATTCATGTGCCTCTATCTTAGTGTCTTTGATAGTTCTAACTACATTAATTCATAAAAAATCAGCATGTCTCTAGATTGCTATTGTTTCCATAGTTTTAGAAATATACTGCCATTTGTGTATTCATTTTCTGTAAAATATGTATTCATTTATAAGATTGCTCTAGAGTAAAAAAGAGAAAGTTAAGTAGTAAAAATGGGAAATTGTTACAAGCTTAAAACCATAACAGATTTGATGTTGAGAGGTCTGGTTCTAGTAAGGGAAACAGCACATCCTAGTCTCACCTCATAGTGAAGGGATGTCACTACAATAAGAAATGGGTGAGGGGAAAGAGTGAGAAGCATTTAGAAGCCGACCTCCCCTACTACTACCACTCAATTCTCCTTGAAACAGTAACACAGATTACTATGAAACTGAATGATTCCTTGAATAATTGAACATTAGGTACCACTGTAAAGTAAATAACTTGAAAGCTGAATGCTGAAACCTCTGATTCTTCTACATCTCTGTTCTTTCAGAATGCTGGAAGCTATAGATCACTCTCTGAGCAAGAGTTTGGAACATTCTTCTATGCAAACATCGATCAGTTGAGAAGAAAGACTCAAATATGTTAGAATGAGAAATTACCCACTAAGCACTCCACTCAGATCAGTTGAGAGTAAATTCCAAACTTATAGTGCTTCAATCTGTGTTCAGAATTTAATGTCTGTTTTTTTAAAAATATTTTTATTCTTAAATTAAAGCTGAAATTCATAACAACTTAGATATCTGAAAACCTCTAACCTGACAGAAAAAGAGTAAAAGCAACAGAAAAGGAGCCTATTGATGGAACTAGAAATTATCCAGGAATTTAAAATATGTTGTAAATATCTTCAGAAATGTAAGAAAAGATAGTGCAACCCAGATATCATAACATAAGAAATATTTCAAGAACTAAAGAAAAAACACTTTGGGGATTTAGAACATGATAATAGAAATGAAAAAAATAGAAGCATTAATCATAAAGTTGAAATATTAAAATTGAAGACAAAAAATATGAAGAATATGAAATTACAAAATTATACTAGAGGATTCGACCAGATCAATCCTGCATCTGGGACTTAGCAGTTCCAAAGAAAGGATTACATGAAATAGAATAGAGAAATTCATAAACAAATTTCCACAAACAAAAGAATACACATTGCCAGATTGAAAGCTGTTACTAAGTGATAACCAAAGTTGATGAAAATAAACCAACACGGATTTCAATCAAAAAGCACAAGCCTGTGGAATATCACACCACTACGCAAAATGAGAAGATTTAAGAAGGTTCCTGAGAAAAATACTAAAGGTCACATAGAAGGATCAGCTCCGGATGACCTGAGATTTCTCAATAGTAACTGGAAGCAAGAAGTCAGTGAAGCAATATCTAAAATACTCTGATGGAAAATGATTTCAAACCAGAAAAAAACATTATACCCAGGAAATGATTTGTGAGGGTAGAAGGAGAATATTTTCAGACATGGAAGATTTCAGCAAATTTTTCTCCCAAGGAGCAATTTTAAATGTTTTTGGAAGATGTGTTCTTCAAGTAAGAGAGTAAACCAAGAAAGAAAGAATTAGCATAAGGGAAATAGATTAAGAATAACAGAAAAGTGGGTAAAATTCCCCAGAGGATGGTAAATTGAGAGCCCAGCCTGAGCTTTTTGTCCCAAATTTGGAGGACAATGGAGAATTCAGACTGGACAAGTGTGACTCAGAAATGGTTGGTTTGAATACTGTAAAGATCTTCAGTGCTATTATACCATATCCCGAGGACCAAATACTCAGCTCAGCAAGGCCAGGATGTGTTTTTGCATGTTGCTTGTGTTGACTATGCATTGACAAAGTCTCAATCTCTCTCTTTACACCTACTGCCTTAGCTTTCTGGAGATCACTTATCACACAGAAGTGTTTGTTTTTTCCTTCTCCTGAGAACCGAAGGTAGGCCATGGTGAAGTTAGAGGCAAAAATATATAAGGAAATTAATTTTCATTGATTATGTGCTTTCATGCATGAAAAGGATGAAAAAATGACCCAATCTGTAGTCTTTCCCAGTGGTCTGAGCGTGGTAAGCCCCCATTTTTGACAAACTATATATATATATATGGCTACATTGATTTTTCTAGAATGTCATTACTTTACCTTCCATCCCCAGAAACACCAATCATTCCTTTGAAATTCAGGTGAACTGCTGTCTTTTACAAGCATCCTTGTCACATAGGCATGAAAGTCGGATGAGGCACCTCTAGGAGTTCTCCTGTGCTCCTGTGCAAACTTCTATCCTGTGCTCATGGCATCCTGATATAATTGTCTGCAGCTCCCACCAAACAGAGCTCCCTAATGTGGTCAGATCATCTTGTTCTTTGTAATTTTCTCTCTATTGTCACTTATTAGCTTATTTCAACAGATATATATTTGTTACTTCCTGTGTTTCAGGCTCTCTTCCAGTTGTTTTTTTTTTTTTTAATGTTTTATTTGTTGTGAGAAACGTATCCAAGGATTTTTAAAAAAATACAAACAGTACTTTTCAATGTCCTTTCTTTCTATTTCCCATCTAATTGGTTTCAGTTCAAATCCTCTTCCTATATCTGGAGCTGGAGGTCAATTGATATATTCTGTTTCTAGCCCCAAACACTGGACCCTTAATCCGTTCTGCATTCCCTTGTGTATGTCCAATTGTGTACAGAAAAAATAGATGAAATACTTTAAATTCCAGAGTGTATCACTTGCTTTTGACTCCAAACCAGCACACCTGGATTTACTAGTAGATTCTGAAGATCCTATTTCATACTCTCTTCTAGTCCTTTGACCAGTCTTTTGCTGGGAGTTACAGTCTTCAAATAAATGTGTAACAGTTCCTACATATTGATAAGCATATGAATAAACTTGAGGTCTTGTTAAAATGCAGATTCTGAATTAGTAGACCCAGGAAAGGGCCTACATTCTGAATTCTAACTAACTCCAGGTGATACTCGAGCTGACAGTGTGCAGGCAAGAGCTTAAGTAATAAGGGGCTGCTGGAGAGATCAGGGGTTTGAGGCACAATAGTGGTGGTGGTGATGCTGGTGGAGAGGGTAACCCCAGATTTCTCCAAAGGTAAATTCTTAGTACTGGAGCAACAGAACTTTATATTCTGGTGCTAAAAATGTGGATTTCTTAGCCAATAGAGAAAAACATTGAGAAAAGGATTATATGTCTCAATAGTTTTAAACAAATGGAAATATTCTTTCATAATAAGAACATGATTAGTGTTAGCCCCCTTTAGTTGAGCACTTGGTTTATGCTTAGTAAGCCCTATGCCTTGTATATTTCAAATACTTTATATGTATTTCTGATTTGATTCTATTAATACATTTCTTTTACAGATTAGCAACCTGAGGGTTGAAGATGTAGGTAACTCACCTCAAAATCAATAAGTTAATAAGTGATGATCCTTTGGCTTGAATCTTGTAAGTCTCACTACCGTGCTGATGCTCCTAAACCTCTTCTACAGATTACAGAATTTAGAGTCAAAATTTGAATTGGGCTATGAGAGAAGAGAGCCTTAAAACAACCATATAAGCCAAATAATTACAACTTTGAGTAATTCTAATAATTGGTTGTTAATTGATTTTAGGTTTTGCTATGTTCTTCTGTTTTTTTTGAAGGTCCTTACCATTTTTAAATAGGAAGTTCAAGCTGGATATTTCAGAGATGCCAGCCATATGGCATTAAAGCAGAAGTCTTATGAATTATTTGGAAGTTTCTTTTGATCTCGGATGTGAAAACAGCATGATCTCATTTTGTGTCAATCCTCTGGATTTATTTTAGAAGCATAGCCTATTTAGAATAACTTTTGTTTTCTTGGTTCCTAAATGTCAGCTTTAAAAGGCCCTAAAATTTTTAATACTTGACACTCAATGAAATAAGGGACTCTGATTTTCACTCTCGCAAAAATTAGACAATTCAAAATGGAAGGATACATTTAATTTTTTGTGAAACATATTTCCTCAGAGGAAGCAAAAACATTTTATTCTGCAACAATAATTACATGGAACCCCTGAAAGAAAATGTTGCCCTATTGTATCCTCAGCTGGTGAGACATTCCCCGAGGTATCATATTCTACTGGAAGCACACACTTTTAAAGGGTCACTCGAAAACTAAAGAACCTCCAGAGAAACGTGTCAAAGATGACAAGAGGATTAGAAAGCTGTCACGTTAAAAGTATTTAAAAGCATACACAATGTTTACAGTGAAGAAATCCATGAGACAGGAAGCTGTATTCAATTTTCTGAAGAGCTATTTAATGTGTGGAGGAATTCATTGTTTTCTGTGACTTCAGAATGACAGGATAGGAGGCCATGCCCCAAAGCTGCAGGTGTCTAATTTATGACTATTTAGGAAAGGCAGAGACACCCCCCGAAAGAAGCTGCCTAAAGCATTCACACAAAGTCAATTTATTGAGTCATTGATTTTTTTCCTCCTGCTTGGACCTTTTTCAGAGGTGTTCTCTTTGCAGGCACTAGCGTCAACATGATAAGCAAACTTCATTGAGATTTTCATCCAATGCAAAAGTGAGGGTAGGGTGTAGATAGAATTGAGGAAATATAGTAATATGGTAAAAAGTGCAGAGTGCCTGGGGAAGAGGTGGCCAGATGCCAGCCTTAGAAGGTCTGATTCGTGAACAAGAGCTAAAATATGAGAAGCTACTAGTGCAAAGCTTAAGATGACCCAAATAAACAGACTATAAAACAAAGACCAGCTTGGAATTTCAGAGGAATTAAGAGACCAAGGATGAATTTTAATAAATGAGAGGGAAAGAAATATATGTTCAGGCCTGAGACACAGGTGACGGCCTATCTTAGAGCTTTTACGGTAAGATAAACTCTTAGAATACCCTCACTAATTCATAACCTATAAACATCCAAAATTTCATCCTCCATATTAAAATTATTCTTTGGAGTAAGTTGCAATGTTTACATTATGTAAGTAAGGTTGAGTAAAATTTTATTGTCCACAACAATGTCAAATTTAAACGAAATTTAAGATCCCTGGGGTAGATTGTATTTCCAAGATGGTGGCAACCAAATCTTCACCCCAGTGTGACCTTTGCGTATGGGCTCTACACATCCACTTTTTGAATCTCTGTACTGCCAGGAAAGTACCACCATATAACTTTCAAAGCTAATTCGTTTTAGAAGATACATCTTCAGCCAGGCTCTCTTAGGATACTCATTCTTGAAACTCAGTCACCATAGTGTGAGGAGAACTAGGCAGGGTGGAGGTATGAGAGAGAAGTCTTTGAGATATTGCAGCCCTAATCACCACCTGACTGGTAACACAAGCAAGACCCTAAGAACCACCCAACTGAGACCAATCTCCTTCCAGGACCATGAAAGAGAAGACAATTACCATTGTTTTAATCTACTAATTCTGTGGTGATTTTTCTTTAATGTAGAAATAACAGGAATAGCCCACACTAATTCCTTACAAAAGTAATAATGAGTAATATCTAATTTAGCCCTGTGATGTGTTTTAGGACCCAGATACTTTTTTTTTTTTTTTTTTGGTGGCTCAAAAGCAAAACCATTTCCAAAAATTGTTTTCTAAATTGCTTCAGAAATTTATATAATTTCAATACTCATTTCCCTTGTCAATAGTCTTCTTTTAAACTTTGTCATTATTTTTTGGGACTTCCTTTTTCCTTTGTTTGAAGCAAATTTGCAGTGGGTATTTGTTGTACATGTTTGGTATCACTATGTAACTCAAGTGGATTCTCCTGTAGTCATCTGCAATTGTATCCTGTAATCCAGAGCTATTGATTACTTTATCCTGGTTTATGTTCTATGCTTTTCTTTTGTATTGATTCTTCCCTTTTTACTGCTAATATGCTCTGATATGATTTAGATTTCTTCATTCCTTTCTTATTCTCTACTCTGAATTGCCATGTTACATATTCTCAAGAATTTCAAATTGTAAATATGAATAAAATGAAAATATAAATGGAATGTTTCTAACTCATTAAATGTAAGTTATAAAATAGTGTTTTATATTCAAAGTATTTGAAAACTAATTTAAAAAGCAATACAAATGACTCAAAGCAAATAACATCCTTAGTTTATGGTAAAAATAAGAGTCTCCTATAGGGTGACTGAAATCTTTGAGGCCAAAAAGATTTAATATCCTGTGGCATTTCTAAAACAATGTTGCAATTACTTAGCTATGCATTTTAAAAACTATGCAAATATAGAACATTGAGACCATATTGTGCTTTCTCTTCCTCCTGGAAGACATAATAGTTAATCATAATGTATCTGTGACTCTAAATATATTTTCTCTCCAATATAAGAACATACAGAGAAAGATAGGAGACTAAAAATCACCCAAGAGAATTATAATCTGCTATTCTCTATAGACTCGCCCTCAGGAAAATAGACTTAGAATCTTGATAAGGCCACAAGACTAGAATGAAGCCCACCTAAACTTTAAGGATAAGTACTCTTTCTGTAGCTAGAAGACCAGCATTCATATATGCCTGAAGTAAAATGGACTTAAGGTTAGAGGTAATGAATACTGAAATCTAATTAGAGAAGTTCAGATAAAGAATATGAAAATATTCTGCCACATTACATTTCTCTACATCAATGGTTCTCAACCTTTTCTTGGATCAAATGAAGGCAGTTTTCAAATACTAATGCCTGATGCTCTCCCCCTTAACATCCCCTCCCCCAAAGATTCTGCTTCAACTGGTCTACATTGAGCCTCAGCATCAGTATTTTTAAAAACCACTTTTGGTGCTTTTAATTTGTAGCCAGAGCTAAGAATTTCAATTTCACATTGTCAGTGTCCCCAGTACATGACACATTAATCTGGGGTGCTAAATTTGTTTTGAAAATATAGGGGAATAAGTTCTATTTATAAGTTAAGAAAACTCTGTTTAGCAGGTCACAGATCTTTCTTCCATTCCCTCCCTTGCTGTGACTTCACAATGGATAAAGTATATTTCCTCAGAGCATTGATTTTGGGCTCTGATTGATGGGTACAATAAATACCACATGGGCAGAGGTTTTATACGTGTCTGTGTGGTTTAGCATAGCTTCTTGTCTCCTGTCATTCACCTTGAGAAGACGCTGCCATGGTCACATCCTGTTTCGTCCCCCAGGTCCCAGAAGGAATGATACTTGAAGTGACTAGACTCACATCTAACTGATCCTGTGAGTTGTGAGTGAGAAATACATGGTTATTGGCTTTTTTTTTTTTTTTGAGAGAGAGAGAGAGAGAGAAAGAGAGAGCACGAACAGGGATGGGGCAAAGGCAAAGGGAGAGAGAGAGAAAGAGAATCTTAAGCAGTTTCCATGCCTAGTGCAGAGCCTGACACAGGGTTTGATCCTACAAATGTGAGATCATGACCTGAGCCAAAGTCAAGAGTGCAATGCTTGACCAACCGAGCCACCCAGGCACCCCCAAATTTGGCTTTAAAAAATGTAGCATTATCATAGCAGTAGCAGACCAACACAAACTTAAACAGTGTTATTAACTCAAGATTCCTAAAACTGTATTAATAATGTCTTTATTATGAATTCTTCAAGAGAGGCCAATATCATGCAATTTTGCAGACTTCTATTTCAGGAATTTTTTGTTTCAGGAATTATCTTAACTCATTTTCAGCAGAAAATACTATGGAAAAATTCAAAATACCTACTAAACAGTAACTAAAATACTGGATGGCACCCTATTGGAGTCATAGATGATCATGTTGTCAACTAAAATTTTACCAGTTGGAGAGAAGGCTTCTATCACCTCATTATAAATAAAGACGTAATAACTAGAAAAGCAAGGGAAAGCTGAATATTTGGTAGACTGAAGGCATCCAAACATTGTGGGTGCCAGATCTAGGGTTTATAATTATAACTATGGGGGTGGGGCACCTGGGTGGCTCAGTCGGTTAAGCATCTGACTTCAGCTCAGGTCATGATCTCACAGTTCATGGATTCGAGCCCTGTGTTGGGCTCTGCGCTGACAGCTAGCTCAGAGCCTGGGGCCTGTCTTCAGATTCTGTATCTCCCTCTCTCTCTGACCCTCTCCTGTTCACATTGCCTCTTTCTCTCTCAAAAATAAAAAAAACATTAATAAAATATATATTTTATATATTAATAAATAAATATATTTATTTATTAAAAGATATATAAATATTTATATAAAATATATATTTATATAATGTTTTATTTTTATTAACATTTAATTGCTAATTTATTATCATTTAATTATTTTATTATTTATTTTTATTAGCATTTATATATATATAACTATAACTACCAAGATGAATAAAGATAAAAATCTAAGTTTTGAAAACAATTGTATTGAGAAATAAGTTCCTCACATATCAAATAATTCATGTATCATATAACACATATCACATAATCCATCCCCTTTCAGATATGATTCAAGGATATCATAGTAAATTTACCAAGTTATGTAACCATCACCCTAAATCAGGCTTAGAACACTTTCATCATGTGAATAAATCCTTATGCATACTTACTGCTGATTTCCTCTACCCTGTTCCACCCAATCACTAATCTACTTTCAGTCATTAAATATTTGACACTTCTAGACATTTAAAATAAATAGAATAAATGATACGTGCTTTCTTATATATGGCTTTTTTAACTGCACATAATGTTTCTGATGTTCACCCATATTGTAGCATATATCCATAGTTTGTTACCTCATAGTTGAATATTGTTTTATTGTATGATTTAACACATTTTGCTTACCAATTCAACAATGGTGGATAATTGGTTATTTTCACTCACTGACTACTGTGAATAATGCCAGTAAGAACATTTCTGTGCAAGTCTTGGTCTGGATGTACCTTTTTATTACTCTTAGGTAGATCTCTAGGAGTAAAATTTCTGGAGAGAAGTAATCTAACTTTATGGAGTTTTTGCCCATTGGAAATGACAAACACTAGAAACAGACAATGGTATGGTAATGGCTGGATAGCGGTATACAATACATTCAGCGGAAGCAGAACCACAGGTTCCAAAAAGTAACAGTTGAGTTGAACACATAAGTGTAAATAAAATATTATTAAAGAAGCAAGTAGACAGGGTTTTCCAAATCAGTGATGACAGAAAGAGTAAGGTATTATTTGTGAGGGATACCTGAGTGACTCAGTTAGTTAAGTGTCTGACTTCGGCTCAGGTCATGATCTCACAGCTCGTGGGTTCAAGCCCCGCATCGGGCTCTGTGCTGACAGCTCAGAGCCTGGAGCCTGCTTCAGATTCTGTGTCACCTTCTCTCTCTGCTCCTCCCCTGCTCATGCTTGTTCTTGGTCTCAAAAACAAATAAACATAAATTGTTTTAAAATTTTTTCATGTTTTATTTATTTTTGAGAGACAGATAGAGACAGCATGATCAGAGGAGGGTTAGAGAGAGAGGGATACACAGAATACGAAGACAGGCTCCAGGCTCTGAGCTAGCTGTCAACACAGAGCCTGACATGGGGCTCAAACCCACAAACCATGAGATCATGACCTGAGCTGAAGTCAGGCGCTTAACCGACTGAGCCACCCAGGTGCCCCCAAAAAAATTTTATAAAAAGGTATTATTTGTAAACAACTTGACAAATACTTCAAAAGAAGGGAAGAGATACTGAGACATGAGGAAATGGAGGTAAGCCCTCTGTTCAGGGTCACGCAGTGAAACTGGCCCCCGAGTAGTGCAATCTGACACAGGCTGCATCTATTGCAAAGGAGCAATTTCTGTTTTTAAGCAGAAAGATACTAATAGGTGAACCTGCTGTCTGCTTGGGGTAAGTTATTAAAATTGTCTATTGAGAGCTAAGGGATATATTTAAAAAAATTTTTTTAATGTTTTTTATTTATTTCTAGGAGAGAGAGAGAGAGAGACAGCGTGAGCAGGGGAGGGTCAGAGAGAGAGGGAGTCACAGACTGAAACAGGCTCCAGGCTCTGAGCTGGCAGTCAGCACAGAGCCGGACGCGGGGCTCGAACCCACGAACCGCGAGATCATGACCTAAGTGAAAGTCGGATGCTTAACCGACTAAGCCACCCAGGCACCCCAAAACTTTTGTACAAGCACATTCTAGGTGTAGCTGTGAATGGAAGTACTTATATGTCATTGACTGAAAGGTCTTTCACTATTTTGGTTTAGAGCTTTCCACATTAATTCATGTCTAATAGTACATAGAAAATGAGTAGGCTCACATGATGAAATAAGGTAAGCATGTCGCTTCTGGCTTGAGGCACTACAGAAGTCACGGTCCCCTTGGTGGGGCCCTGAGAGGGGAGGACATAGGGGCATGAAGAAGAGGGATCTTTATCAGTAGGTTTTAAAAAGCATATCTTAGCTATTGAGCAGCATAGTAGGTTGGAGTAGCCTGGCCTCAGGCAAGAAAACAAGTTTGAAGTTGTCAGAACATGAGAAAAGAGGTCGAATCAAGAGATTGAATCTCTAATCCAGGAAAGACATGCTGAGGGCCTATGCTGGACAGCAACTGTAGGAAAGAAAAAGAAAGGCTTAATTTAAGAACCATTTAGGAAACAAAATTGGTGTGGATACTGAAGAAAGAAAGAATCTAGAATGACTCCTAGTTTGTTTACTTGGTAGCTGAGTTTAGGAGCGATACTTTCACTAAGATACAAAAAGGAGGAGAAAACTGAAATGTGATAGGATATTTTGGATGATAAATGTTATTACAACCCATAGGAAAGAACAAATTTGCATGTTATGACCTAATATGAACTATTAATAATTTCATATGCAATTGCAACTGAGGAATTTTAAAACAACAGAATTTGATTCATGGACAAGCATTAGCTAGAGGGCCAAATAGGAGTTTTCTACCTTCATCGTCATCATCATCTGCCCTCATATTATCTATAGAATATTGACTCTGACAACCACCCATGGACAAGAACACCTTTGTAGGACTGCAATTCCAGTGAAGAAATTCTGGCCCACCTCCACTAGAGTATAAAAATCTGAGAATAGATTCATTAAAGAGCATAAAAAGCACAGTTTCACTTTATCTACACTCACTGTGGCAGCACAGCTCAAGTCCAAGAGATACTCCTAAGGCCAGAATTTTTCCCATGGGGAAAATTGAGCATAATGAGTGCCTGACTCCCCCAGCTGTATGGGACACTGCCCAAAAGACCTACAGTTTTGGTGCCCCACAAGAATATTAATGTGATGGGCGTGGGCTGAGAGTTTGGAAAAAGCTGGGAGCACAGTAACCAGGACTCAGGATTCATTAAAGGACTGTGGATCTTACTAACTGCTGTGCAAACTCCATCAGGAAGTCTGCCCAGAAGAGCTCGGAACACTTTGCCTGCAAACCTTCCCCAAATGGCCACGAGCACACCTTCACCCACCTCCCCAACAGCTGGTCTTCTGCACTGGCTTCCATGGACAGTGAGAGCAAGCCTTTACAGATAGCTCCTAAGCATTCACAGAAATCCAATCCAACTCTGCAGGATTAGAAGAAACCAAAAATGTCCAAAAATTCAGTAAGAATGAGGAATGGTGAAAATTCACAAAACATTTTGCTATGTCCTAAAATCTTCCTCTAAACAAATTCATACTGTTTTATTGTATGGCTTAGCAAAAAAAAGAAAAAAGAAAGAAAAAATGTCTTGCAGTTAACAAGACCCATCTTTTAAAGAGAACAGTCACAATGGATCTTTACAGCATTATTCTAAAGATCATCTGGAAGAAGCAAGTGGAAATAGTCAAAATTATTTTTGAAAAATAGGTGCTATTAAGGACGACTACCAGCTCTCACTAGTTATTCAAATACATGTAATCGAATAATGCTTTTGAAAAGTAAATGATTTTTTTCTGTCTCAGGTATGGGTATGACAGGGGAGTTATTAAACTTGTCTACAAGTCTCTGCCTTTGAATTTCTAAAGACCAAAACTATCCATTTCCAGAAGTAAGAGCTCATATAAAAGCAATGTTTGTGCAGCAGATAACAATAGATTATACTCTTTAATCCATCCCTTATCCTCATGCGTTTGGAGCTACGTAAATCCCTTGAACATAGCAACTGCTCTGGGGAATGAAAGAAGAAATCCTAAATTCACTGAATACTTTAGCCTGGAAAAAATTGGAGATTAAAGTAGAAATCCAGTTTGGAAAAACATGAGGTAGTATAGAAAGAAATAATTATTGGTGAAAGCAATTTTTTTTTACACTGGAGACTCTTTCTGATTCAAACAGTGCCGGTGCTATCATTAAAAGGTTGGCTGGTTTGTCTTCTTCCTTGAAGGTGGCACTTCTCCCCAGCTCACTTCCATCCCATGTGTAGAAACTGAGGCCCATTTTGGAAAGTTGTACATCATTCTTCACCTTGCTTTACCCAGAACTCGGCTAACCATAGTGTTGAGTGAAACAAGCCAGACACAAAAGAATGCATGCCATATGATCCTATTATTAAAAATTCAAAAAACATGCAAGACCGGACTACAGGGTTAGAAGTCAAAATAAATCAGTGAGGTAGAGGCAGGAAGTGGGTAGCAATTGGTAAAAGGCATAAAGAAGTTTCTGGACTGTCAGCAATATTCTATTACCTGATATGTTGTAGTTACACAGGTGATTTTTGTTATCGTGTTTTCTGAACTGTACATACATAGTTTGTTTTTTCAAATTTATGTATGTTATTTCAAGTAAAAGTAAAAGAATATGAAAATGCAGGTAAATTATAGAACATAATATTTATATATTTTATAATGTTTATAATGTATGTATTTATATATTTCTACAAACATGAGTTTGAGAGTTAAGACTTATATGTGCCACACATAACATATGGCTGCAATGATTTATCCTCACTCAACCGTATATCCCTTGTTAAATAACTGTAATATTAAGTAATACTTAGTGAACACTTTCCTCTAAGGGAAATGTTCTAAGAACATTACACATACCCACCCATTTAAAGCTCACAACAACCTAATGAGGTTGGAAGTACTATCCCCTTAATAGATTAAGAAATTGGGGTGCCTGGGTGGCTTAGTCAGTTGAGCATCTGATTCTTGATTTCAGCTCAGGTCATGATCTCAAGGTCTTGAGATCGAGCCCACATCTGGCTCTGCGCTGAGTGTGGAGCCTTCTTGAGATTCTCTCTGTCTCTCTTTCTCTCTTTCTCTCTCTCTCTTTCCCTCTGCCCCTCCCCTGCTCATGCACGCACATGTGAACACATGCTCCCTCTTGTTCTCTCTCTCAAAAAAAAAAAAGATAGATTAGGAAATCAAGATTCAGTGACATTATATAACTTTGAGTTTGAAAACCTAATCAGCGTCCCAGTCACAACTGATATACTGGCAGTTTGCCTCAAGGTTAAATCTGTTTTAACCACTATATTGTCCCCTTAAGTACCTCTCCTAATCATCTCTCTAGAAGCTGAGAAAAAGAAAGAAAGTGAATATTTTTTGTCTTAATTCTCATGGCTAATTCTAATTCAGAGGGAAGCTGAGTAGTTGACTTAAGAAGCAAAAATGTCTTGCTCTGGACTAGAAAAGTCTTGCCAACCACAGAGAGTGTAGATGGCAGGAACTCAATATTTCTCTCTCGCTGTGATATAAAAAAAGAAAAGGACCTGGAAAGTGAGGAAATTGTCTAGAACAACACAAACTCAAAGAAAGGCCTGGTAAAGTATTCTGGCTGAAGCTCAAGAAGAACCACTGAAAAAGGAACCCCCAAATTCACCCTTCCCACATAGTTTTAAGGATGTTGTTATCAAAATTTCAAGAGGATAATTTTTATATTTTTCAAAGTATGACAGTATGCAGAAAATGTCAGAAAAATCCCAAACTAATTTCACGGTCCTAGCAGACCACTAAGCAAGATATATTATCAAAAATAAATGAGTAAGTGAAGAAATAAATGAATAGATAAATAAATAAGTAACAATATTTGCAGTAAACATACACATACATATACACACAGAGAGAGAGTTCACAAGGCACCCCCAGTACTCACAAAAGAATAGTTCTTTATAATAAGCAACACCATAAACAACTTAAAATATGAGTAAGTACGGACTTGGTGGAAGTGCTTCAGTACACGACATAAAGGATTAATGTGGATTAAATATAATAGGCAGCTACAAATCACTTCAAAGAAAATTAAAGCACAATTGAAATGAGACAAATATATGCATAGAAATTTAAAAATATATAAATTGAATTAATGACGTGTAAAGGTATTCAATCTCAGAGTAACCAGAGTAATTACATTTAAAATCATAATGATGATATTTGCAAAAATATAAAAGATTGATGGCATCCATGTTGTCAAGAGGGGGGAAAGGGAATTCCATTCAGATGTTGGAAAGAGGATAAGCTCTTCTAGCCTCCAGAGGATGGTTTGGGAGTATGAAAAAAATTAAAACCTTGTGAACCCTTAGACACAGCATTCCCACTCTTAGAAATATAGCCCACAGAATTATGACTTTGTGCACTAAAATATATGGTGTGCACTCAGGAAGTCAGTCCACCATTACTCGCAGGGCACTGTGGCATCTTATACAGGTCTTGAGTTTTAAGAGAAACACGTGAGGTGAGTATTAAATAACAAGAGTATTATTGGTGAAAAATCTCAAGGCAAGTTTCATTTAAAGGTTTACATAACATCTCTCAGTCAGTCCTGCAAATGCTATACTTTTCCTTTAGCTTTTGACAAATAAGTTTTCATCCAATTGATCACCAAATGAAGTAGTGCTCTGGAATTTAAAACCCTGGTGATACTAACCAGGGTTAGTTATCTACAAACATTAGAATCCCACTCATCATGATGGCAAGATTCTTACCATTAGAAGGATACTAGCAGGACTAGAAGTAGAATTGAGACCAGATGAGGTAATGAACAACCCACATGAAAATTCGTATTCACCTCTAAGCGTATGCAAATTAATTAGATGGTATTCAGCTTTACCTGTAATATTTAAATCAACTTCTCCATCATTATCCATTTCTTTTGTGTTCAAGCAGCCTTCACCCCATGTGTAACTAAATATTAAAAAATGAAAATTCTCTAAATAAAAGTATGATTAAGCTATGGTACATCAATATCACTAAAAAAGATGGAGCAGTTAAAAGTAGACCTATGCAATTATACATACTGAAAAAGAAAGTTTTCCTCATCATGTTATTCACATACTAAAATTAATTTCAGTTCAATATATAGAGTACAATACCTTTTTTATAAACACAAGTTCCAAAGCCCGAAATCAAATAGCCAGTCTTTAAAAACTTCACAGATGGTCTGGAATGGTGATCTATCTGATGGGAACTGAGATTTGGACAGGTTTACTGTCACATTTTTCTCAAAATAACTCTATATTCAGCTTTTCTGCAGTCACTCATTCCTTTGGTAATCTCATCTCAGTTCATTAGTTTCGGTTTTTGGGGTTTTTTTTAATGCTCTCTTATTTTTGAGAAAGAGACAGAGTAAATGGATGAGGGAAAGAGAGCGTGGGAGAAACAGAATCTGAAGCAGGATCCAGGCTCTGAGCTGTCCTCACAGAGCCCAACTCAAGGCTGACACCCACAAACCGTGAGATTATGATCTGAGTCAAAGTCGGACTCTTACCCGACTGAACCACCCAGTGTCCCTGCAGTTCATCAGTTTAAATATTAAGCATTGAAATTTTCAAGTGCATATCTCCAATATAGCCCTCTAGCCTTAGCTATAGACTTCTATACCTAAATATGCAATTGAGACCTCCTACTTGGCTGATTGACTAGCCTTTCAAACAATGTGTCAGAAAACAAGCTCTGAGTCTTCCCTTCAAACCTTGCTCTCTGTAGTCTTCCCCATGCCAATGTCTTTCAATTTCAAGGGAGAAAAAAATTTGTAAACCTCCTTGGCTTATCTCTTTCCCTTTCTCCATCCACCTGGTCAACGATTCCTATTGGTACTTGTTAGAATGACTTTAAAGAACTACAGATTTCTTGACTTTGCTTCCCCCTGCAACTGGAGTGTGCTTCTCTATTCCTTCTCCCTACTTCATACAAGACAGATTTCTTTCAGTTCTTGAAACTCACTTATCCTTATTTTCAGGACTCTCAACTAATCATACTTTAAGATCATAATGTCTTCCTTTACACCAAAATTGTTTGAGTAGCCACTCTCAAAGCAATCTATGATTTACACAGAAGACATTTTCACTTCAGTTATTCAGTCATACCTATGACCTGGAGAGTGTTATGCTAAGTGAAATCAATCAAAGACAAATACATATCATCTAACTTATATGTGGAAATTAAAAACAATAACAACAACAACCACCACCACAAACAAAACCAAGTTCAAAGATACAGAGAATAGATTGGTGGTGGAAGCAGAGAGTCTCTAAAGGTAGAGAGTAGGGCGTGGGAGAAAGAGGTGGAAGGTGTCAAAAAATAAAACTTCTAGTTATAGGGGCGACTGGGTGGCTCAGTCGGTTGGGCCTCCGACTTCGGCTCAGGTCATGATCCCACGGTTCCTGGGTCCGACCCCCATGTCGGGCTCTGCTCTGACAGCTAGCTCAGAACTTGGAGCCTGCTTCAGATTCTGTGCCTCCCTCTCTCTCTGACCCTCCCCTGCTCATGCTGTCTCACTCTCTCTCAGAAATAAATTTTAAAAAAATTAAAAAATAATAAGTTAAAAATATTTATAAAAAAACTTCTAGTTATAAAATAATTAAGTCATTGGGATGCAATGTACATCATGGCTATAGTTAATAATACTGCAGTGCATATTTGACAGTTGCTAAGAGTAAATCTTGGAAGTCCTCATTAGGAGAAAAAAAATTGTAACTGTGTGGTGATGGATGTTAACTGGACTTATGTGGTGATGATTTTGTTATGTATACAAATATTAAATACTTATGTTGTACACTTGAAACCAATAGGATATTATATGTCAATTATACTTCAATAAAAACAATAAATAAATAAGAAAAACAAAACAAATATATTAATACAAGGAATCTGAAATCTCTGAACAAATGCTTTGATTTTCTTTTTAGAAAAATGGGGCAAAAAAAAAAAGAAAAAGAAGAAGAAAAATGTTAATAATAACAGTACCTTGGTCAATAAATTGCATTAATTAATTAATTAATTCAACATAGAATGTTTTGATCAGTGCTTGGTAATAGTAATTATTCAGTAAATAACTAAAATAATAATATATATACACATAATATATACACATGCCTTGCTCCACTATAAATCCTAACGCAGTGAAGATATCATCAGTTTTATGGATGACTATTTGCAGTATTTATAGTTAGATTTCAATATATAGCTTCTTAAATGAATAAGCTAATGTGTCACAGGTATATATGACTATGTCTATAGGTAGATAGATATTGGGTAGGAAGGTTGGTAGATTGATACTTAGCTAGCTAGATAGATCGATCGATGTAGTCTGTTATGCTTCCTAACCTACTATGTAATTCACCTACTTTACATTTTTTTAATTAAATACTCCTCTCCCTCCTGAAGTATATTAGATTCACACGGACACTGAGTTCAGGGTGTTTTCATCAAAAATGAATTCAAGCAACCAAAGCAAGAATATATTCAGCACAAATAAAAATTTATTGAATGCACAAGAGCTCAACCGAATTGCATTACTTCAAGGTTTTTAACAATGGCATCTTTTAATACTTTGTCCTTTGCAACTAAAAGCATACTTTTTTTCAATTATAGAACTCCTAAATATTATAACACTCAAAACCCAAAACAAATGCCCTATGTGCATGACAACCTGTCCAATGTACTTAACTGTTAAATAATAATCCTTTCTGAATTCCTACAATAATTTATTTGTTCCTTAAATGGGACCTTCACATTCACCACATTTCTATACAGGATAAGGATATAAAAATAATTGTTAGCTAAAAGGGCTTAGAGCAAAACTGGGGAACGAGGATCAGAAAATAACTGAAAAAGAAGAGCTGAGTATGGAACACAGTAACAGGATAGTGAAAGTAGAGTCAGGAATGAAAGATCAGGACACATGTAAAGAAAGGATGCCAAAGTCCGAAGGCTCATGCGCCAACCTGAATAAAAGGTAGTGGAAAAAATCAGACAACTGGTTTTCTCCCTGAATTTTTTCTCTCCTCCTTTCATAGAAATATACTTATCTAGACATCTGACTGACCAACTAAAACCTGCATTTCCTCAGTTTACTTTTTGGCTAAGTGTGCACATGTGCCTTAAGCTTGGGCCAATAGTATGAATGGGTATGTTACATGCTACAGCATTATCTACAGCTCCAACTTAACCTCTTTAACCATTTCCCCCTTCTCATGTGTGCTGGAATGGAGTTGTGGAAGCAACCGTTTTGACCAGGTACACAATGATAGAAATATAGAGCTATTGGACAATAGTTCCCTGGAGGAAAATAATCTGATTCCTGAATATCTTTGTGGAGTAAAGCTGCCTAAGAGCCTGGACTGGCAGGACTATTCTAATAGACAAAAATCTATTTTATTTATTTAAGTTACTAAATTTGGGGGGTCTTTTTGCTACAGAGAGGAAGCAGGAAGCTGCGCTTTAACTTATATAGGTGGTGACACCCCAAATTTGAAAATGCAGTGGAATCTGGAACTATACATGGGAGATTCAAAGAAAATGAGAGAAAAGTCTTTTACTCATCCGGGCTCAGAGCAAATGGTTTTACAAAGGAAACTTCAATTTAGCCAACATACTTTGGCAACTTAAAACTTATCATATGTTCAGATATCTTTTTTAAATTTTTTAAAAAATTAATTTATTATTGAGAGACAGAAAGAGACAGAGCATGACTATAGGAAGGGCAAAGAGAGGGGGAGACACAGGATCTGAAGCAGCTGCAGGCTCTGAGCTGTCAGCACAGAGCCTGATGTGGGGCTCGAACCCACAAACTGTGAGAGCGTGACCTGAGCCGAAATTGGACGCTTAACCAACTGAGCCACCCAGGCGTCCCTCATTTTTTCAGATCGTAGACAGAGCATCATGTACTTGGAAAAAAATCTGTCCCATCCTCTCTTCTTCCAAGTAAAATTAATCAGAGCCATTAGCGAGCCTCCCTTCCCTTTATACACCAGCTTGATTCTTAGTCTCCCTCACACGGTTTTGTTTGTCTTCTTATATCTGGTAATCAGTAAACAGATTTATCTTCTTCCTCTTTTCAGAAACACTAAAACTGTTTTCCCTAATAAAGGTTGTAAAAACTAATTCAAATGTATAATTCCCCAAAATTCTTTAAGTTAGTGCTAAAGTCAACATTGTACCTATCCAGCTGGGAACAGTATTGATGAAGAACACAGTGGATTATCTTTCTTTTCCAGATTCATGTAAATCTGTTTTATAGCACTTTTGATCATTTATTCAGTTTCCCAACGTCTTTGACAAAGGGAAAGTGGGCATGCCTAAGTCTTCCCTTTACTAGTGCATAGCATAAAACTATCATACAGTAACCATTACTACTTATAATAAGAACAATACACAGTGAGAACCACACATAAGAATTATTATAAATATTATATACTGTACTATATAGTTCTTACATTCCTTTTCCATATGAGGCTGGATTTTTAAATACTGAACAGGATCAATGTTCAATGTATTTTGTAGTCAATTTCATATTTAATAATGACTTAGATATTTACTTCATGAATATTTTAAAGAATATTATTATAATATATAATAATTTATACTGACTTTTCTTTATTGAAGACTTTTTTATTGAACCAAACTTGTTAGTACTGTCTATTTTGCAGGATAACAGACTTAACAAACTCCTAGGGAATATTGCAGTGACCACCTGTGGCGGTAGAATCATTCGTTTCTGAGTCTTCTTCTAAGCTTCTTTTTAGCTCTTATGTGACTTCTGGACACACGAGTGAACGGAAAACAAACCAGGCTTTGCGCCTGTTGGCCTAAGGCTCACTTCAAGCCCTTGTGTTTTCTAGATAACTCCTTTTCTATACAAGTATATTATAATTATAACAAGAGTTTATTTTAAAATTACATACTTTTAACCCCACATGCATTATATAAATATGATGTTTGGGGTGCCTGGGTGGCTCAGTCGGTTATGTGTCTGACTCATCATTTCAGCTCAGGTCATGATATCATAGGGTTTGTGCATTGTCAGTGCAGAGACTGCTTGGGATTCTCTCTCCTCCGTCTCTCAGCTCTCTCTATGCTCCCCCCGCCCCTTTCTCTCTCTCTCAAAATAAATACATAATACATGAACTTTAAAGAAGAGAAAAATATGCTTTAATATTTCTTTACTTTTCAGATAGAGCAAATTCATAAAAACATACATCTTGCAATGTTTCAATATGTAAAGTATACAGTTATATTTAAAAATGTTTCCAGGCACCTGTTGGCTCAGTCAGTTAAGCATCTGACCTCGTCTCAGGTTATGATCTCATGGTTTGTGGGTTTGAGCCCCAGGTCAGGCTCTGTGCGGACAGCCCAGAATCTGGAGCCTGCTTCGGATCTGTGTCTCCCTTTCTCTCTGCCCCTCCCCTGCTCACGCTCAGTCTCTCTCTGTCCCTCAAAATTGAATAAATGTTAAAAAAAATTTTAATGTTTCAAAGATAGGCCCATTTATCTCATTCTGAAATCAACAAGCTTATCTATGTGGAATATAATGTTATATTTGAGGGCAACCAACTATAACTGCCATTTAGGCATTATATATGACTTGCTACTGTAGCTATAATAACATTTTCATTTTTGATCAAAACTCCCAGAAGCCTCATGACAACTAATATTAAAGCCATTGAAGCAAAAGTTTATATAACTTTGAAATGGATTTTAATAAATCATTAGGGATTTTCTATTACTTTATCTAAAGATCTAACATCTTCTGAAGGACTTAGTTTTTTCTAATCCTAAAGTTAGAGACCTTTCCTATGTATTTATTTTTTTCTGTACTCCTTCAGAAAGGACAGAGTTAGCCTTACATTCCATCTGAAACAACCTTCCCTTTCCCAACCCAAATATCCTATCCCCACAGAGTCAGACAATTATATATGCTGAGGATCACACACAACTGGCTTTTTTTTTTCCAGGAACTTTATACAGGAGACAAAGCAACGCTGAGTCACTCAGCTATGCAGATTGACCTGTTAAGCTATCGGTCTATGAAATCCCCATATTGGGGAGGCTTTGACTTGCCACATGCTAAAATCAGGCAGCCACGTACAGAAACAAGACAAGAATATATGCACACAGAGAAAGGTGAGAATCCAAGACCTTAAGAAAAGACAGGTGGTTTTCCAGCCTTTGAAAAGCCTAAATATACTTTCTAAAATTAAATTCCATTTTATTTACCTCTATTCTTAGAAGAAATTTAATTTGTTTCTTTCAGATTGTACCTAAATATATGTACTTTAAAACTCATATTTTAAAAATAAGTTTCAGTTTTTAAATGAAGAAAATTGGCTTTTTTAATTTAGGAAGACATCAAATTTATGTCCTGGTTTTGGGCTGCAAAACAAACAGAGCACCAAGCAGGAGGGAGTTAGAACATTCTAACAAGGGGAAAGAATTTTCCAGTGTTAAAATAGGAATTCTTCCAATTTTGGAGATGCATTTATTTTCTAGCTGCAACTCCAAGGTTTGAATTTTGACTCTGATCTTAAATATCATAAAGATGGGGATAAATTAGTTAGTGTCCACTAATCAACAATCTCTAAATATTTTATAAGTGTCAATTAGGTGCAAATCATGGCATTATATACATTGACAAACAAAGAAACAACATTATTTTCATTTTCAAGAAGCTTACACCTTAAATAAATAGCAACTATATAAATATCAAATAGTAATACGAGAAAATGTAAAGTCACAAATACATACAGCAATGGTCCTCAGACTTCTCTATCTTGGAAAATCTTACAGTCTTCATTTTATCGAGGACCCCAAGGAACTTTCTTTATTGTGAATTATATTTATTGATATTGCTGTGTTAGAAATTAAAACCGAGAAACTTAAAAATATTTACTCATAAAATATCTTGAATGAATGACATACTATAAACAAATAATTTCTACCATAAACTTGAAAACAATTCTCCTAATTTAGTGAGTTTTCTCCTCTTTTTCTCTTATACTCTGCAAATATGAGAGCAAAAGAAGATAAATAATTTAATGAACAGTTTCTCAAGCTTGAACCTATAGGCCCCTTTTTACATTTAAAAAAAATCCTAGGTGATCTCTATATCAATTTAAATTACATTATGGTATTAATTAAATACTTGAAAACATAAATCTTGGGATAAACTTCAAGGTATTCTTGAGATTTGTAACTATAAAATTAAAGGGAACTTACAAATTAAGTGCAAGCATAATTACAAAACCCATGAAATTAAAATTAACAGTATAAATTTAGGGTAACAAATCATGTTATGTTGCTAGCAGTAAATTTCCTACCTTGATCTGAATGTGGTATGACTTCTATGGTAAAATTCTTTGAGCTTCACAAGTGTGATCAGCCCTGACCTATGCAATGAATCAATTTCTCTTTCTTCTCACTGTAAGGTGCCATCAGATTTTTGTTTTTGTAGTGCTCTGTGGCTACAATTTGACCTTCTCATGGGACAAACATGTTGCATTTGTGACTTTTCTATCTCGCATTTTTAAATTAACTTGTCATTATTGAAGTGTTACTCAGAGCCAATGAAATCGTAAAGCTAAAGGCTACCATGGCATGAAATAATAGACCTGTACTTGGTTACATAAATGATACTGAATATGCTTATATAAAGTTATGATTAAATTAGTTTTAAAATAAAAATATATAATTAAAACAAAAAGTTTAGTAAAGAACTTGTAGGACCTAAAATACGTATATAGATCTTTCTGTGTCTATAGTAACAAGTTGGAGAAACACTATACAGAAGGAACAACACAATTTTCATACGATACAGACTCAGTTGTTAGAAACCATTTTAGTTTTACCAGAGAACATTTGTAATTTGATTAATTAGAAATCTTATGAGGCATCTGCATGGCTCAGTCAGTTGAGTATCCGACACTTGATTTCGGCTGAGGTCATGATCTCATGGTTCATGGGATAGAGCCCTGCATTGAGCTCCATGTGGACAGAGCAGAGCATCCTTGGAATTCTCTCTCTCTCTCTCTCTCTCTCTCTTTCTCTCACTCCCAACCCCTGCTTACACACATACACTCTCTCCCAAAATAAATAAACTTAAATATCTGAACCCACTTTTTTTTTCAGAAGAGAATGGTAAAATAGTTGTTTGGAACTCAAAAGTTTATAAGACAATATAACTTACTTCATAATTTAGCTGAAAACTTTGCATTTTCATAAAGATAATAGAAATTACTTCAACAAAGTCACTACTTTATTTTCAGTATATAATATAAATTATGTAAATTATAGCAGTTTCTCTGAGTATTGCAATAATAATAATTAAACAAAAGCTCAAGAGTAATATCTGATTGGGTATTTTTTAAATTAATGTTGAATGCAGGTGCTGGAGGAAAAGTAGATTTAATGATTGAAGTAGGAGGTTCAGAACTTTGAGGAAATACGAAAAGGGACTGGTTACAGTTGGGGCTCTAAAATACTCACCTTACTAGTTCTTGATTAGTCCCATATTACTTAGAAACTCAGTTTTCCTTAATGGTAATATCTCCTTAGCACTAGTCTGCAGCTTATTATCTATTATTGAGTTCCTATTTTAACCAAAGAAGAGAAATGGTGCCATTTTTCATTAGTCATTTTCTCATATCACTAAGGAAAATTTACTCTTTTGGGCATCTCAAATATTTCTGTTTACATGATGGGTATTTTTCCCCGAATGTCAAAAGCAAAACAGGTTTACTGTAAAAATGGCAGATAATATAGTTTAATGGAATTTTACCATTTATGAATTGCAATATCTCAATCGTACTATTATACTTCAAGTCATTCCAAGATGAAATAACTATTCAGTGTTTTTTTTTTCTTTGATCAAAATGTCAATGTGTTTCATGTAAGGGTTTTTGTTTTTGTTTTGTTTTGTTTTTTCCTGTGTGAGTGTAGTTTATACTTCCACAGGTTATGGAATTCCATAGGTCATTTAAGAAAATTTTTAAGATTTATTCATTTTTCAGAGACAGAGAGAGAGTGCAAGTGGAGAAAGGGAGAGACACACACAGAATCTGAAGCAGGCTCCAGGCTCTGAGGTGTCAGCACAGAGCCCAATACAGGACTTAAACCCATGAACTGAGATCATGACCTGAACTGAAGTAAGATGCTTAAGCAACCGAGCCACCCAGGCGACCCAATTTTTTAAACTTTGTAAACATAAAGTCACATTTATGTGACATTTGTAGCAATAATCCATTTTTTACTGGGTTTTGCTCCAAGGAACCTTAGGAAGTGTACACTTTTGTAAATTTCCTGGTTTGTTTGTTTTGTTTTAACTCAGGAGACATTTTTGGGTTCTCATATTGGGTATGTTCAAGAAGCTACCATTCAAAATCTTATGTGTTTGTCTACACAGCAGCTTCTGAGCAGGACTACATCTGATGGACTCTGTTATTGCATCTCCTGGCATCTACCATGTTGTTAAGGTAAAATTATAATTTTAGGGATAAGTCACTGCTTATTCTAGACACAGCCACCTCTTGCATTAAATGTAGTCATATATACAAGTTAGTCTTATCACCATGGCTACTTCGGACAATGTTGAAGTTTACCTGAATCCTGTACTCCTAGAAAATGGTGAAGGTTTAAAAATCTCTCCAATTTTTCATGTTTTAGGAAATGACTCACTGGAAATAACCACTCTTTCTCATGTGACTTAGATAAAATTTATAGATGCTCCCTTCCCCACCCCCATTCATGTATGAATAGGCTGGACACAGACCTTCTAAATTCTTATTCTTTGCCCTGTAAATAATTACCTGGTGAGCAGACCCATCCTTGGTTGATGGGTCTCAACCCATAGGCATTAGACTCCTATGTCTTAACCTTCCTCAAAAACTATTTTTTTTGGGGGGAGGGAAACAGAGGTGGAAGAATTGGAAAGGAATTCAACTTTTAAAAAATGTATTTAGTATGTTTTTTTTTTCAGCATTTAATGATGTACTTTCCTAGAGATGGGGGCACCAATATAATTCAGTAAATTGTAGTCCTTGAAAGTTTTATATCCAAACAGCTACTTTAAGTGAGTAAGTGGCACTCTGAAAGGAAGGAGAAACATATTTAAAGGTAAAGGAATAAAAGATTTTTCTGGTTTTTTTCACTGCCATAGCTACAATATGTCCAAATCTGAGATATATTCAGCATTCAATATGTATTTATTGAATAAAATAAGGAAGTGGTATATAAAATAATAATATAATATGCTTCAAAAAAGGACATCAATTCTAAGTTGAAAATCTGAACATATACCACTCTATTTCATAAAAAGAAAGAGAAAGAGAAGCTGTGTTTGTTTTAGATTAAAAGAAGCTTAAAATCCAAAACAGGAGCACGTAGGTGGCTCAGTCAGTTAAGCCAACTCTTGACTTCGGCTCAGGTCATGATCTTCAAGTTGGTGAGATCAAGCCCTATGCTGTCAGCGCCAAGCCTGCTTGGGATTCTTTCTCTCCCCCTGTCCCTCTGCTCCTCTCCAGCTCATGCTCTCCTTCTCTCTCCCTCAAAATAAATAAATAAATATTTTAAAAAATAAAAATAAAAAATGAAAGCCAAAACATCTAAATGCAATCATGTATGGTCTTTGATTGACTCCATGTGTTAACATATCAGCTATAAAAGACACTTCTGGAAAACATAGAATTGGCATTACATAATATCAGGTAATCTGTCTCAATTTGTTAGCACTGATATGGTATTATGGTAAAATAGGAGAAATTTTTGCAGCAAGGATGCATACTTGAGACATTTGGGAATGAAATGTCAAGGTATTTGTAATTTATTTTATGATATAAATATATACATAATACAATAGTACAATGTAAATATACATTATAAATATATGTTTTCCCAAAATATGTTCAAACTGCCTTAATCAACTAATCATTTTGTACCTGTTTCATGGTTTTATCTACTTGTAACAAAGATGAAAAGATACAGATGAATAAATTGCTAATATATTCAATCAATGCAACTTTTCTGAAAAACTTGCTTACCAAATGGCCTATTTTTCTTCAAGTGAGTTTTTAAAGTGCAGCTGGCTATTCATGGTGTGCAGGTCACACTTGGCACCCGTTTTTGCATATTTTAATTAAGGGGATGAATTTAGTTTACTATCTTATCTTTTGGCCTTTAAGTATTATAAATGTGTCTTTTTAAAATGAAGGTACACTCAACCAACCAGTAAATTGTAATGTACAAAATGGATACATCTTTTAAACATTTCAACCACATGTAATTGAGTGCAACGTAATTTTTAAAAAGTTAGTTGTAGGGGCACCTGGGTGGCTCAGGTTAAGCAGCCAACTTTGGCTCAGGTCATGATCTCGTGGTTGATGTGTTTGAGCCCCGGATCGGGCTCTGTGCTGACAGCTTGGAGCCTGGAGCCTGCTCCAGATTCTGTGTCTCCTTCTCTCTCTGCCCCTTGCTCATTTCTCCCCCTGCCCTTTCTCTTAAAAATGAGTAAACAGTTAAAGAAATCAGTTCATAAGTGAACATGAAATCTCTTTGAAACTTATTTAAACACATCTATATTTTGATGAATGCCCCTTCACTAGCTATCATAATATATCAAATGCTAAGTTTATACATATATTTTCACATATGCCGTACAAAAATCTATAAATATAGAGACAAAATGAAATGAAAAGTGGAAGTAATGATTGAGCTAAGTTGGGAACTGCTGTTACTTTTAAGGTAAATATTTTAAAGGTTTGAATCATGCAGATTGGCTCTTTTCTTTGAGAGGTATCAGCAGTGAATAGTCATCTAAGCCATATTCATTATGGAACCCTATCTGAAAAGATTTGTAGTATTGTCAAAGAGCTTTCTGGAAATAGTACTCATTAAATAGCATTTCTAAGAAAGAACTACAACGGCATAACCAAATGAATATTATTCTCAGTTTAATGTTACTGTTGGTATATATTTAACTAGACTACTCACAAATTCTCAGAGGATATGAAGTAGATCAGAGGAAATATAAATGATAATTCAAAGAAGTTAATCTTATTTTATATTATCCTCCAAATTTCATAGAAACTATTTTTTTTCAACATGTTACCTCTGATTTGCAAACCTATCCTTTGAAAAAGGTTCAGGTGCAGTCAAGCAGTTATAAATGTTCTTAGGTTATTTTACATCCTAGCCTAGAAAACTGCATCCCACTAGACTAGTCATTCACTTGAATAATAAATTCTTTAAGGGACATTTGTAAAAAAAAGAGCCAGGATAAGTGTTATTCTCTTCTGTAACATTATTCATATTTTGCAGAAGTGAACTTTTGGCTTTCTTTTGGTCAGTTTTATTACACTTTAGGCAAGTTGCATTGAATCCCATGCTTCACACCCTTGATTTGTGAAGAGAGATAGAGAATTCACTTCAGGAGAGAAAAGCACATAAATCTTGATGAAATCTCAATGTGAAAGAAATAGCTAAAAAAAAAAAAAAATAGGTGTACCAGAATCCAGCTTTATTTTACTATAATCTGCATGTGTATCTTTTTTTAATCTGTGAGAAATGTATTTGGGAGTATCTTAAAATAAAATTTTTAAACAACATTTGCTATAAATAATTATTTCCTCAGAAGAAAACAAAAATAGGCTACAACAATCCTGCCAGTCTTATGTCAAGCCAGTCTAGGAAACGAGTTGACTTCATGTTGTTTATTAATTATTAAAACTCATACTTATTCAGCAACATTAGTAAACCATGAAAGAAAGAAAAATGACACTGAGGGGAATTCAGGGTGTGCGGTTATTATACTTATGACCGAGCTTCAGCCTAACCTATTACTCAGCTGTAGTGGCAGGGAGGGAACAAATGACTTGGTGCTATCAGACTTCACTTGCCTTTTAAACCTCCAGCGCCTTCAAAATCCATCTTTCTCTCCTATTCATACCTAAATCCCACTTGCCACAAATCCGTATCTCCCACAGCTCTGATTCTTCAGGACATGCTTCTTTTTCTCATATCCAGTGAAATGATGACAAATTTGGAGTGAAAAAGAAGGCTCTCTTTTATGGATGCTCCCATTTGCTGCCACATAAGCAAATTCATATAACATGGACACCACATATTTTTGCATCCCAACAGATTCTAAATCCTGTTCTTCTACTTATGTATGTTATGCTTAAATATGTCACTAAATTTATATTACACTCTGTTAGATATCTAGATTTTGTGAATCACAATCCTTATTCTTTAGGTTTGCTGAAACATTTACATCCACATGTTATTTCACTATTGAAATCATATTTGGCTCCTACATAAAATCTATGAATCTTCAACCATCTGTTTTCAAAGCCATAGAATTAAAAAAAAAAAAAGATCGCCATTAGATATAGACAGATAATGTCCAGGTTATATTACCGATGGTGGCTTTGATCCAAGGCTCAGTGGCTTCATGAGTTGGGTTAGTCTGTGTAAAGCTTTCAGAACTCCCTTTACCTAAACCACTGGAAAGCTTAAGGGCAACACTAAAGCAGAAGTAATGTGTTTCTTGGCCTTTTTCCCATAGTCCTTTGCTCTAATCATGGTTCTTCGAATACTATGACTCTAATGGTGGAGACAGCAAAGAGCTGTTCCTAAGAAAAATTCACCATAGACAAAAGGGAAAAAAGTAATGCATGCATAAGGCCAAAAGCTTCAAACTGAGTCACGTGTTTTGAATCTTCTTAGACATGGCTCCTTGCCTGTGGTATTATACAGCCAGAAGTGTGTTCTGAAAGAAGTTCACAGAGAAAGAACTCCGAGAAACATACCTAATAATTATGAACCAAATTTTTGAAGAGTTACAATTTTATACAGAGCACAAAAATTATATTATAGAAAGGATAGGCATTTAGCAACAACAACAAAAACCTTGCAAGTTTTTAAAGCCATTAGTGGCTTGATTTCTTTTTTAGAGCAGTTTGGTCTGAATTCTGTGGCAGGTTGTTGTTTTCCAACATGACTGCAGTGCTGTGCCCTATTCTGCACACTCTTCTTACAATGTGACCTAGCCAACCGTCCTATGAAGAGGTGGAATCTGTGTTCCTTTCTCTTGAAGCTTGGTGGTTTTATGTCTATGCAGAAACAATGATATGTGACTTCTAAGACTAAGTCGTAAAAGTCCACATTTTGTAAAGCAAATGTGCTGTGACAAAACCCAAACCAGCCCTTAGGGAGAGCTCACATCGAAGAGGCATTGACACTGAAGGAAGACAGATATAGCCAGCCCTCAATGGCCCACATGCTGTCCAGCTCCTCACCTCTGACTGCAAACGTATGAGAAATGCCAAGTTCAATCAGCCACCATTACCCCCTTAGAGTCTCACAATGATCTCAAGTTAGAATAAAGCTTACCTCAGCAAGATTTGTGATTGTGGTTTCTACTTAATGGAGTAAACATCAATAAAATTTACAGAAAACCCACAGAATTGTTCTGGTAGAAGCACAATCAGGTTGGACTGAAGGAACAGAGACAGTGCAAACTAAAAACAGGTATTTGAGCTCCTGAACCCTTATGGGCAGGAAGCAGGCCACTCAGGTGCAAATATCAACCACACTTTATGGGAAGAGAAGGACGTTTCAGGGGGCAGAACCAACATCCCCAAAAGAGAAGCCACAAGCCATAAGGACTCATTCCAAAGAAGCAGCAATGTGACTCAATCAGTAATGTAGCAACATTTTGCCAACGAGATTTAAAGCTTACTGTGAACAAATGACTGCTCTGTGTCTCCTATCCACCTCATCCCCTTTATTAACTATTGCTGTTATCCCATCATGTCCCACCACTGAATGCTGGGCATGTGGGAGGTAGATAATCTGCCCCTATGTCCCCTACAGTTTGATGTCGGGGATTGCTGTATTTGAGGAGAAGTAATCAAGGAAGAGCACTAAGGAGCCTCATCCACAGCTATACATGATTTAGATGAAGAGATCTTATTCTTTGATCTTGTTCCTGATGCTGTAATGAGATGAAATCTTTGGGACATTTTGGACAGGATGAATATATATTGCATATGGGAAGAACGTAAACAAGCAGTGGCTAAAAGGGAAAATGTGGCCCCAAAATTGCTGTAATTGAGAAATAGTCTATGCCTCTCCCTGAAATCTAGGCTCTATACACAATAACCAATAGTATGTGGTGGAAATGATATACCAGTTTTCTGGTTCTTCCGCTACCATGCTTTGAAGGAGCCCAAGCAGCCAGCTGGGAGATCAGTCTGGAGGAATTCACATGGAGAAGGTCAGAAGCCCCTTGCTGTCATCTCTAGCTAAGTTTCCTGCTAATTGTCACCATTAACCTGCACCCATATAAAAGATCATTTTTACAGTGGATCCTCCAGCTTCCACTCGAGCTGCCCCAAATGATGTCAAATAGAGCAAAGACCAGCTGTCTTGTAACCAGTATCAACACTGTTGTTGCTTTATGCCAGTAAGCCTCAGGTGGTATGTTAGAGGACAGCTAATTATACATCCTTGCTTTCAACCCTCCAAGAATCTCCAGATGAATTAGGAAAACAAGCCACGACCTCGGATTACTTACCAGAGCCAAGTAAGCCCTTTTTGACTAGAATTCTGGCCACATGTCCAACCCCATATATTTCCACATTTACCATCTCTCACTATTTTGTAGGTCCAAGAGGTTCTTCTGTGGTCTTCAATCAATCCAATACCCTTTCAACTCAAGGCCTTTGTTCTTGTGTTTTTATTTTTATTTGTTTGCTTTTTTTTGTTTTGTTTTGTTTTCTTGGATAGACTTTCCCTAATTTATGTGGATCCTTCTCACATTTTAGCTTGAATGCCACCTCCTCAGAAAAGACTTACCCAATCATTCTGGTGAAACTTGTTCCCCATACAATTCCTTCCTCCTACAGTGCCCAATTTTATTCTTTTATAGCACTTATTACTATTGAACTGAACTAGATTAGTTTATGTGCTTATTATCTGTCTCTACTACTAGATTTTAACCACCATGAGCTACAGACATAGTCTTCCGTTCTCCGCAGATACTCCAAAGCTATAGGTGACACATCTTAAGTACTGATATATCTGAAATGGATGCTGATTGAAAGGAAAACATAATGTATATATTTTTTTCTCACTTACTTGTCACCTTTTCCTGTCACTTCATGACAGTAAATAGTTAGGCAGATTTAACAGTAAAATAAGGATATTCTACAATTTTCCATTGTGGCTACATGGTTCCAAACTGACTAAGGCCCCAAAATTGTATTAATTAAGGGAACAATGAGTTGGGCTCTACTATGTATATAATATTTAGATATAACTTAAATTGGGTAGAGTACATATAAAATAATTTCTTTGCTTTTTTCTGTGTTTTTAAGAAAATTAAAACTAGGTACCTCTAAATATACAATAATCAGGACACTGGGATAAGCATAAGATAGGGATCAATGGAACTAAATAGAGACCAAAACTATATACTTTTCATAAGCTTGTCTGTTTATGACTTTTAGATAATTGGGTAAATAAATATTTTTTCTGAATATAGACTTGAATAAAATGGACTATATTTGGCCTTCTCTTTATTTGCCAAATGATTCTGAACAAATTGTAGATATTTATCTCCCATTACTGCATTAGTCTCTCCCATCAGTTGAGTCCAGGACTTGGCCTTCTCACAAGATACCTAAACTCATGGTAATTTTTCTATTTCCTCCTTACAAGCTGCTGCGCATTCCTTTAAGACCATCTGGTTTCAGAACAACTTAATTAGAACAAAATTTCACCCTGGACCATATGTAAATAGAGATGTCAATTTTCATTGCTGTTTTAGCTAAGGTTGAATGAGCACATATATTGCAAAAACTATGCAAGGTGTTTGGAAACACCTTAACGGTATTAATAAAATTAATATCCTTTCTCCATGAGATGCTGGAATATAAGTGAACAAACTAAAGCATAGTGAGGTTAAGTACTGAATCTCAGACAAAAAACAAATTTAAATGTGACTGAATAGGAATTTCTGAATTTTATTTTTATAGATCTAAGTTATTTATTAATCTGACATGGCTCCATTTAATCTTCTTCAGGATATCTCCACTTGCATGCCTGACAGCCAAAAACCCAAAAATTAACGTACAAACTTGACTTCATTTTCTATCCCTCAAAAGAAAAATATCCCTCAAAATAAAAAATCTGTCCCTTTCTCGTATTTCACATGAGGTGAGTACCCATTGCCATTGCTAGACATCTGGACGTTCTTCTTCCCTCATATTCAAATCTTCTATCAAATTATATTGATTTTATCTTCTTAATAGTTCCTTAATCAATACACTCAAAAGCATTCCCAGATCTATCTTAATTTCAAACCCCTGTTCTTATTTGTAGACATTACATACTCTGTATTCCTTTATTTCCCTGGTGTTTGATCTATTTGAGACCATGTTAAAAGTATAATATTCCTAATAATCAAATCTGATTATGCCAACAGAGCGAAATAAAATATTTCAAGGATTCTCTACATTGCATTAAATTGGTAATTCATTTTTATACCTTTTGTCTCTCTACTAGAATGTGAACTCTTTGAAGGCAAACTAGATCTTTAATCTCCTAGCCTAGTGTCTGATACTAACAAAATCTTTTTTAATGTTTATTAAAACTATATTTTAAATGAAGAAGTTAATGACTATAACTTGTTTTTTGTAAATAGGGTAGAATTTGAAAGGAGAAATCTGCCTTATACTTTCACTCTATTTTAATTATTTTTTGGTAATATCAGAGTAAATTAACACTTAAAATGAAAAGTCCATATGAGTTTGAAATTATTATCTTTAATGTGTAAGGATTGATTTCTTAACTAATTATATTTGTAAACTGAGAGCATATCAGGTGATAAAGTTACCCTCGAACTGAAAATCTTACTATTGTTTCAATGTTAAAAATCAGTAATAATATTTATTAAACATTACTATGATAATCATCATTATCAAAATAAGCTGGGGAAGAGAGCTATGCTTACAAAAACTCAGAAAACAATAGAAACACAAGAGCTATAAAAATCAGTCAGAAAGAAAAAAAAAGGAGAAAGAAAAAGGAAAAAAAATCAGTCAGAAAAGACATTGAGTCTTTAAAAATAAACTGAATATTTTGTTAATTTAAGAAAACCCAACTGGTTTCACTTGTTTCAAAGAATTTGAAGAAAAAAATGTTATCTCAATTTAAAATAAACATTTTAATTGCCGACTTGCTTTTTATTAACATAGATCTGAAAAGAGGCAGTGATTTCTTGCTTTGGTTTGTTTTGTTTGCTTTTCTATTTTTGTGGTTTCCTTCTTTGCATCGTCCTTCCTATCTTCCTTCTGTTCTTTAAGAAAATATTTTATCCAAGTATTTCATTATATTAACGGAAACATTTACATGATAAGTAGTTATTTGATCAATAAAAGAAAAATTAATTTATCTGCTTTGGTCATTATCACAAATTTTAAATTATTGAAAACCAACCCAGTGAACATTGAAGTTTTTCATATACTTAGCAAACTTTAATTGTATTGTAAAAAGCTTAGCATAATAAAAAATAAATTTAGTTGTACAAATTTAGGAAATATAAGAAAATGAAATAATGTCAATTTTAGTAGCATTATTGAGACTAACAAATTAAGACTAACAAAATGTTTCAGAAATTAAATTTAATTTCTTGTATATATTAAAATGTATAAATTAATAAAATAATAACATTATTTTATATAAAATATTCAATATTAGGTAATGTGAATAACTCTCTGAAAAGGAGTATATGTAAAATGATATGCAAAAGGAACTAAAATCTATTAACAGAGTATTAATTAAGTAAACCTAATTAAAATAGGTTGCCTGTGAATATGTCCCATCACCTAATTTAAATATTTTTAAATGTCATCCAAGAGTCTTTTTAAAATACTTATTCAATGTTTAATCTCAATTAGAATCAACATATACAACACATCAGTTTTTCATATTTGAGAGGGTTATTAGTAATAGCTTTCCCATATCCTTAATTTTATACAATTGTTACCAAGGTAATGACTAACTTCATTTTATTCCACCTTAGTTATCCTTTCAAATCTACATTCTTCTTTATAAAGATTAAGAAGAAGAAGCAAATGAGAGATTATTATTTAAAAATACTGTGAAGATTAATGCTTGTGATAAAAGCATTATATGAATTGTAGACTCCAGAGATAATATCAACATTGTCTTAAATCTCTGTACCACTAATTGGATGATTTGATCATGTGGTAATTTTTAAACTTCCATATGTATGTATGTAGTTTATATAAGTGATCTATCTGTATGTACATACATGTCCATTTTCTTAAGTTTTTTAATCTTTTTAATTTATTTTTGAGAGAGAGAGATAGAGTACAAGCAAGGGAGGAACAGAGAGAGAGGGAGACACAGAATCCAAACCAGGCTCCAGGCTCTGAGCTGTCAGCACAGAGCCCAAAATGGGGCTTGAACTCACGAACCATGAGATCATGACCTGAGCCAAAGTCAGATGCTTAACCAACTAAGCCACCCAGTGCCCCTCTACATGGCCATTTTGAAGAAGTATGTGGTTCTTTGCTTTATCTCTAAGTGAGAAATAAGGGAACTTCAAAATTCCTAAATTTATTGGTTTATTCTACAATATTTTAAAAAATTATGTCAAATGTATAAAAATCCTGACGGGCATAGGATCTCCTCTTGCTATCCTATGAGACCACAAAGTTGCAATTAGACTTGTCAGAAAAAAAAAAAAAAATCCCTGAGTCTTAAAGGGTCAATGAAGTTAGACAGGAGACAAAAAGGGACAAATATTTATGGGCAGAAGTAAGAAAGCAGGAACATGAAAAGTGCATTTACAGTATTCAGTACACTGGTTTGATGGGTTCATATATATGAGTAGCTGAAAGTAATTACAGATATTAATGACAGATTATATAGGGTTCCCAATTTCAGAAAATATTTGGAATTTATCCATTAGTCTTACTAGATATAACAGGGTTTTTGATCCCAAAGTCACATGATCAAAATTATGCTTTGAGAGATTCATCTGTAAATAATATATTGGATACATTGAGAAAAGTTTGAAGGCAAATAAGTCAGATAAAGTTTACTATAATTCTCTGGATGAAAGGTCATGGGACCCTTGAGACAGGTTGTGGCAGTAGTAATAGAAAGGAAGGGACAGATTTGAGGCATTGTGTAAAATAAATTGAGTGAGCTTTGTGAACAATTGAAAACGGAAGTATAAAGAAAAGTCATGTGTATCCATGATGTTACACTGGGATGTGTTAAAGGAAGGGAAGGCAGCTCCTCATAATATCCATTAACTTTCACAAGTCATCTGAGGTTTTAATGGTAAAAATACTCCTAATAATAATATAACATTAATTTACATTTTCAATTTTATATAGAATGTGAAAGAAAAAAGCTGGTTAAATTTGTATTAACTTTTATTTATTTTAATTTTTTAAATAGTTATTTATTTTTGAGAAAGAAAATGTGAGTGGGGGAAGGGCAGAGAGAGAGAGACAGAGGATCCAAAGAGGGTTCCCAGATGACAGCAGCGAGCCTGATGTGGGATTCGAATTCACAAACCGTGAGATCATGACCTGAGCCAAAGTTGGACACTCAAATGACTGAGTTACCCAGGAGCCCCATAACTTTTTTATATTTTAATAATAATATATAAAATAGTTGCTATGGAAAACTAAGAAAAAATTATATATGCTCCTTTTTCCTCTGATGTCATTGAGGCACTCTCTGTAATACCCTCATCCACATGAATTTTGTAGCATCACAGACAGGGACTGAGGCTGAATATCTGGGATTAGTGCTAATAAGAATACGACAATCATAATTGCAAGGACTTTATATCATGGGAAACATGGAATTCTCTTAAAGATATACAAAGCTTGAGATAATGGGATATAGAAATATCCAGGAGGTACCTGAGTGACTCAGTCGGTTAAGTATCCAACTCTTGGTTTCAGCTCAGGTCATGATCTATTGGTTCCTGAGATCGAGCCCCACACCAGGCTCTGTGCCGGGTCTGGAACCTGCTTAAGATCCTTTCTCTCTCTCTCTCTCTCTCTCTCTCTCTCTCTCTCTCTCTCCCCTCTGCTCTCCCCCACTTGTGTTCTTTCTCTCTCTCTCAAAACAAATAAATAAAAAGGGAAAAGAAATATCCAAGAGGCAGCTAGAAATGCAGGACTGAAGCTCAAAGTGAAATTAGAGGAGATTTAAGCAATTAATGAAAGGGTTAAATGGATGACTTGAATTCAGGGCACAGAAATAGATAAGAGATGATGCATGGAATAAAGTACAACAAGGCAAAGCATAAAAACCGGTCAGAGGAGCATGAAGAAAAGAATTTTGGTTTAAAATACCATAAGCTCCCAAGAACACAATTTCAAAATGGGGAGATACAGATCAATGTCAAATGCTGCAATGTCAAGGAAAATGGTGAGGGCACTCGCCATGTCCTATGTTCAACAGATATTACTAAATATGTTGCATAAATGAGATCTCTTGATGAGTTTTGAGAATAGTTGCAATAAAGGAGGACAGAAATCCGATTTCAGATTTTAGACAAAATCATGTAGTAAAACACAAGTCCTCAAGATCAAGGATGTGATTGATGTGTCTTGCATTTTAACTATAGTATCACACTTTTTTAGTGTCTGGAAGTTATGGAGGGTAATGAATAATTGTAGATCACGGTGATAAGTGGAAAAAATGGAATAGATTTTTTTTTAATTTTAGAGAAAACTATCACTAAATAAATGTACCAATACTATGGCAGATGTTTTTAAATACATTCATTAATTTACATCGTATGAGTTCCTAAATCCATTCTATAGATAAAGAAAAAATGTGTTTACACACTAAAGGTAACAGTTTAAGATTCAAAGAGATCATCAATATTGAAGTCAGGTTTTAGCTTCCCAAGTTTTAAAGGCTATATTCTTTACATTGTGTACGTCACATTTTTTTCAGGTGCACAGTGAAATCAAAATGAAGAGATGAATAGAGTCTGGGGAAGGTTTTTGAGCAGGTAGTGGTGATAAATCAAGGGGTAAGAAAAAGTATAGCTGCCTAAAAGAAGAAAGAGGTATTTTCATTAGTAAGGACATACAGAGACAAGTGTAGAATGGCAGGAGAAGGAAGACCAAGATCTGTGTGCAACTGTCATAATGTATAACCCAGAAATGCTTTTATAAGTATGGAGTTTGACAGAGAGATTTGTTTTTTAAACCCACATGTAATACATCCATATACATGAAAGTTTAAGAAGAATGTAGTAATAGAGGCTTTCAGAGAAAGTTTGGAAAAACAGTGGTAGACAGAACAGCTAAGGGAACGCATGAAAAAATTTTAAAGGAAGGATACATAGTATTCTCCATATGTCCTTTGTTATATGGTTTTGGTGATGTGTGAATTTAAGTTAAAAATGGAACTGAAACGCAGACAATGAACAAATAAGCCTTTTAATCGAAGCACACATTAATCCATGTCATGTAGATACGTAAATAAAAAAGAAAACGGTACACTTCCTCAAATCCTGCTAGCTTGCCCTACAATGGGGATATATCTGCATGGACTAAGATGTTAGATGAAAGTATATATTTATATTATTCAGCATAAATAGTAATAATGACCTCATTTCTTAGTGCAAATGTAGAGAGGTTAAAACCATATATCTATTTTAAATATATTGATAAATGAAACAGGCAATGTGTGGGTCTCTCTATCATTGCTATTCCGCCCATCGTTTCAAATATTTGTAACTATTTTATAAACCTAAATATAATCTAAATAAAATCATGAAATACATTTTCATATCATAATTAGAAAAAGTTTACATTGATAAATAAAATATAAATTCTAGCATTATTATTATTAATGCACATTTACTTTACCTGAATAAAATGTCACCCTGGATCCCTCCTCTGTCAGTTTAAAACTGGGTAGCATTTTTCCTTTATTCAATGAAGACTATATTGTAAAAGGAAAAGTAGCAAATTAATTGCCTTTCAGATTTTGTCTCTGCAGTAGAAGGTGGATAGAGGAAGAATCAAGGTAAGAAAGGACAATTCAGTTTTTTCAAAATCTTGGATTCAGTGGTTAAATATTGTGAATGCCTATTTTATGGAGATTTATTTTCTTTATGGTTGCTGTCAACTCCAATCCTTGCACAAAATATTATATAAACAATCTGCAAAAAAAATGTAATGCACTTCCATAAGTTGTAAATTGATTTCCATTTCAATGCCTTCTAAAGAATTAGAAGATATATATGTATACCCTAATAACAACATACATGTATATACTTTATATATTATATATGTATCTATGTAGAATCTATTATATATGATTATATGTATTACAAAGAGTTAAAGAACATCATAGTTATTAAAATACTATATTTAAGTATTAAAATATATGGTTTAATTAGCAGATGCAAAGACCTAAAATCAAGAGAGACCTTTCCAGATCTTACAATGCAAGTCATGCTATGGGACCGGGGTACCGTAGCCTCCAGTCTGGCAGATGGCAGGTTAGGCCAGCATAAAGATGAACGTGGAAAGACAAGCAGGGAAGCAAACTAATCTCTCACACAAGGGTAAAAAAACTTCTCTGAGTGATCCAGGTATCTCCCCAGAGCCACACATATCATAGGTGGTTGAAACTACAAGCTGATACGTCTTAACCCGAGACCAAGGATATACTCTGAAGAACCTGTTTCCCAATTAAGTGTTCCAACTAACTATTAAAAATAAAATATTACATATTATATGAGAATTCTAGGAATTTTTCTATGAAATACTCACCTGAGCTTTATCTTGTAAAAGGCATATGCTAATAGTTGTTCAGAGTACATGACCTATTAGCAGGAGAATGATTTTCAGCTTTTTAAGAAATCTTCAGTTAAACCATACTGTTTAAACACTGTAGTATCATTAACCATGTATCTATAGACTTTGTGTAGTTTTTTAAATAATAAATAACTTAGATATTGATAAACTGTCTCCAGCATTCTGCCAAGATTTCTCGTGTTCTGAGCCTTGAAGTGGTGGTTGAGTACATCGATACCTTGGGGCATTCAGTTAAAACACTTCAGTAATTAACCAGAGCAAGCTGTCAATGAAGTCAGCTCTGATTAACTAAAGGGATCCTAGAAAGGTAAAGCCTGGATTTAGATAAGAATGTTATATAAAGTAAGCAAATATGATGAAAAGAACCCATTTACCTTGTCTTTATAAACTTTTGCCAGCCATTTGACAACTCTGTCTAATCCACCTTACACACATACTCTGTGCCATCAAATTACCTGAATATCTCACATGTGAACAGGGAGAACCCAGCTTGTAAGATTCTCATTTTTCAGTCTTTTTTTTTTTTTTAACTTTCTGGATTCTCCAGAGATCAAATATATAATATCTTATCAATCTGAAATTTCCTATAATATTATTGTGATATTAGCAATGACAAGGAACTTTAAGTGAATACTTATACTTTAACAAGGTTTTTTTGGAAGCAACACCTTAACATAAATTACTGAAATTTTTGGTCTTAATCCAAGATGTGGGGGGAAATATCTGGAAGCATGGCCTTTTTGACCCTTCAAATTCCAGTGTTCACCTTTACAGCAATGGCCCTTGTCTTCTTTAGTTTATCTTCAGTAACACTGGCACGGACAGCAGAGGTGTAACTGCCAAAGGCCACGGGTGTGTGGGGGGGGGGAGGGTTGCAAATGGCACCTGCCTCCTTGATAAAGGAGAAAAACGAGGTTCCATGGGGTCGTTTCATACCACGGGGACGTCTGAGGATGGCCAGCTTTCTGAATGGTTATCCCACTAAGAAAGTTCATCCCTTCAATAGGAAATCTAAAAGGAGAAATTCCATCAGCCTTAAGTGACAGTTTTAAACCATGGGATGACATAATATGTAGCACAAGTGGTTTCCTGTTAGAAACACATTTAATAGGGGCAGAATGATAGAAACAAAACCTGTGCTTGGAACTACAGCTAGCAGCTTTCCCCGGAGCTCACATCAAAACCGCACAATCCCGGGGCGCCTGCGTGGCTCAGGGTCATGATTTCACGATTGGTGATTTAGAGCCTCTTGGTGGGCTCCAAGCTGACAGCTCTGACTCTGCTTCAGATTCTCTGTTTCCCTCTCTCTCTGCCCCTCCTCCCTCTCTCTCAAAAATAAATAAATAAATATTATGGGGGCGGGGAGAAAACAGCTCACAATCCTTGTCTTTCTGGCCTCTAAGGAAAACCCAATGGAAAACCCACTGTAAGAGGTCCAAAGGCTTCTGCCTTTGGATAGTGATAACTATTCCGATATCTGCTATGAGTTCAGGAAATCAACAAATTGTCTAATTTTACAGAGTTAGTATACAGTAAGGAAGACAAAAAATCTTCTAACTCAAATTGCTACTTAATTGCTAATATATCCTGTTGCTTTTTATTGAGTGTTCTAAAATTCAATTTCTGTTTCTCTTATCAGGACATCTGGATTCTATTAGAAACTATGCCATCTATAAGCTTTATGAGTTTTAAAATATCTTCGTATCTTAGTATCCTTATCTATAAAATATATTGCTTAAACTACACATCTGAAAAATATTTAAATCAACAGTCCTATTTTCCTTGCTTTTTTCTTAGTTTTGATGGATTTTCAAAATATCCATATTAGCCTTTCAATATAGCTACTGTTCTAACCAAAAATACAGGGACACAGGGAACATTTTAAATGACACCACAGAAAGCAAACTGTATAATCCAGATTAGGGGAATGATTCAAATCTTCATCAGATACTTTGCCAGAATAAAACCAGGAGAGAGAGAGAGAGAGAGAGGTGGGGGAAGAAAGAAGGCAGCAAGCATGAACATGTTGGAATAGGAACATACAGATTAAAAGAGGCTTAAAATGCATATTAACTTGAGTGCCTGGGCGGCTCAGTCGGTTAAGTGTCCGGACTTCAGCTCAGGTCAAGAACTCAGGGTGAGTTCAAATCCCGTTTTGGGCTCTGTGCTGACAGTTCAGAGTTCAGAGCTTGGAGCTTGCTTCAGATTCTGTGTCTCCCTCTTTTTGCTCCTCCCCTGCTCGTGCTCTCTTTCTCTCTCTCAAAAATAAATAAGCATTAAAAAAATTTCAAAGTATATTAACAAATTGTTTTATATGAACACTATTTGGATCTTATTTTGAAAAACAATAAAATTTGTGAAAAATCAAGAATAGTTGAGCTTTGGTTACTTGATAGCATTCAGAAATTATTGTTAATTTTAAAGTGTGAAATTCTGGGGGGAGCCTGGGTGGCTCAGTCGGTTAAGCTTCCGACTTCGGCTCAGGTCATGATCTCACCGTTTGTGGTTTTGAGCCCCGCGTAGGGCTCTGTGCTGACAGAGCTAGCTCGGAGCATGGAGCCTGTTTCAGATTCTGTGTCTCCCTCTCTCTCTGGCCCTCCCCTGCTCACGCTGTCAATCTCTCTCTCTCTCTCTCTCTCAGAAATAAATAAAACATTAAAAAAAAATTTAAGTGTGAAATGCTCTCATTGTTATACTTAAAAAATGGATTTCTTAGAGGTGCACTCTGAAATATTGTGGCTGAAATGAAATGTTGTGTGATATTAACCACAATATAAATCTGGGGATTGAATGGGTAGGGATATACAGAAAACATTTATGAGTTATATAACAGTTATGAGAATTATGAAAGACCATGAGCTACAGATATATGTTCAAATTTTTAATAATAAATGTTAAAATGTACTGCATTATTGAAAGTAAATATTACTGGGGCAACTGGGTATCTTAGTCAGTTGAGTTTCAGACTCGATTTCAGTTCAAGTCACGATCTCAAGGTTTATGCTTGTGGAACTGAGCACTGTGTAGGCCTCTGAGCTGTCATTCTGCATTGACAGGTGGGGCCTGCTTGGGATTCTCTCTTCCTCTTTTTCTGCCCCTCCCCCCACTACCACTCATGCTTGTACACAGGCATTCTCTCTCAAAATAAATAAACTTTAAAAATAAAAGCAAACATTGTTGATAAAGATTGTATATTGCATTTTTACCTTAAGGATAATTTCAATCTAGTTTAATAAATTAATCTGATTGATATATGCTAACACCAAAAGCTTAAAAGACGAGATCTTTCGGCACAAATAAGGCATTTATGTAAGTAGTCAGCATTTGGGGTGCTTCAGATTTCATTGACCCTATATTGAACATGACTTTTTACATATGTTGTTTATTTGTATTGTTATTAACTTGTTTAATCTCAATCTACACTTCCTTGGAAACGGCCAATGAATCCTTATTGGCTTTAGGATATAACCAGAGAAACTTTACTACCACCGCTTCAAGATATCAATTGTAATCACAGACTTGACCTTAACCCAAACAAGAAAGGCTACATTCTTTCTCTCATACTCACTCAATGGATCCCTAGGGGTCTACCTATTTGCTAGTACAGAAGTGCAAACAAGGTTTCTCTTTTATTACTTAAATTCTGGTATAATTTCCAGAAATATTTCTCAAAAGAAAAGTAAAAACGTTCTACTTACACATGATATTAAAGGTTCACTTCAGTATAAAAGTTCATTGAAATTTTTTTCTATTTTAACTTATTGATGGCTTTATTTGCACATTATATCTTTTTTTTAAGTTTATTTTTGAGAAAGAGAGAGAAAAAGCACAAGCAGTGTAGGGGCAGAGAGAAGGCAGAAGGAGAGAATCCGAAAAAAGCTCCACACTACCAGCACAGAGCCCAATGAAGGGCTTGAACCCATGAACTGTGAGATCTTAACCCGAGCAGAAACCAAGAGTCAGATGCTTAACCAACTGAGCCACCCCATTGCCACTATATATCTTGATATGATTTCTTAGATACAACTTTTTTTAATGTAAGTCAATATATAAAGTTCCTAATCAAAGACATGCCATAATACCAATTATCTCTTGTGGTGAGTACACATTTTTTTTATGGCAATAGTATCTTTTCAAATTTTGAAGAAAAGTTGCTTTATGCAATTTTAAAAATTAGATATTAGATAAAAAAACCTCCAATAAATTCTCATCAATCTATATTTTTAGACATTTTGTCATGTCATTCTATAATTTTTATATTAATATTGTTGCTTATAATGATAAGACAGTGACATTCATGTTGGAATATATATTATGGACCCATGTTTGCTATTTCCTAAAAGACAAACCAAGCTAATGGTTTTGCAATGGTTCCATGGATTGTACCTGTGTGTTTTAAGGAATAATTATGAAGGAAGGTGTTTATAATTTATTTAAGGCTTATCATGAAACCAAATTTATTCACTTTTTGTCTACTAATATACATGTGTTTTTAATTCAGTTGAAAACCTCAGGAGTCTTCAGAGAGATTACTGGTTGCTTAGGAATACAATGTTAATCATAAGATTTTTATGTTATTGACATACATACATATGAGCTAAGAATTTTAACTTAAACAGAGAGAAGTTGGGAAGACAGATGCTTATAAATTTGTATAAATTTATATAATTTTTAAATCCAAGAAAGTCATAAATTAGGCATCAGTTTAATTATGGAAAATATGTTAAGTAATACCAAACATTTGGAATTATTTTAAAATTATTGTTTATTATTTATTTTTAAAAATATAGTTTATTGTCAAATTGGCTAACAGACAGTGTTTAGTGCTCTTGGTTTTTGGGGTAGATTCCCATGGTTCATCGCTTACATACAACACCCAGTACTCATTCCAACATGTGTCCTCGTCAATGCCCATCACCCATTTCCCCCTTACCTCCATCCCTCATCAACCCCCAGTTTGTTCTCCGTATTTAAGATATTGTTTATGATTCAAAAGAAGTTCCAAGTCCTGCTGTTGATGTATTCTCATATATGATTTTTAGGCCCAAAAGTTATTCTCAAAGAAGACTTCCATGATGGAACCCACCTAGAATGACTTCTAAAGATCTATCCATTTAAGATTGTTTGTACAATATCCAGGTTCACTCCCATGGTTATTTGGACACAATTGTTCAACCTTCATGAATTACCTAATTTGCCAAAACATTTATTCTCAATATGGCTTCTTCTCCATCATGTTTGTTCTTAAGCCAATAACTAGTGTGTGCTCACCTGATGTCATGTAATTAGCAAAGAAGTGGCACAGTATTGGGTTTGAACAGTGGAGACAGCTTTTGGGCTAGAATATGGGAGAAGTGGGTTTGAGGCCTGACCATTATTGACCAAGTCATTCAACCTTCTTGAGTCTCCATTTTTCTTTCTTACGCTATTACTATAGCATATTTAGCATTAAGAATATTTAGCATTCATAGCTTTCCCCTTATTTATTGAATTTTCATCCAGGTAACATGTATTGATCCTTTATTATAAGCTGCTTAATATATGATACTTGATTTTGAAGACACAATTTTAATTAAATTTTAAAGTTCAGGGGCGCCTGGGTGGCTCAGTCAGTTAAGCGTCCGACTTCAGCTCAGGTCATGATCTCATGGTTTGTGGGTTCGAGCCCTGGGTTGGGCTCTGTGCTGACAGCTAGCTCAGATCCTGGAGCCTGCTTCAGATTCTGTGTCTCCTTCTCTCTCTGACCCTCTTCTGCTCATGCTGTCTCTATGTCTCACTCAAAAATAAATAAGACAGTTAAAAAATTTTTTAAGTAAATAAATTTTAAAGTTCAAATAATTTATGTTAGAATAAGTCACTAATACAAACAAGTCATTAGGTCCTGGTGTGGTAAATACAATCACAAAAGTATGCACAGTTTCTCAAAAGCAAAGCAGATGGAATTTCTGTGAAAGAGTTAGAGAAAGACTCTCCAAGAGAGTTGATCCTTTTAAGTTTTGAAGGACACCGCACAGAAGAGTAGTTAGATTAAGATGTAACAAGAAAGCATGGACAAAGTGGAAAGCCTATGAAAGACATAAAAGCCTTCCTTTAGAGCCTGAGTATTAATCCCTAGCCTAGATTCAACCTAAGCAGTTGTAATTTTTATCAATTCTAAGATACATACTTTTTTTCACATTGGAAACAAGGGCTCATTTTGTAGTCCAAAGTGTCTTATAATTACTATCAGTCAGACGACTATTGTTAGAAAGTTGTGTAAAAACTTCCATTGACGTCTTCTGTTAAGATTAAGCAAGAGCCAACATCAATGCATCTTAGATGTGGTGAAATACAGGTAGAGAGAGAATGAAGGAGATGGAGATGGAGGATGTGGAGAGGGAAAGTGTGGGAGGGAGAGGAAGAGGGAGATAGAGGCAGGAGAGACTGAGGAAGAGAGAGAAGAGGGATCTGCTGTCTCACTATGATTTTCTATGAATTTCCTCCTATATTTCTTTTGTTCCTTCATATTTGCACTGATTTACTTTTCAGCTATCATCCACAAATAGCGTCTAACACTTCCTGATGGACTTGGATATGATTTTCACCTTAAATTACTTATGGAGAAGAATTTGGTGTACCCTCAACAAAGTATAAATCACAAATTGAATCTGCAAAATAAATCACAAATTAATTTAAAATGCAAGTGAAAATTCTGTCCCTTCTAGAATAGTGATTATGCATCATGTCCTAGATGGTTCTAATCCTGTCAAAAGCTAGGACTCTGCTTTCCAAAAATACCCAAACCCAGAATTTATTCTACACTAACTTTACAGCAGAATAAGGCAGAATACAGAATATTCTGTTTCTTCCATTCGTTCATAAATTTTTTATTTATTTATTTTTTAAATGTTTTATTTATTTTTAGGAGAGAGAGAGAGAGAGACAGCATGAGCAGGGGAGGGTCAGAGAGAGAGGGAGTCACAGACTGAAACAGGCTCCAGGCTCTGAACTGGCAGTCAGCACAGAGCCCGACGCGGGGCTCGAACCCACGAACCGTGAGATCATGATCCAAGAGAAAGTCAGACGCTTAACCGACTAAGCCACCCAGCCGCCCCTCATTCGTCCATAAATTACTAGAAGACTTTTTAATGGTTAGAAGTCTAATGAACATTTCCTTTAACTCACAATTAATTTAGTTAAAAGTTAATTAATATATTTTTTCACTAAAAGTACATAATTTACTACATTTTATTATTTCTTTTTTTCTATGTTTCTCCAATAAACTGTGAATTCCATAAAAGTGAGATCTTATCCTTCTTGATGCTATTTGTTTTGAAAATTGACAAAGAACCTTACATGTGTTAAGGGATTAGTAAATGATTGTTAAATACTTAAGTATATTAAAATTTAATATTTGAAAATATAAGCACACACACAAAACTCATAAACATATATACATAGTATACATCTAATCAAATCACTTCATATGGAAGATAGATATCAAAAGATATCTGATTCAGATATAGGTAGTAATTAAATACAAGATATTAAATTTAAAACTTTCATTATTAGGGGCACCTGGGTGACTCAGTCAATCAGGCCTCTGACTTTGGCTGAGGACACCATCTCATGCTTGAGTTTGAGCACTGCATCAAGCTCACTACTGAGCTGCTTCTGTGACAGCAGAGTCCACTTCAAAACTGTCCCCCTCTCTGCCCCTCTCCTGCTCGTGCTCTCTCTCTCAAAAATAAACATTAAAAAACTAAAGCTTTCACAATTTTACTTAATTACAATATAGGAATGGGATACGAAAAAATACAAAAAATAGCACATGGATCATTGATTATGTAGATTTGACATTGCTTTCATGAACAACTATAAATAAAACCTGCTTATATTATTGGCATAACACATAATTTAAAAGATAAGGAAGGCCCCTGATCAATTAAGATTTATATTGAAGAAATGAAATAATTACACATGTAATAATGAAGTACGTAAATTTGGGTGTTTAGCATGTTATTGCATACTAAGAGAAGTTCCTGTATAATTTATGCTCAAAAGCAAATGTAAGAAATGTGGTCAGACTAAGGGTGAACCAAGGAGGTTTGAAGATAAGCCTAAGAGTTTTATATTCATTTTTTTAAAGTTTATTTGTGAGAGACAGAGAGACACACAGTGCCTGAGTGGAGGAGGGGCAAAGAGGGAAACAGAATCTGAAGCAGGCTCCAGGCTCTGAGCTGTCAGCACAGAACATGATACAAACCTAGAGATCACGACCTGAGCCAAAGCTGGACGCTTAACTGACTGAGCCACCCAGGCTTCCCAAGAGTGGAGTAAAATCTCCACACATGTCCTATTCTAAGTTAGGCAGTTTGCATCTAGCTTTTTAAGAATATCCAGTTAGAAAGATTAAATATTTATCATCTTTAATTTGACTGATTTTTGAGCATTTCTTGAATTTGACTAGTGAATTTACCCAAATTTACTTTTTTTAATAATTACTTTGCTCTTAAATTTCATTATCTTTTACTAATGTGAGTGCAAGAAATTGTTTTAAAATAATAGTGCATTCACCTACTGATTATGCTTCCCCTTAAAGTATAAATTTCTTTATAAATTCTGTACCTGTTGGCAGACACCCAGCTCTTATTTTGTATCTCACAATCAGAAGTTTTAAAACAAACGAACATACACAAAACAACAAACAAACCCAAACCCATTTCAGAGTGTTCTATTTTGTAAGAGCATTCATCAGACTCTCCTAACTCTTCGCACTGCAAATTCGGGAACTTCAGAGAACATTGCACTTTAGAATCACCTTCGCAGACAAGAAAGGACTTCTAGAAATAACTGCTCTAATAGCCGCCTGAAGGATTCTGCCGTCCTTATAAAACTAGCTCAGAACGCCTTCAGTGGTCAGCTACCAACTGCCTCATGAACCAACCAGGATTCACATAGCTCTGTACTTCTCAGGGGTTTCTTCTGGCCAAAGCCCCCTGCATGATTAGAGGGGTTCTTGGACCCCAGAAGTTACAGCTACTTTGACCCTAGGCTCCCCTCAAGTGTGCTCAAGGTCTGAGCCCTGGGTTATTCTGCCTCCTGCAAGAATATGGGTGGGGGTGCAGGAAATAGAATTGTAAACAACAAAATAAAAACAAACACACAAATCCTTCCACTCAGGTTTTAGAAAATAGCAACACATAGATAAAACAGGCAAGGGGACTGTGCCTACTAAACATCCCTTATGAAATCTGCCCTAACATATCACCTTGGTTTACATAATGAGAGCAACATAATATTTATAAACATTTAAATTCCCAACATTCAGTAAAATCTTGAGTCATTGGATTTTCTCCTAGCAGAAAAGCACCTATTAACTAACATTGGGATATATCCATAATAATAATTGTTATTTGAAATGATAGGCAGATGTAGCAAGCAAATCACAGTCTTCATGTGAAAGTCAAAAATTAGCCTAGCTACTGGGAGATACAAATATTAGCATAGTAAAGTCACTAACTACCATTGAGAAAAATACCAATTCTTGTGAACACATGAAGAGTATACTTGCGTATATATGGCAAGTGTCGGTTAAAATTGGCAACAACTTTTTTAAATTTACTGTGTTCAGGATGACATTCAAGGTGACTGCATTTTATTATTCTTTGATATTTGAAAATTGAATGCACCACATATAGTATATACATTTATCATTTCCACTCACTCTCTGCTAGTGTGTGTGTGTGTGTGTGTGTGTGTCTGTAAACTAGGACAGGCATCTCCACAGCTATGAATGCAGTTATTGTACGGCTTGCTGTCATATCAAAAATAGTATTTATAAGTGAAATGCACCAAAATCAATCTTTGTGGAATTGAACGCAATACCCATGGTGAAAATATTTTCTTCAAGAAGAAACAAGTTATTTTCTTGTGACATTCAAGTTCATACTCTTGGGCTTCAGAATTACACCTTAACAAAAGTCCTTAATAGGGGTGGATGCAAAAATAAAAAAACATATTAAAAAACAGAATTCGAAACTAATAAAGTTGTGTGCTTAAAATATAAATTAAGGGATGACAAATCTTTCAAAGTATACAAGCAAAAAGTATGTGTGTATATATATATATATTTAAATTATCAATTAAACAATAACAGTCCTGATATATATTTACATACATACTGATAAAAATTAATAGATAATACAGCAGAGCAATAATATGAATTAATGTTATGTCTATATAATATTCTTTATGCATGATAAACTAATAGAGTTTATATTCGAAGTAACTTAAATTGACACTCCTGTATTTTTCTATAAAAGCAACTTCACTGTCATATATCTAACTGCTTACTATA
>NW_027529569.1:62444-75785 GCF_008692635.1 Crocuta crocuta
GCAACTTCTCTATCAAATATCTAACTGTTGACTATAGTGCTACAGACTTATTGGAAATAAATCCAAATTATATATTCTTCATGGAGACAGTTATAAAAATTGCTTTATTATTTCTTTAGTGTAGTAAATATGTTTCACATTCAAACCTGACTTAATTTTCTTTACAATTTACTAGAGGTTTTCATTACTTATGTTGTAAAGTTGGGATAAGAAAAAAACCATAGTTTCTCCTCTATTCTGTCCTCCAGATTTTTTGGAACAATGTACATGCATGAGTTTTACAAAATTCATCACTAGGAAGTGCTGTCTGGCAAGCATTCCCATTTTCTGATTCCGGTAGCCAAAAAGAGCTGGTGAAATCTGCAAGCCAGCAACCACTTAATCTATGGCAGACTCTTGGTGCCATAAATCCATAACTAATCAGGATCAGCTGACAATGAATGCAACTTGTCTTGAACATTTATTTTGGGGGAAAAAATACTTTACTGCAATCCCATGTGGCCTTCTCCAACTCTTTCAGTTACAGAGTAGATAGACTAAAAGATTGTTGGTGCCTTTAACAACTAATAATATAACACAAAAGAACAGCTAACACTTATTCAGTGCTTACAATGTGCAGAGAAGTATGCTAAATATTTTGTATGAATTCACTCACTTAATCCTCATAACAAATGAAAGTAATTAACTGATGTAAATAAATTCACAATATTTTAAGCAGTCATTAAATGGCAGAAATGGAACTGATTTACCCAAACCTCTGCTTTTAATCACTGCACTCACCATCTTTGAAAAAGCCCATCACATGGTAAAAAGTATCAATCCAATCAAAAAGGACCCATACCTCTGTGTTCTAAAATAGTAAACGGATATATATCCTAAATGCATTAAACCAATTTTTTTCCTAAACAATAATTTGAAAGGGTTAAAAGAAACTATACACTTCTGATTTTTGTCCAGTTTCCTCTTTTAAAATATCTATCCTGGGGCGCCTGGGTGGCTTAGTCGGTTAAGCATCCGACTTTCCCTTAGGTCATGATCTCGCGGTTCGTGGGTTCGAGCCCCGCGTCGGGCTCTGTGCTGACTGCCAGCTCAGAGCCTGGAGCCTGTTTCAGTCTGTGACTCCCTCTCTCTCTGACCCTCCCCTGCTCACGCTGTCTCTCTCTCTCCTAGAAATAAAAATAAATAAATAAATAAAATAAAATAAAATAAAATATCTATCCAAATGACATTGAGGAAAATATTCCACATTTTAATTATATCTTCTGTTAAAATGTTATCAAATTCACAAAAACCTCCAAAATATGAAGTCCTAATAGTACATTAGTGAGATCAAAAATGCAGAGATATGAGGCCTCTAATAGGAACGCGGGCACCGTGAGCAATCTCTAACATGCATAAATTAACATGCATGTAGCCAAAGTGGTAGGACACTGTCATCACTTTATCTCCATAAATTTAATTAATCTTTTGGCTTCATAGTTTTTATTCCACCAGTGAACACACATGATAAGAATACAACTTCATTGCTTACCTATTGCTCTCATCGTATAATAAAGCTCTTCAAGCTTTTTTTTCATGATAACCCATTCAGTAGAGGAAGGCCTCATGCAAATGACATGAAATGCTGCCAAAGTAACATGGAGCCTGAGGTTGTTAGTGTTTTATTTTCATTTTGTGCTTTTCAGAATAAGTGAATTATCAAGTTAACTCACATTTCTGTTCCTTCTGGGAGTCTAATTCTCCAGCAACCAGAGGTGCACTTTGGTTCAAACATTTACACTGTTTGGGTCCTTTAAATGAGGAAATAATACCCCATCTTTTCCTTTTAAAATTTAATGTGATTAGCTTTCTACTTTTCTTCGTTATTTCTCATTCCACAATTCTAAAAACATACTCAAAAACCGTCATTAAAAAAAAGCTAATTGCTATTGCTTTTAGATGTAATTTTAAAAAGTTCTTTGAAGTAAATCTTCAATAATTCACTAGAGTTTAGGAACCAGATCTTTATATTTAGGGACTATTGATCTTCTAAGTGACTCAACAATTAAAAACTGCTATACTTTCAGATGGGTTTCTCCATTCAATCATAAAGTTGAATAGTTAGTCAAAGATGAGCTAATCCACTTACCTCCATTTAGACCTCACTTAAACCATTACACAAAAGGACTTATAAACTTTTTTAGAGTTTTTCATATATGTTTAAAAAGTATTATGTTAATTTTTTTAAAGTAATTCAGAATCTGAATGACTTGTTTCACCATATGGGCATAGAGAGTATATGGCTAATCATTTTCAGCATAGTAAACATTTGTCCTGAAACATCTAATCATAAATCGGGATAAATCATCCCAAATTTAAAACCTTATTCGCAGATGTAGCTTGCTTCTATTATTCTGCCCAACTGTATTACACGTTTCGGGGGGGTGGGATTCAGCTTCATTTTATTAAGCATAGAAGGAAAGACAATATACCTGCTCACGCAAACATCTCTTCAGTTATGCATGCTCTCACACACTCACTCAGAGTGGGTGCTGCTTTGCAGACTTTGCCTTATGCTGCAATTTCTGTGATCCTGAATCTGACACACCCGCTGCTAGCAGGTGTCCGCAGGTGTTTGCCTACAAGAAGTTCATTGACAGTTTATTGCAGCCAGCGTACTTTCTCTGGTAGTGAAAAATAGTAGCAAAAGCACTGCAGGCTAAGTAATGAAGGACAATGATGCTTCATGTACTGTGAATGCATAATTATTCATTATCAGTCAGGCAAAGATTAATCATTCTTCTGTGGTATTTTTCCCATGGAAGAACTAGTTATCAAATTCTAGTTTCCACAGACATTGTCAGTGTATTGGAAGGCCTGCAGCTGTACTATGAGTCTCATGGACATTTAACTTCTGACAGCTGTGAATGCTTCTTTGTGAATGCAGACATTGCTCTTTGACTCAGAGTTTCTGGAAAAACTCCAAGATGCATTCTCAAGGGCTGCCGCAGACTCCCCGCGTGCATATCAGGAGAAGGTGGTCAGAAACGTCATACAGTGCTAGCGTGGACAGATTCTTGTATCTTTTCTACATATATTTATTTCAGTATAGCTATAAATAGATGAAGTAATAGTCAATGATAAATGTAGTATTTGTAAATTTTCAATATTTGAAGATGCATACTTATGTCAAATCATTCCATGTTCAACTTTACTTACATTGAAGAAATACTAACATACCCCAAAACTCAAATATTTTCTTTGAGTTTTCTGTCACCCATGTGACATTCATAACAAAATTGGACTATTATTAGACCTGGATTATCCATAAGGGTAAGATCAGATGGTTGAAAATAACAAAGTATAGTTATTTGTAGTGAGTGTTAGTCATTTGTGATTAATGAGCTTAAGTGCTTTATCAATTATTAAGAAATTTAATATATCAGTGAGATTATCTCATTGTATGTGCTGTTTGAAGAAACTTAGGAAATATGTGCTATGCCATTTTCAATTTTATATTATTTCTATAACAAATTCATATGCCAAAGGGTCATGGGGTTGTATCCTTAAACTTATGCATGAAAGGCTTGGTATGAGTCCTCTTCAAAGGAGCCATTTTAGTATTTTACTACTGATTTTTTTTAGCAGGTATATAATGCTTACCTTGACTACGGGTTTACTAAACATAAAATAATAATTAGTCAAAAGCTCAGAAATAGAAAAACCTACTATTAGGGACATTTTTTTACTTTAGAAAAATATAATATATGTATTCAAAATATTGTTTTATGAACCTTATGTATTCTAATTACTCTGACAAGAACTCCTGGTAGTTAATAATGGGTTTTGTATTCTTAAGGTAGAACAATAGACATTGATTAGACATATATTTGTTAACATATTTAATGATCAGTTTAAGATACATTTTATGTATGAGAGTAGTATTATGTATTAATAATTTGAAATGTATTTCTACTGCTGACTTTCTCAGAAAACAGTCAACATTATAGAAATGATTAATCGCTTTGAAGGCATGTTTATTAAAGTTCATTACTAAGTATTGATACACATTATTATCATTTTTCCTTTAACTGTGGTAAAAGTCCAACAGTGTGCATCTAAATTAGCAAATTAAAAAAAAAATAAAAAAAATACTAAGAGTCCCTGTAATTCATATCATAGTATAGTTCTGCTTGGTACTGTCTGTATGGAACATGGAATATCACCAACTACTTTGAGACAAGGTGAAGTTGTAATAATTACATGAAAGAATGTGACCATCACATAAAATAGCTTGCACGTAGCAAATGACTATTGTATGTTGTAGGCATGCATACATTTTAGTTGATTGACTTTGAATTATAAATGATGTCCGAATTGCTTGTTGATGCTTGTGTTAACTGTGGCTGGTAAATAAAATTACAGATTGAAAAACCTAGTCAAATAGATTCCTATTCTTTGGGACAAATAAATTTAAGCCTCCCTTTCTCTATACAGTAGGTGACTTGTAAATGCTACTATAATGAATAAATTTTATAATAAATACTATAATAAATACTATACTGAAATAAATAATGAATAATGAAAAATTATAAATACTATAATGAAAAATTTTAAATATAAAAATACCTACAAATAAATTTTAATATTTGCATACACTCAAGTTGCAGTATAGTCATTGATTAAAGTCTGACTTCATAGCAGTCACTACTCATATAATATTGCAATTACGGACACAGATTGATTGTACAATGAATCATGCCTCTTATACTAGTGATTCAAATCCAAATTGGTCATTTGTTCATTGGGATATATAACCATCAATAAAAACTGTAGCATAAATTATAATATGTCACAGGATAGTAACTATGAATCTAGTTTCACTGTAGAAGCATCATTAGATTGACAGAATGTTTTTGATCACAGGATAAAAATGCATCATGTAATATTAAACAAAAATTAGCTGTCATAGATCCATCTATCACAAAATGTACACCATTCCAAAGTTATTGTTCTATTATTAATATTTATTTAAATGAAAACAACTTTACATTTTAGGATAGAGTGAATAATTTAAAGTCTAAAACTTGGATATTAATTATATTTTTCTTCCATGGACTTTTTAACACTTATCATTTGATTAACCAGTGTGGTTGTGTGAAGGTCCATTGAATAGAAGCACAGTAACTTTTTTATATATATAATATGTAATCTACCCAGAGAGGTTTCTGCATAAACACAAGTGTATAATTGCTGCCAAGCCAGAAGCAAGAATGGAGTTGAGGTCTCTGAGTACCACTGTACTGCTATGGATTTGATAGCTTCCTCTCAATTTCGGAACTAAGCTCTTAAGCAATTCATGCTTCTTTTGAAGCTATATTGATTTTGCCCACAGAAGAAGTATAATAATGGAAACATAGGTCAATTTTATTAATATTTGAGATAAGCTGATTGAAAACACAAAACTTTATCTCAAATATTACAATAATTTGTAACTAGGACTGGTTACTAAGCTATTATATCTCTGTTTCAAATATATAAATATGGCTTTATTTAAACTGAGATTTATTCAGATCTTCATGGAAATTAGAAGCCATATTTGCATTCTATAAATTCATTAATTATAATTTCTTGTCCAAACTCTGTCCACTCTACTTGGGCAAAACAGCACTTAACTTCAAAACAGAGCTTTTGTATTCAAAGGGTGGAATGTAAGAGTTCAAGTGAAGGTGTGTTACTGACTAGCAGACTTCTCTGTACAAGAAGCCTATTCCAGGAGAGTTGCTTGAAGCAAAATACCCACTTAGAACTTTCTTCTCCGGTTCTACTAACATCCCGCTGTGTGATCTGAAGAAAAGAACCTTAGAGGGTGCTTCATCATACATAAAAAGGCACTTATCTTCTAATAAAATTCTATTGATATAAAATAATCTACTTTGCCTTCTTTATAGTGGTGTACTAAGGATGTAATAAGGAATTTTGAAATGCCTGTAAAATGCCTTGAAATCTTTAAAAGAATGGCAGGAGTCTTCAACTGAATGCAATTTAAATGAATTGAATAGAGACCCTCAACAGAATGCAAATCAGGCCCCTTGCCAAACATGAATCATAATTGTCCTTATTTATTGAGGGTTTCATAATCACCATCATTACTCATGAGTACAGCTGTTCATACTGATTGACTTTCAAGGTATCCCAGAAATTGTGTAAGAAACACAGCTGCAGCCTTCTAGGGATTTATACCCTGGTTCTGCACTGTCCAATATGCTAGCCACATGCCACATGTGGTTATTTACATATAAATAAGTTAAAATCTTAAGAATTAAAATTGTATTTGCTGTGTCACACCAACCACACCTCAGTTGCTTAAGAGTCACATGTGGCTAATGCTCACCATACTGGACAATGCAAATAGAGGTCAACTCCATCATTACGGAAAATGCTGTCCAAAAACATTTTTATAGAGGCTTGGCAAATATATGTATATTCCAGTATACAATTTATGCCATAGTATTTTTTTATTTTTTAATGTTTACTTATTTTTGAGAGCAAGAAAGAGAGAGACAGAGTGCGAACTGAGGAGAAACAGAGGGAGAGGGAGACACAGAACCCAAAGCAGGCTCCAGTCTCCAAGCTGTCAGCACAGAGCCTGACACAGGGCTCAAACTCACAAGCTGTGAGATCATGACCTGAGCCGAGGTTAGACGCTTAACCGACTGAGCCACCCAGGTGCTCTTATACAGGGGTATTTTTATATGTTATATTTCATTTATTTGACTAGAGAACGTAGATGATTTATCAGAAAGTAAAAATGACCCTGAAATCTTTAAACTACCCTGATATGAGTCAATTATTTTATCTCAAACATAATATGATTTAGGACAATATATATAGTAAATAAATATTTGTTGAATGAAAAAATTTAAAAATGGACATGCATTTCTTGTGTATACAAAGAGTTTTTCGGGGCTCAGTTTTTGACTATTTGAGGGGCAAGAAGCTCAAATTCTTCGCTCAATAAGAAATGATAACCCAGTACAGAAGAAAATGGCAACTTTAATCAGGAAATAGAAAACTTGCTAGGCAAGTGCTAGGCAATGGAAGAAAATGTTCAGATAAGCAAGTCTTCAATGTTGGTTAGAGTGGACGGAAAATATTTTTTTGGTGAAGAGAGGATTTACAGTAAATTCTCTAGAACAATAGCTGAAAGAAAAGGGAAGAGCCAGTTAGATGAATGAGCAGTGCAAACCAAAGTTTTGGAGCTGGGGAAGCTCATTTGTTTTGAGGGGACAGAGAGATTATGAGAGTTTCCTCTTGAATGAAAGACCCTAGTTGATAAAAGTTGAATAACGTATCGTCAGTATAGACATTCTCCTATAGGCAATGGCATTTCTGAAAATTTTGTAATGAAACTGTGTTTTAGGATGGTTAATTGTTTTTCTTTGAAAACCCAGAAAGTATACAGTAAATATAGATATACATAAGGCCTGTTTGGATTTGTTTCCTAAAAAGGACTAGAGGTATATGAGAACCAAGAACTGATCAATCTTAAGATACAAATCCTAGCTCTAATAGAAAGACGTGTAGAAAAGCTACTCTAGCTATATAATAAAACTGCTTCTTTTCCAGTGGCATGTGCATATTTCAATGCGAATATAAGCAGATGGCATCAGCCTTTGTTCTAACAGGGCCTGATGATGGTTTGTATACTTAAAATATGTCACAATCACACACTCACTCATCTTCCTGCCGATAGCAGTAAAGATCTGCTGCTGACAGTTTCAAGTTTAATCACTTATCTTCCTTAGAGAACCGTTTTGATCTTTCCCTTCACCCACCATAGCATCAAATAAAGGTAATGTTGCCAGTACCCAGCATGGTTCTGCATAGAGAAGGAAAGGGAAGTTAGCTTCTATTAATTATTATTCTAAGAGTTAAGAATGGCAGCTAGAATTGAATGTCCTATGTTAGACTTCTGAAGAAAAAAAAATCTTAACTAATTAATTTATGGTCACATATTTAGAAACATATTCAGTGTCTTCATTGATAGCAATGTGTCATAGAGAAAATAGTTTTGACAACTGCAGGACAGAGATTAACATGGTAAAGTCATCCTCAGCTCTCTACCACTTCCCATATCATTGTTCCAAATACAGATTTCCCTTGCCTTACAAGGTTATGTCATGCTTCCATAAACCCCTGGCAAGTTGAAAATGCATTTAATATACTAACCTACTGAATAGCCTAGCCTACCTTAAATGTGCTCAGAACACTTATATAGCCTATAGTTGGGCAAAATCATCTAACACAAAGCCTATTTTATAAAAATAGGCTGAATATCACATGTAATTTATTGAATTCTGTACTGAAAGTGAAAAATGGGGGCTATACGGGTACAGAGTGGTTGTTAAGTTTATGGATTGTTTAGCTTGTGATGGCTTGGCTGGCTGGGAGCTGAGGCTTGCTACTCCACTGCCCAGCATCACAAAAGAGGCTCATACCACATATCACTCACTGGCCCAGTAAAGGATCAAAATTCAAAACTCCAAGCAGTTGCTACTAAATGTGTATTGTTTGCATGCCATAATATAGTTGAAAAATTATAGACCAAACCATTTAAGCTAGGGACCTTCTATAATATCCTTATTTTTCAAGTACATATATTTTGAAAATTTTTATTGGAAATGTGCATGTAGATTGAAAATTTCAAATACTAAAAAATAGAATGCAAAGTGAAAATTTTTCATTCTCCTAAAGACTCCCCAGTCTTCTCCCAAAGGGTGAACTCTATTACTGAATTTGTGTATCTTTCCAGAAAGATTCTCTCCTCCTCCCCAACAGTGTACATAGATGATGCTATGCACACTATTAACAATGACAGAAACATACTCTTATATACACTGTATTAAAGGCAGAAGAGTATTCCAAGGTATAGATAGATATGTACCACTTTTCACTTAGACGTGTGAGCTGTTCTCAGTCACGTACAAATGCAACTATTCTCACATATTAATATTGTATATTACATGTACATGTCCATTACATGTACATTATATTGTATATGTAATATTGTACACCTGCAGGCTACTTTCTGAAAAGGTAATTGTTCAAAATATAAATGCATTTTAAAGTCTGGAAGATATTTCCAATTTGTCCTCCAAAGAGAGGGTTTTACTACCTAATCTATTAAAAGATGATCAGAGTATATTTACAAGGAGGTATATGGAAGAAGGAAGAAAATTGACTATTTTATGTACATCTTTCTCTTATGCCTCTGACAGCAAATATTCAAGACTGTAAATAAGAAATTAAATCTATAAGTGAATAAGTAATCTTGCTGAAATTAATCAGTTTAGCAAGCCATTCGAATTTGATAAATATCACTGCATGATAATTTCGATTGTTGTAAATCCATATGTACCAAACTGATCAAAAATATGCTATACTATGGTTATTTAGCTTATCAATTACATAGAGAAACAACTGAAAAAGATGACTAAATGTGTTCACCTCCAGGAGAAACTTTTCTGCTTTTAGGAATATGTGATATATATAATTTAATTTCAAAAACATTAAACATATAATTCATATCTGAAAAATGTGTTGCTTACCAAATAGGGTTGTATAGATCTTTTAGCTACACTATCACAAAAGTACTCTATTAGAGCTAATTTTGGAGGAGTCTGGAAGCTAGTATTAAATTTTATAATCTTAAGTCACCAGGTAGGCTAACTAGAAGAAATGGAAGAAAAAAATGCAAGGTCTACTTGCCTTAGATTTCAATAACGTTGGCTAGTCCCTACAAAATATCAGTACTATCACCAAAAAATTTCCTTTTTATAATCTTTTTTAAGTTACTTCATGAGAGACTATAATTCTTGACTTAGTATTTTAGTATTCTAAGGAAATCACAGAACAATACACAGACGTAATATGATGAGATATTTTAAGAAATCATTTAATATAAGAATTCATCCAAAGAGTCGATAAAACGGAAAATGACAATTCCAGGTAATAATGAATATGAATTCACAAAGATATATGGTCAATTTCAAGTGATAAGTATGCTAATTGTGGTTTGAATTTAAATTTTATTAGGGAGGTATCACACTATGTCCATAATTCACACTAATTATTGCCAAATGTATTACCATATATGAAATGCATTTATGATTATACTAGAGCATGATTAATTATAATATGCATACATATGTTCACAAATATTTAGACAAAGATTCTCAACTTTTCACATCCAACCAATTCAATCAAATAATGTTTAATTTAATATCATGCTCTTAATTCTGGAGGGATCTCTTTGATCAATCATTGCATTTCTAGTTCCTCAAAGTGTTTATGAAATCCTGTGCATTCATTGGAGTATTATGTGAAAGCAAGTATACGTTTCCTCTGACTATATTGTTTAGTACCGACTGAAACAGATATGTTTGCTCATGTAGATGAAAGTCTTGGCTTAAATTTGATCACTGTTGCGTGATTCATTTATTTGTTTTCTGGCCTTAGTCAATATTCAAAGCAAATAAGAGTTCAAAGACTAGCAAACGAGGATTTTCCTTATTTCTGTGATGTTTTTCCTCCGAAGTTCTGTTTGGTCTCTGCATGTCACTGCATTTCCTCAAAATTCACTTTCCCGCAGAGCAGCTTATAGAGACACCTAGCGGTTAACCATAATGACGGCTGCTGAGGCCATCCTTCATGGGAAGTACATGGTAGAAAATTGTCATCGCTTGTTTATTTGAACCACAAGAAATAAACTGTAATATGTTTATGTCATTGTTTCTAACAAAACTATAACTTAGATTAATTGCTACCATATTTAAAACTTTTTAGCTCAATACAGTTTATTTTTAAGTAGGAAATAAATACTTTAATTGAAAATCAAAAATTAAACCAAATACAATTTTGAAGATTTATGAAAGCAATAAAAAATTAGCTAAAACTATACTACAGCTATTTTGAAAAGTCCAATAATTGATTAAACCATGTTATACACAGAATGTCTATAGAGTTTGTCCACATCAAAAATTATGTCTGTGATAAAACTTAATATTGATATGCCAAAAGTTTCTAACTGTAAGTAATATGTAATTTTTAAAACATGACCATTTAACACATTCATTTAAAAATGTAAAAACATTTCAACTTTAAAAATAAATATTCTAAAATATTTCTATCATGTTAGAAGATGATGACTAAATAAAATATACAGTGTAGACTTTAGTGGATGAAGTTTAAGTTGTCTGTTTATTATCTAAAGTACCTATAGCAAGTGGCTCTCATTCCCCAGCCAAATGTTTCTAAATTTACAGGAAATTCTATTATAAGATTTTATCGTATTATTCAATGATATTACAGATTACTTTGTTTCTCCCTCTCTTGTACATGCCTTGAATTTAAGCAAAATAAAATTGTTTCCAAAGTATGTATGGATTAACTGAAAAACATTTGCAAAACAGATTGAGAAAAAATTGCAAGAAATGTTGCAAAACCTCAGTAGGCTGCAATATTCACCACCTCTAGAATACTCCTTCTAATTCAACACAGAGAAGATGTGAAAAGATATGTTTGCTTATATATATATGTATATATATATACACACACACATATATACACACTATATAGTATACTATATATACTCTATAATCCTATACTTAATCAAGATATTATAACCAAAATAGCATCCCAAACATTATCAAGAAGGAGGCAATATCAATTATGTTTAAGATGATTCCAAAAGAAAATTAATTCATAATGAATCCTAAATTAAGATAGATGAAATATTTTTAAATGGTAAAATTTCCCAGTTATCATAGGCACATGTGCACTCAGCCTCCATTGGGCCACGTACTATGATCAACTTTTTTTTTCCTATGCCTGGGAAGGACTGTAGGTCTAATACAACAAATCCAGGAAATATGCTTTATGAATGTGAAGGGCCCCCCGCCTTCTTGGGGATGGAGGTGTCTGGTTTCATCGGCAAGAGCCAGGAATACTTACTGTAGAGATGATGCGAGTAGAGTTTAGCAGGTGACTCTTCAAGAAACTCGCTTTCTATCGATACTGCATTTATTTAGGGGTCTCCAGCCTTTTAGTACACACCAAATATATTCATAAACATTCTTTCTGAGAGTCGTTAACATTCCCTTGCATCGCCCAGACATACTTATCAAACGCAATTCTTAAAATATATGTAATATACATAGAAGCGCCCTTGTTTGCAGCTAGGATGAACCACTCCCTCTTCCTTTAGAGTTAAGTACGTGAGACAGAAGCAGGTGCAGTATTATTCTAAACGGTAGGAGGAAGGCAGGCGACCAGCACAGGGCTAGCATCATCTGTCTCCGGCCACCAACAAGCCTGGCGCTGTCCGGGTTATTTCCACTCCTCCCTTTTTCAATCCAAGGACTGCACAGTCCCACGCTCGAGTTACGCACAGGTTCCAAGACTCCTCTGTCTCCCACGACTGTGACATCCAAGGGGGGCTCCGATTGCGCCGCCCGAATCCAGGGACACCTTCGCCCTCGGCTGCCACCTATCGGCCACCGCGCGCCCGCCTCGCCCCGGGCCCATCATGTCTGCTGCAGCTTGGCTCGCCCCGGCGGCGCGACAATAAACAAGTGCACTGGACGGGGCCCTGCGCCCGCGCCGGAGCAGATGTCTCAGAGGCCCCGGGGATGCTTACCCTGTTGCCGCGTCTTCAGCGCCCGGGAGGGAAGAAGCGATTGTCTCTGAGTATTTTGGAGGCGCCAGGCTGCCGGGACACGCCACAGGCGTAGAACAACGCTGTTCCTGTCCCCCCAGGCCCCCTGAAGGATGTCGGAGATAGAGAGTTCCAAATCATGACGATCGTGCGCCGCATCTGGGGAAGGGATGAGAAAAACCCCTGCAAACACCTGGGCAGTGAAACTGCCGAGAGGATGCGGGAGCCGTACAAATACTAATTAGGGGCCGCCACGGCCGTGGACTCGGAGAGGGGACCGCGGCGGCGGGAGCCCTGCCTGGTGGTCGTCGCCGCGCGGGGGGCGGAGGGGGGCGCGGGAGCCGCAGCCGCCCCGGGAGTCGCCAAGGGGCCGATGCCACCTCTGCTCGCCCCCTCACTACCATGTACAGTGTTCGCTGCAAGAAGAAGGCGGGCGATGCATGCACACCCCCGCGCCCCGCTCCCTCTGGCTAGTCCCCAGGCGCGCGCCACTGACCAGGGGGAAATGTGGTGAAGACGGCGAGGAGGAGAGCCGAGGGGGGAGGGGAGGGGCGGCCGGAGCGAACCCAGGCCGGAGGGTGCGTGGAGCCGGAGGCTGCTGGAGGGGGCGGCGGCGGCTGCTGCCGGCTTGGAGAAAGTTGCCC
>NW_027529569.1:75855-76192 GCF_008692635.1 Crocuta crocuta
TGTGTCTGTGTGTGTGTGCGTGTGCGTGTGTGAGCGTGTGTGTGTGTGTATGTGTGTGTGGCGGCGGGATGGCTTGCATTCCCTCCCCTCCCTCCCCTCCTTCCTTCCCGTTCCCTCGCTTCGCTTCGGGGCGGAGTGGGGGCAGGGCGCCTCGCGTCCGGGAACTCCGGGTGCTCTGCCCGGGCCGCTGTGGGAGCAGCTGTGCGCAGAGCCGCGGGCCGGGCCTGGGTGCTGGGCTCCAGCCACGCAGCCCCGTTCTGTTGAATGCAGGGATGGGCAGGGCGACGGTCTAGGGTCTACGTTCTTCGGGGCAAACAAATACAGTTCCTCCCCTCCC
>NW_027529569.1:76244-76893 GCF_008692635.1 Crocuta crocuta
GCTTTTCCCAGTCAGAATGTCAGCCCTCTCCGGCTCATTCAACTTTATTTTCTCAAAGGTTCGGGTTCCTTTGGTGGCAAGGGGGAGGGGGAGGAGAGTGGGGTGCGAGGAGGCTCTTCGACCCCGGCTACCCAGAACTGAATTAAAGTTGCAAACGCTCGAGTTTAACGCCGGCTGGACACAATTTGCGATGGGCTGTCTGAGAGGCTGGGAGGTGAAGGGGGGAGGGGAAGGCGAGGAAGGAGGGGGAGGGGACCCAATCCCCGCTGAATGGATGTGCAAATTTCCTCCCGTGGAGAGCTGAAATTTCAAGGTAAACGTTTTGCTTTCCATAGGGGGTGTTTTTGCCGCTTTTAAGCTAGGAGGCGTCTGCGGTTGCGTTGGGAGGTCGGAGATACTTGCGAGGCTTATACGCTGTGATTCGGATTCGTCTCCGCACGTCTGGGTGGCCACACGTGAACGATTCTCAGGCACACTTGCACACGTGCGTGCGAATGCAGGGGCTCTTAATAAAGCGGGCTGGAGGCGGCCGGGGGAGCGAGGCTTGAACCCGTGACTCGGACACGGCTTTAGTTTGGTTTGCGATTCGACATCAGACTTCGGTGGTGCCGAGGCGAAGGCAAGGTTGACTGGAGAAAACGAATGGGTT
>NW_027529569.1:76905-77145 GCF_008692635.1 Crocuta crocuta
ACAACACGCACTCACACACTCACACACTCTATTTTTTTTTTTCTTTTCCATTCTGAGTACCGCTGTCGACCCGAAGTAGGAAGTCCAAGGAAGCCTTTCAGAGGACAAAAAGAAATCCATAAAGAAGAGGGGGAGGGGGTAGATTGATTCCTGGAGGAGATGAAATTCGGATATCAAAGCGCAGACCTATGTCACTTGCTGTTCTTCTTCCCTTTCTATTTTGCCTGTTAATCAGCCAGA
>NW_027529569.1:77279-115996 GCF_008692635.1 Crocuta crocuta
GCCTTTTTCTCCGTGGGGGGGGGGGGGTTGGGGGGTGGGAAGAAGAAGAAGAGGAAATTAACAAAGGAAGAAGAGTAAAACATTGAGAATGAAATGTAATAAACAAGCCCAAAGACGATGGGGGTGCCGGTGAGGGGCTAGTTCGGTCCACATTTGCTAATTCCGTAGCGTGAGTGTTACATTCGTGGCAAAGCGACGCGGAGCGGGCGGTAAGGGAGGCTCTGGCGCTGGTCCTGGGTTTACTTTGAGCTGATTCCCGGGAAGCGGCAGGAACGTCCTCCTGAAACTCCAGGTACCGGGAGCTGTTCCGGGATTGCGGATGCCTTCGCTGAGTTCTTTGTAATCCATCGTGCGGAACTATTTTTGTGGTTTAAAGATGCGGTTCAGGAGCGTCGCTGACATGATCAATGAGGAGAAGTGGACTCAGGGCGCCCTCAGAGAAGCGCTGCTAAGTGGCTCCGTGCATGCGATTAGGACGCTGATGTGCTTTAAAGCGTGGTGGTGAAGTCCACCATCAAAGGGACGCGCTCTCCTTTTTCTCCACACTCAAAGCTCCTGAAGACAATCGGTGATTTAAGGGCTTCTTCTGGGTCCTTTTGATGCATTATCTTACATCTCTTTTTTTGCCTCTGAAAAGTATTCTTTAGGTTCCCACCCTGGCATTTCCAGCGACGGTTTAAAATAGCCCAAGTATTGTGACTCCTTGCTTTTCTGTGCAAATGGGAGACCTTCACGGTGAACTGTTCACTGAGGAGGTTCTGAAAGAAAGGCAGACAGGTTTGCTATAGGTGAGGTGGAGAATCTTGTAAAATGGAGCTTCTTTTCTCTTAAATTAGAGCCATGAAACTGAACTGACAGCCATTTTATGTATATTTATGGATTGGTTTTGAAAAGGGGGGGAGCAGGGAAAACACTAAAATGGGACTTTATCTAACCCGCCCTTAGCTTGCAAAGGGCAGCATGTTCCTGCTGTACTCATTAGGAAATTAAATCAGCCTTTAAATCAAAATGAATATCAGATATTAATAAAGTCTGGAGAATGTCGGTGTTCCATTGGGGAGGGTGTCATTCATATCCCCTCCTTCTGGATTTCAGAGACATAGTAGTAGGGAAGAGAGAGACTTTCTTACCAGTCCCTTAAATTTTTGTCATATTCTGTTCTTTCCCTTTCTCCTTTCTCCCCTGCAGGAGGTAAAATGCACACTTGCTGCCCCCCAGTAACTCTGGAACAGGACCTTCACAGAAAAATGCATAGCTGGATGCTGCAGAGTCTAGCGTTTGCTCTAACATCTCTCGTCCTTTCGTGTGCAGAAACCATCGATTACTATGGGGAAATCTGTGACAATGCATGTCCTTGTGAGGAAAAGGACGGCATTTTAACTGTGAGCTGTGAAAACCGGGGGATCATCAGCCTCTCTGAAATTAGCCCTCCCCGCTTCCCAGTCTACCACCTCCTGCTGTCTGGAAACCTTTTGAACCGTCTCTATCCCAATGAGTTTGTCAATTACACCGGGGCTTCAATTCTGCATCTGGGTAGCAACGTGATCCAGGACATTGAGACTGGGGCTTTCCATGGGCTGCGGGGTTTAAGGAGATTGCACCTGAACAATAATAAACTGGAACTTCTTCGCGATGATACCTTCCTCGGCCTGGAGAGCCTGGAGTACCTACAGGTCGATTACAATTACATCAGTGTCATTGAACCCAATGCTTTTGGGAAACTGCATTTATTGCAGGTGCTTATCCTCAATGACAATCTCTTGTCCAGTTTACCCAACAACCTTTTCCGTTTTGTGCCCTTAACGCACTTGGACCTGCGGGGGAACCGGCTGAAACTTCTGCCCTACGTAGGGCTGTTGCAGCACATGGATAAAGTTGTGGAGTTACAGCTGGAAGAAAACCCCTGGAATTGCTCCTGTGAGCTGATCTCTCTCAAGGATTGGCTGGACAGCATCTCCTACTCGGCCCTGGTGGGGGATGTGGTTTGCGAGACCCCCTTCCGCTTACACGGCCGGGATTTGGACGAGGTGTCCAAGCAGGAACTTTGCCCAAGGAAACTTATTTCAGACTATGAGATGAGGCCACAGACGCCTTTGAGCACCACGGGGTATCTTCACACTACCCCAGCCTCGGTGAATTCCGTGGCCACTTCTTCCTCCGCTGTTTACAAACCCCCCTTAAAGCCCCCTAAGGGGACCCGCCAACCCAACAAGCCCAGAGTGCGCCCCACCTCTCGGCAGCCCTCCAAGGACTTGGGCTACAGCAACTATGGCCCCAGCATCGCCTACCAGACCAAATCTCCGGTGCCTTTGGAGTGTCCCACCGCGTGCACTTGCAACCTACAAATCTCCGATCTGGGCCTCAACGTCAACTGCCAGGAGCGCAAAATCGAGAGCATCGCGGAGCTGCAGCCCAAGCCCTACAACCCCAAGAAGATGTATCTGACGGAGAATTACATTGCGGTTGTGCGCAGGAGCGACTTCCTGGAGGCGACGGGGCTGGACCTCCTACACCTGGGCAACAACCGCATTTCCATGATCCAGGACCGCGCTTTCGGGGATCTCACCAACCTGAGGCGCCTCTACCTAAACGGCAACAGGATTGAGAGGCTGAGCCCGGAGCTGTTCTATGGCCTGCAGAGCCTGCAGTATCTCTTCCTCCAGTACAATCTCATACGCGAGATCCAGTCGGGGACTTTTGATCCGGTCCCCAACCTCCAGCTGCTATTTCTGAATAACAACCTCCTGCAGACCATGCCCTCGGGCGTCTTCTCAGGCCTGACCCTTCTCAGGCTGAACCTAAGGAGTAACCATTTCACCTCCTTGCCCGTGAGTGGAGTTCTGGACCAGCTCAAGTCGCTCATCCAAATCGACCTGCATGACAATCCGTGGGATTGTACGTGCGACGTGGTGGGCATGAAGCTGTGGGTCGAGCAGCTCAAAGTGGGTGTCTTGGTGGACGAGGTCATCTGCAAGGCGCCCAAGAAGTTCGCGGAGACCGACATGCGCGCCATCAAGTCGGAGCTGCTGTGTCCAGACTACTCCGACGTCGTGGTTTCCACGCCCACGCCCTCCTCCGTCCAGGTCCCGGCGAGGACCGGCGCGGCCACCCCCGCGGTGCGGCTGAACAGCACCGGGGCCCCCGCGGGCTTGGGCGCGGGCGGAGGGGCGTCGTCGGTGCCCCTGTCGGTGCTGATTCTCAGCCTGCTGCTGGTGTTTATCATGTCCGTCTTCGTGGCCGCCGGCCTCTTCGTGTTGGTTATGAAGCGCAGGAAGAAGAGCCAGAGCGACCACACGAGCACCAACAATTCCGACGTGAGCTCCTTCAACATGCAGTACAGCGTGTACGGCGGCGGCGGCGGCGGCGGCGCGGGGGGCCACGCGCACGCGCACGCGCACCCCCNCGCCGCTGCAGCTGCAGCCCGGGGACGAGGAGAGGCCGGAAGGCCGCCACTTGCGGAGTCCCGCCTACAGCGTCAGCACCATCGAGCCCCGGGAGGACCTGCTGTCGCCGGTGCAGGACGCCGACCGCTTTTACAGGGGCATTTTAGAACCAGACAAACACTGCTCCACCACCCCCGCCGGCAACAGCCTCCCGGAATATCCCAAATTCCCGTGCAGCCCGGCTGCTTACACATTCTCCCCCAACTATGACCTGAGACGCCCCCATCAGTATTTGCACCCGGGGGCCGGGGACAGCAGGCTGCGGGATCCGGTGCTCTACAGCCCCCCCAGCGCGGTCTTTGTAGAACCCAACCGGAACGAGTATCTGGAGTTAAAAGCAAAACTAAACGTTGAGCCGGACTACCTCGAAGTGCTGGAAAAACAGACCACATTTAGCCAGTTCTAAAAGCAGAGAAACTCCCCGGGAGCTTTTGCGTTTAAAACAAACGAGCAAGCCGACACACACGGTGAACACACTTGATCAGTTGTGTTGTTTCGACGTTTAGGGTGAAGTGCCTTGGCACGAGATTCTCAGCTTCGGCGGAAGATACTGAAAGGGTGTGCGATTTCCTTTTCGTTTTTACACGTGGGGGAAACGTTTGTGTAAACTGGGCACATCACTTTCTCTTCTTGCGTGTGGGGGAGAGGAGGGGAAGGGTTTATGGAGGGCAGATTGCTGCGCAGGTGACTTGTTCTTGCAGTGGTTGAAAGTGCTCTAAGAATGGTGAAAGAAGGCGGCGCATAGATTCTACTCTGTCTTTTTTTCCCTCTCCCTCCTCTTCTTCCCCCTCCCCTTTAAGCCATGGGTGGGTCTCAATGGCTTTTGTGGAGAGATTAGCACACCCCAACTTTAATAGAAAGTTTGTTCTCTCTTTGTCTTTCCCAGCCCCCTCCTCTCTCTTTCCCTGTCGCCCTGCCTCCCTCCCTCCCTCCTATCTCATTACTTTTCTTTTTAAGGGATGTGTTTGTATGCATTCTGGACATTTGAATTAAAAAACAAAAGTATTGTGATCTGGAAAATGATCACCATAGATGTGGACAAATCATTAAAATTACAGAGCTATATGATCCATAATTGATTAGTCAAAATAACTTATTGATGAAATATACAAATATTTTATTGTAGCACCTATTTTTATATACACATTTAGCATTTCTCTTTCCTTCACTATTTAGCCTATGATTTTCACAGAGGTGTCACACTATATTAATTAGGACCTGCATTTCCAAAACTGGAGTGATATCAGAAAGGCATTTTAAATCATTAAAAATATGGAGAGCTTAATGGGAAAATCGTAAAGCCAATGCAACCCACACGACTGAATCTGTAATTTAAAACGGAAAAAGTGGATTGTATCCCAGTGTATAAAAGAAAAAAAAATAATAGGGCAATTAATTGGGCCATTCGAGTAAGAATCGTGTGCAAGTTTCTGGTTTTATTAGAGAAGACTTAAAAGTATTTTTATTAGTCAACCAAAATGATGTATTGATTTGACTACTATTGTAGCCGATTTTTGATTGTTTAACCAAACTCAGTTGCATTTGTACAGATCCACATGTCCTGGCACCTCAGAAGACCAACTGATGGACTGTGCAAATCTCTATACAATGTCTTTATCCCTCTGGGCAGCAAGCAATGATGATGGCCACAAACAGGGGCTACTGTTGTTACAGTCTCATATGTATCCCAGCACATGTAATTTTTTAAATAGTTTCTGAATAAACACTTGATAACTATGTCAAAATATAAGGGACTGAAGTAATGATTACTTAAGGTGCAGAAGAAATAGTTATGTGTGATCAACTGAATCGCCATTATAAACAATTAGGACATAGTAGCTAACTTTTATTCCTAATATAAAAAAATTCCCCTAATTATCAAATTTAAATATATGTATATATGTAAAATTCGCGTTTGCAAATTCAGGGAATTATGTTTTTCTAAAGGTGGCATTAATGTGTTTATTAATGAAATTTCAATTGTATACTTTCTTTCCTTACTGAAGTTTTCATCTAATACGTGGACCGTGGTAAGTAATATATTGCCTATTCATTTTTCTCCCAATGATATATATTTTGTTATGTCAGTATTATTTATTCAGTCTACAGTGCTCATAGTTTCCTGATTTTCCCATATTCCCATAGTTTTCCTAATTTTAACTTGTGTAAAACTACCTTCAACAATTATAAAGGATACTTTATCTCAAGTTGATCTATATCCTAAATGTCAGAAATGTTGGTAAATATGAGCTGTTCACCTCTGAGGAATGTTTGCCAATGAATCTAGGTTAATAGATAAGGGTAGGAAATGTTTGAATTAATCTGAAACTTAAAGAGCCATGTGCTTCATCGCTATTGGTGGATCTTCCCATAATCTCACCTGAAATGTGTAAAATATCAAGGGCTGTTCATGAACTTTCTGTTTAAGGAACACTTTCCATGGCATTCTGCCACAAAGAGGCAGCATTCACCCATGAGTAAATTGACAGTAACTGCTTGAATTCAGATTGAACAGGTGGTAACAATTTCCCTGAGGAATTAAAAAAAAAAAGTAGTAATGCTACATCGGTCAAGTGAAGTAAACTATCCCCATTCTGTGCAACATTTTTCCTTCCAAAAATTTTTTTCAAAGGGGAAAGGAACAAGCTTAATAATGCCATGATATTATCATGAAAAAGAAAAAAAAAAAAAAACAGTACCTTACTCTTCATCTACCTCCTCCATATTTAATCCAAGATTATAAAAGAAAAATAAATTATAGCATTTGACTTCACAATGGGGCTGTTATTAATTTTTCTTCACAGTGGAAGTTATTTTTACAATGTCCAAATCACTTCCTCAATATTATTGTATGTAGATATGACAGTATTGTATAAATTATAAACCATAAATACAAAGTGGAATCTTCAATGTAAGTTTTATTTCTTAATTGATGCATAAAAAGTGAGAGATAAGAATTACATAAAATTCAAAATGTGGTTCTGAACGATATAAGTAGTCTCCAAAGAAAGTTTGTTGATGCATTTTTCAAAGATTTACAAAATGATGTTATTAATTCAAACCAGCTCTATTGCCCATTATCTTGTCACAAAGACTTTCTTTAGGTAGCTCATTTCTACTTCTACTCTTCCTAAGGTGTCCAGCCTTTTATTTTAATTTCAAAAATAACAGTTATATGTTTATGAAAACAGGTTACTTCTAATTTTTAAATTATCTTTTTCCCCAATTGTATTTAGGGGATAAAAGTAAATTCATTCCTGCTCTAATAAACTTGAAAATTTTTAACATGTAGAGTTACAAAACTGTGTAGAATTAAAAAATGAATTCTTTCTCCTTATACACGGTGTCCAGCCAATGTATTAACATATACAATAGAACACAAGTTGTGTGGTTTTGAATATTTTAATTTTTGGTTTTTCAGGTTGTTCACTGAGTAAATAATTAAATTGGGTCTATCAGCAGTATATGATTGGATTAAGGAACCCTGCAAATTCTCTCCATAGCATTTTGGTGAACAATATGTAATGTTTCAGGCATCAATTAAAATTTGGATGCAAACTAAGCTTACTCTTCGTGCTTGCTCCATTTGATATGTTGCATAATCTCATACAAATATGTTTCCAAATGACATTACAAAATCTTATTTTTATCTATATATGAACATAGTGTAAATACTTAAATTATCTCAGAGAAAGTAAATATATTCTATGTAAATGTGATAATTGGTATGCTCGCTTGCATTCAAAATTATTTACAGCTAAACTGTTGATTGAAGTTATGTGTTAATCAACGTTAGCGTAAATATACTTGGAATACATCTTTTGTTTAGGCAAGAGTATCACCTTTACACATGTGAAGTGTGAAATTTGGGTAAATGTCCTGGGTATTCAGGTCTGTCCTTCAACCACTGTTCGCTCAACCTCAGTAGGAAAATCAAATTATGTGCAATGAAAACATCCACGCATAATGTGGAAAAGGTTAGAACTTAAGAACATAATTTAAGATACCAGTTTATTGCCCTGTGTCACAATTTCTATTCTTATTATTGATTTATGTTGTTAACAAATTATTCGTATTAAATATGTACTGTTTCTTTCCCTGTTCTATTTTTCCAGACTCTTGTCCATTTTCCTTGCATCTCCCTCCTTCCTCCCGCCTCCTCTTGTCTTATCCTTTCTTTTAATTATTTTTCAGTAGGGCAAGGGGGAGAGCGAGAATAGTTCAGTCCTTGTTTGAAATGCCAAAAACTAGCTACTTAATTTCAAGAGCTCAATGGATTGTTCCCAGGGTCACACAACTCCAAATTAATGAAAATAAAACCAACCACAAATATGTTTCCAATTCATTTGGGAATGTGCTCTTGCAGCACTTTTCAGGTGGCTCCAAATCAAGATATTTGCAGGGGGTGGCAAAACAGTTAGTATAACTAATTTTAAGACTAACATAAAAACAGAAAGAAGAACTAAAAACAACAAAAGAACTGATTTAAATGTTGGATGGAAGCATTTAATTAATTGATTTTCAAAGGGAATAAGAAGTTGTTAAAAGGTAATCAAACTGTTATCAAATTAACAATTTCACTTATGGATTAAGTTCCTCAAACCTCTCAAAGTTCTCTACTTTCTTGTAAATGCAAATATATGTATTTTTGTACATACAAAATTAAAGAAGGTAGGTGGGCAATAGTCCACCAAAAAAAATATCTGACATCTATATCCAAAGGAATCTTATGTCATTGAGTATTGCATTGGCAACTGTGCATTTTATCATTAATTTTATTTTAATTCAAATTAGTGCCTTTCTATGATCATCCATTGATAGTTCCATCAGTTCATGTAGCATGTGTATGGCATACAAAAATACATCTTATCCAAAAGAGCACTGCATACTTAATTTTCAGCTGGAGTTCTTTATATTTCAATTTTTTACATTATTTCAAATTCTACTTTTATGGTCTATGCTTTAGGCATGTTAGACTGGGGGAAAGAAAATGATTTCATGCAGTATAATGTTTCAGTGTGACTATAGTATAATACTCTTTTCTTCCTCTGTTTATAGCAGACTATTTGGCTTACAAGACACAGGTCAAATATTTCTCATGGTAATTGTAACAGTATTATAAAATGAATAATTTTATACTCATTTTTTAAAGGAACAATATCTAACCTTGATTAAGTTTAAGAGTGACTTAGATTACATCTTAAAAATTTTCTGAAGATCAAAACATAAATATTTCATAAAGAATTGATGTAATGCAAGTCTGAAATCATTTTACTTTCTCATTTTCTATTTACTGTCAAAATTAAAATGTAATGATATATTGCATAATGCTAAGTATATCAGATACATTTTTATTGGATATTAGGAAATTTGTTTTATAAAAGAGAAGTAATGTTCATAGTGATATGTTGAATGCAAGTCTTCCAAAGCATTTTTCTTTTAATTAGGTATCTTTATCAGAACATGAAGGAGTATTGTATATTTATACTACAAAATAAACATGTACATGTCTAAAAATTACATGTGTTTCTAAAAGTAAAAATTATGAAACAATGTTATCCAGGATAAATTGTTTTCTTTTTAAAATTTAACCTATTCAGAAATGGAATTGTGGCTTTATTGAATTGAAGGCTCATTAATGTCTTGGCCTACTTACTTTAGCCAAACTTATTTAGAGATCATTTTCAACATATCATGATATAAATTAAATTCAAATTTAATTGTGATCAATACTGAATCATATATATATACAAGTAGGAAAATTTGGTGACTTTTCAGTGTTCTGGAATATGCACTGTAGATTTTCTTACAAATTTACTTCAACCATCAATAATAATTTCTTGTAGTTACAACTAACCTATTTTTAAAAAATTCTACTCTATGCTTCTTTAAAAATAACACTTAATATTGGATATTGAAACCAAATTTGCTATATTTTTTCAATTTCTACTTAGATATGTACCTATTTAAATAAAACCTAAAGGGTAGCAGTAAATTCATGTTAGTTGATTAGCAAAGTTCTTTGTCAGATACTACAATAAAATTTTTGACCAGCATGCTTTATCCATGAGAGGTTCACCAGGCTCATGTAGACTAAGCATTTAAATATTAAATATAAAAATATGTAAAAATGCATATTTGATCAACAAAATATTTTACTTGTAATGACATATTTCTTTAAATAATTTAAGTAAAAGTTATGCTTTTTGTCATTACAACAATAGAATATTTTTACTATATTTAAGTCCAAAGTCAAAAGGTGTTTCACTTCTGAAAAAACTGGTAATGATGGGAAACATTTATCTATCAAATGTATTTAAACCCTGAGTTTTAACATCAACTTTAAATCTCCACTGCCAATTATAAAATTTACAGTACATGTTTTTCTTTATACTACTGAACTCTTCTCCTGTGAAGTACCCCTATAGGATACAAATAGCCATAGTGTTTTTTTCTTGTTTCACATTTAGATTGCACATATTAAAATAAAGTTATGAACTAGCACTGTTAAGTTTCATTTCAATTAAGTAGTATCCTTCAGTTTTATAATTATCTTCAAACTTGTAGAGCTAGTGAATAGTATATTTACATAGGTACTTAGAAATGTGAGCTCTCAGATCCAGAAACTGCTCATATATGTCAGAGACTATTCTAAATCATTCACCTTCCTGTCATCTTAATTCATTCAATCAGTGCAGTGAAATTTTTGTTACCTTATTAGGATTAAGGACCCCCAAGTCTTAGATGAATATTAAGTATCTCCTTGGAAATTAAAAAAGAATAAAAGATAAATACTATTTTCTTAATCTTAAAATCTTAAAATATCTTCTCCAAAACTAAAAATTTTATATACAGAAAACCATTTAGGAAGCATCTTTGTATAGAACTACACATTTTGTGAAATAACTAATTCCATATGGTTTACATGATATTTTGACTGTTAACGATGAACTCTGACTTCATTTAAGAATTTTCATGTGAAGGAAGATATCTTTTGCAGAGGCTACACTTGAATATTCTGTTGTCACATTATGGCTTTGACTTACCCTTTCCTTTAAAACCTCAATTTTAAACATATTGAAAATGGTCTCTGTTATTATGTTTAATTCTTGCAACTCAAACCATTTACCTCTCAATTGCTGAAAAGAAAATGTTGGTGTATTTCTTCAAGTTTCTTTCATGAATTTTAAAGGTATCCTCAGATTAATGACATGCCCTCAAAATATTAAATTAAAAATATGATTACTCACATTTTTTTCTACTGTAACAATCCAAGTACTCTGTAAGCATGGCTTAATGCGGGAGTGTGAGGACATGGATATTAAATTGTCACTATGGACTCGTCACTCATTAATAACCATCTTTAATACAAAACATGTAAATATGAGGTGAAATATTTCTTTGAATGCTAATGTACTTAAAGTTGCACACATTGATTAACTGGGTAGCACCTGTAGTTTACAAATACCACTATTGTGTACTTATAAATACTAAAGCAATGCTCACCAAGTGGTAAGGCACAGTCTAAATTCTGAAAAATCTGTCTTCTATTTGATCAATTTTATTTCCATTTAAAAATAAATTTGAATTCAAATGCCATTAGGCTGGATAAGCACCCTTCATATTGTCTTAACGTGGCAGCTTCATATAATATATTATCTGCTGGACCAGGAGAGCATTTTAGCTTTTAACAATGTTTAAATGAAATCTGTTCTTCCGGTATTATAATTTATGTATCACAATCATGGATTTTCAGGCAGTGTTCTCTAGGAGCTCAAGAGTTTTTATGAAGTTGCAAATTCTATGTAGTTGATGCTATAGAGAAATTAAAATTAAGTATCGGGAAAAAAACAGTGAATAGTTTTACAGCCAGAGAAAACCAGTTTACTATATATGAATGTTCTATTAGAAACATAAATACAAGATTTACAGTGACCAGGAGTCTCCGGAGCCAACTTTGCAAACGGCCCTGACTGTGACAGGACCTGGGACATCTTAAGGGGAGCCGCAACAGTAACTTAAGAGTGTGTTATTACAAAGGAAAAATTATAATCACAGCTCACAACAGAACCTTTCCCCAAATGTCTAACTGCTGATGTGCTTGAAAACAGTGCAAAAGGTCAATTCAATGAAAATATGTCAAACATCAAATATTATGAGGATCATTTCAAGGATGGAAGATACAACTTGGAAAAGCTGATCCAATAGATTTAGGAGCAAAAGTTTTTAAAAGGGGGAGACAGAATTGCCAAGACTATTTTTTTCACTACGGTAGAAGAAAATAACGAGTAGAGGAAAGATATTCACTCGTACTGCAAACTGCTGGTGATAACTTGTTTGTAATTTTGATGTATATCTAGAGGAAGCAAGCTGATGTATATATAGAGGAAGTAAGAGAAAATATAATGAGATTCCCAAACTTTCCAAATGTGTTTCTCTTTTAAGATTTTCTTAAGACTAAACACTGACATACTTTGTAAAGAAATTTTGGATTTCATCTCTGTTATTTTTCCAACACAACGTGAATTAGCTTTGATATATTAATATATTGTTAGTTGGATTTTTATTTTTACTCTTGATTTGGTATAACAACCATGTAATCTTAACTTGTTTCTTTATTGAATATTTAATAAGCTGTGCCTGAAATAACAAAATAATAGTTCCACAGTATTCGTTATTTTATACCACAATGGTAGCCAATGGCAACAAGGGAGAAAGATGATTCTAAAATTCTGAAATATCTTCATTTTTCCTTTACAGATGGTTTGTCCTTTCGCAACTTTCTTTGTGTCTCAGCCTTATTTACAATTTGTAAAAACTAATACAATGTGTGTGATTTATGGAGAGCTTAAGAATTCAGCTTTCCGTTGTCTCTACTGGGTGTATGTCAGTTGTGACTGTTTCTAACACTAACAACATGCTAATTATCATTGCTATTTATACTATATCTATGAAAGATATTATAATATCTTTCAGATAAAAACATCTTTTCTTCTCTTTCTAATATCATATTAGTTTGAAATGTATTTTTTAATTTTTCCATTCACTGTGGTATTTTTTTATAGTATTAAGTTGTCATTGGTAGATATTTTATAGTACATTGAAAGGTAAAACTTCTCTGTAAAGGATGGGACTTGGTATAATTTTATTGGCATCATGACATATCCTTACTCTTTGAAATAGTAACACTGTGCTTTCAGTGTATTTCAAAAATTTATGATTAATATTTATTTCTCAAAAAATTGAGTTCTGTTTCTAAATTAGCTTACATTTGTTTCTTACATTGGCTTATTTTGTTTGCATTTAACTAACGCATTTTGAAATTATGTGTGAGGTAATTTCCATTGTTTTGGTTTTAATTCAAACAATTTTGGGCATACTTATTTTTTGTTAGATAATATTCCATAATAAATATAGAAAGATGGAATTATAATATGTACCATATATAATATTTAATGTTCTTTGACTTATATTTTTATAGAGTTCATTACAAAAGGTAGATTAAATATGTGATATAGCATGCATCACTTTAATATTCTAAATTTATTGCTCTTCTACATAATGATTAATAATATAGATAGTACTAATTTTATTTTATCTATTGTGGTATAAATTTGGCTGTTAATCCAATAATGATATTGTTTCCATTCTCAATATTTTAAAGTACTATTACAACTGCTATTTACTAGTCTCAGTGATAATCTGGGTTCTTCCCTAAATGCTAAGGGAGTCCTGATATAATATTATAAACAGAGAGCTCTAATGTTTAGAATTTAAAATGGTAGTAATGACAAATCCGCTATAAACATAATAATTAAATTATTACTTTCTTTATTAAGAAGAGAACAGAAGCTCAAGTACATTAAAATAATGTCTTGAAAGATATTGGAAATGTAGCAAGCTGACATTTGTGCCTGATGAAAAATCTTGTTAATATCATCATAAAACATTTATATTGTTTTATACAAATATTGTGTTTCTATTCAGTGTAACAGAGGAATAATCCAGAATTATTTTGATCATAATTTCTGTCTTTTATTTGCCTACAAAATTCATCTAAACAAGGGTATAGTAGGAAAAATGGATACTTGTCATAATAACTGTATCCCTAGATGGATCATAGAACTAAAGGTTGCACTTATTAGGCACTCCCCTATTGAGTTAACAAATAGGTATTTATAAATGTTTACAATCTAATGTGAATTTAGTGAGCACTATAAACTTCCTAAATTGTTTATCAGAACACCATTTACCTTGGCATAAACTTCACAGATGACTAAAACATCAGTAAGAACATTAGGTGACTTGGGATGCAAATTTATATTAGAAAACCATTGGGGAATGCTAGCCAATTTTAAATATATTTACAATAACAAGCACTAGAAATATTTTCCAAATGGCTTCATTTTAGTCCTTTTTTCTAGTAAAGATGTGATAGTTAAGGAAAAATGGAAATAAATCTTGAGCGCTTAGACATAAAACAACCCAATTGTAAGTTGTAATTATTAATTATGGGGGTTTTTTTTGGTATAATTGGCTAAGTTTTTCAATAATTAAAAAAGAAATGATTGCTGTTCTACAATTATATTACTGTTCAGAACATGTCTTAATGGAGGTACTGGTAAAATTTGCAGGGATTTCACAGATAGGCTCCTGGTATTTTAAGCTGGTGAGGTATTCATCTATTTAGAAAGCTTTTCTGGGCACTATGTGTTTTCCCCTGGGTGTGAGAAAATCAGTTCATCCTTTTAATGAGAATGTTACCTCCAGGGAAAAAGCAATCCAGAAGAAATAATACTTTCCTTCCAGCAGTTGCCTGTACAGGGACACATTTTTCTCTGGAGCTGACTGCATGTATATTTTAGCTAGAAAGTTTTAATATTTTAAAATATCACTGCATTTAGTCATGAGATATGATGACGGTAGGATATAGTAGTTTTGGAATAGATATTGACATTTTTCTGAGCTTTTAGATACATCACTTATAATTTAGGAAATGATATTTATTGTTAAAATTTTAGCTGTCTTCATATTTGAGGTACAATAAAATAATTATTTAACTGTACCTTACATATTTTGTTAATTTAGAGACAGAGAACAAGAGTCTTAAATACAGTGGCTTTAGATTCTCACTAACCAACTCCAAACAGCACAATTTTAGAAGTCTTTAAGCTGTTTTGATGCCAATCTGTAAACTCTATCAACATCAATATGTAAACTCTTTCTCAACATTCAAACTTACTTCATTTTAACTTTGATGAACACTTGGAGGAAGAACTGTTTACTTCTTGTAGTTACTTCTAATGTCTTAGAGAATTTACCCAGTGAGAATGCAAAATTGTTTGACTTTATGGCCACATGTTTTAATTCCTCAAAATTATATTTAATATACACGTTTTAAAATTCTTTTGGGTCACTGTTTTTGTCTATTAAAGACTATTGGACTACAACTACATAACTTTTTGTATTTTAAATAAGTTAGCTATTAACTATTTTTTCTTTTGCAAATTTGTATAATTTTCTTTACAAATAAGAACCAATTAGATATAAAAATATATAGCACTAAAACATTAAGATATGTTGATATTTTGCTTTTGTTTGTAAAATATATACTTTCATAATCACCAATTACAGTAAATTACTCTGTTTTAGAAGATATATCAATATTATCCAAATATTTCAATATAAATCTGAAGACTCGTATGAAAAATGAATTTCACATTAAGAGTACCAGCCTCATGGAATAATGAGGAATAAAAATAAAAGAAGCACTTTTACAAAATAATGAATATTATTAAATGGAAATTAAATTTTTATATTTGGGAAAGTTCTTTTCCTCCTGTTACTTTCTCTCATTTCATAATACCAAATCAGTTTCCCATTACTAATGTTCATCAAAAATTGCTTCATTTGAATTGCTATTTATTATGTAAAAGTAAAATCCCTATTTGTTTTTAATAGGTAGTAGTATTTAATAATAAGTAGACTTGTTCAAAGAAGTAGGTTTGATGTAGCTGTTTCTTTGTGTGTTCAAATAACATATAACTAAAATTAAGATCAGTTATTTTTGACATGATTTCATAAATTAGAAATGTAAAGCTTATTTATATATTATATATATTGAAGTTGTTTTCTCATATGTTAAAACAGTAAATACTTGTAAAGAGCTAAACAAGGAATCATTTTTTAATAATTTGAATCTCTTAAATATTTGGACTGTGATCCTTTAAATATTGGCATACAGATTTCTGTTTACTTGTCTTTTAAAATGGGAATGTGGGTATTCAAATGCATGATTTAAAATATGCCTTAATAGTTGAAATTACATTTTTTTGAGTTGGGAAAAATATGACTTAAAATCTAGACAACTATCTGACAAAATTTAAGATGATTATGTTGGTAAAATATTACATAATCTCAAATTATGCACATTTTTATAAAGTAACTTGTAAAATACAACCACATTCATATTGACAGAAACGGAATTTTTGTAATAAGGTTAAAAACATGTAAATATTTTATTCAATTTTTATGGTGAAATTTCTATTTGCAAAAATATTTTAAATAAAGTTACATTATAAGTTAGTATATTATATGTGTTACAAATAAGGTGACATGACTTGCAATGCCAGAGAAAAGAGACAGTCGAAAAAAACAAGTAATTTTTATTTAAAAACAATTACAGGGGTGCCTGGGTGTCTCAATTGGTTATGCATCTGACTCTTGATCTCAGCTCAGGTCATGATCTCAGAGTTTGTGAGTTTGAGCCCAAAATCAGGCTCTGTGCTATCAGCACAGAGATTCACTGTCTCCCTCTCTCTCTCTGCCCCTCCCTCACTCATGCTGTGAGGCTCATGTCTCTCTCAAAATAAAAATAAACCTAAAAAAAATTTTTAAATAAAAATAATTAGAAAAAATAATGTATGTAGCCAATTTTAGCCTACATCTGATCTCTGGGTGTTTTGCATGGCTCAGTTAGTGTATTTTCACATACTCTCTATTCACTTATTTCAAATAATGCCAATATCAATATACATGCTAAAGATAATTCCTTTAAATATTCTATTTCTAAAGAGCAAAAAAAAAAATATTAGGAAATTATTTACATGGAATCTGTACCAGAGCTGTGACAAATTTGTAAATATTGCAATGGAAAGACCAATGTTTGGTTTAGTTTTGCTTCTAATTTATTATATTTACTGCTATAGATCTATGGATATCCTCTTCACTTGAAAAATCTTTCTATGAAACAAGAAATTTTCCATGCTGATAAAATGTGGAACCAATGAAAGAAAAGAAGGTAATAATGTAGCAATTATCCAAATAATTAAGCTTAATTTCATTTTAAGAAGTTCCAAATTTAGTATCAATCAGGTAGTAAATAAATAAATATATAAATGCAATGATCACATAAAAATTTTGAATACATAATTTTAAGCTAACTCTTACTCCCGCAACAGCATAACTATTGTAACTTTGCTATTAGATTCATATTTGAAATATTAGAAATCTTAGATAAAATCCTATTTGGTGTGATTTTCTTCTAACGAATCATGTTATTATTATTTCTCCTAAATAATCATGTTATTTCTAATGAAACTGCTGCTGTTTTTCCCACTTATTATCATTCTCTCATTGAAACCCTATGTAGGTCTTATCTTAGGAACTGCTCTTGCACTAGATCTGCAGATGCTGTGAAGAAAATCTCCCTAAAATCAATAGAAGTGTCTAACCAAATATTTATTCAGTCATGAACTCTGAAGATCTATGTATATTTATATGTATATATTCATATATATATAATATATATCTTTTTTTATTTGTATAGTGTCAGTGGTGTACAATAGGAATCATGCCATGTATTAACTAGGATTTAGGGATTAGGGGCATCTCACATTTTTCCCTTTAATTTTTTATTTCCCCAATGTGTATAGAATTTTGGTGTAAAAATTTCTATCTAATGAATTATTCACATCAACCAGATTCATGCTTATACATTATTGTTAGACTACATTTCAAGATACATTGTTACAGTTTATATTGTTTTAATTGAATGTAATTCATGGATCTTTTAAAATTTGTCTTTTGTCTATTCCTTTTATGCATTTTGTCTGATTTTTTTTTGTCATGCAATGAGCCAGATAGAGTTACTAGCCTAATCAAGTAATACAAGGATATGGCATCTCTCTATACAGGGAAGTCAAAAATATTTTAAAGAGATTACTGATCTTTTTATTTGTTAACAATATTCAATTCAGTGAAAAACACTGTACATTGTGATCATTCTTTAAATAGTTTATTTAAATGACTTTAAGTTTTGAAAGATTATTGAATTTACATTGTTCTAGTTGTTCATAACTTCAAGAATCCACTCAATCTGCTTGGATTTAAGCTAAGAAAACTATGAAGTAGATAAATAGCATCTGTCTTTCAGTTTTGTTCTCTGTTTTGGCTTGCCTTTTAACTTGTGGTTCACCAAGCAAGTTACAATCATGTCACTTTCAACTTAATTTTCCTGGAGTGTTATTCCTCACATTTTGCCTCATGAGAGTCGTATTACGATGAAGGTAACTCAGAGATCAAAAGGATTTTCAAGACTGTTATACATTCCCCTACCTACAGAACCCAGGTTCTCTGACAGCAATGATAGAGGTTAGTGGGACAGGAAACCAAACTCAGCACCAAAGACAGATACTATGCAGATTAAGCTGCTCAGTTTCCTGGAGTGCCAAGACTGCCAATCACATAGAAAATATAGCCACTTAAGGGAATAACTCACCAGCCTCTTTGTGGTTTATATTTTCTATCTTAGATTAAAAACATTTCTTTTTAATTGGGAGAAACTATAGATAGGACTTATAAACTAAGAAAAGGACATTTTAATCACTAAATCTAATTAATTATATGTCATGCCTTTTTAAAAACCTTTGTTTTAAACTCTGTTTGTCACATCTGGGCACCTGGGTGGCTCAGTTAATTTAGAATCCGGCTCCTGGATTTTGCTCAGGTCATGGTCTCACAGTTTGTGGGATTGGGACCCATATCAGGCTCTGTGCTGACAGCACTGAATGTGCTTGGGATTCTGTCTGTCGATCTCTCTCTCTCAAAATAAATAAACACTTTAAAAAATTGTCAAAGAAAATATACATAATTGTTTTTTATTAATTGGCTGGTATAACAATTATGTATATTTACTGAATAAATTTTAAACAGTTGAAATATATTTTGGTATTATATTATTCAGTTATTATTTATTTACTGGTGTAATGAAATATATTATATCTATCTCCACACATATAATGCAGTTTCATGAGAGAAATGTTTAAATGCACAGGTAGTTTTTCCCTTTTAATTCTAATTTAAATAGGTTCGTCAGTGAAAATAGAAGTCCCCAAAGGTAATATAATTATGTGATTCTTTCCTGGATAAAACAGATTTTGTGCTTATCTTTCTTAAGTATGATCTTAATCACAGAAGTGCTTTTAGTCTTACAATTGGGATTTTTAAAAAGAAAGCCTAGGGGTGCCATGGTGGTTCAGTAGTTTAAGTATCCAACCCTTGATTTCTGCTCAGGTTCTTATCTCAAGGGTAGATCTCATGGTTAATGAGTTTGAGCCCTGCTTCTGGCTCTGTGCTGACAGCCTGGAATCTGCTTGGGATTCTCGGTGTCCCTCTCTCTCTGCCTCTCCCCCGCTCATATGTACACATGCACTCTATCTCTCTAAAAAACATTAAAAAAAAAAAAGAAAGAAAAAGAAAACTCAGGGCATTAGATGTCTTTCCTATAAAATAATCTAAAAAGTATGATAAAATAATTCAGAACTCCTCATATTTTTAATATTTCAAGATCTCTACTATCTTTTACCTATGTTAATGTTTATTTATTTTTGGGAGACAGAGAGAGAGAGTGCAAGCAGGCGATGAGCAGAGAGAGAGGGAGACACAGAATCTGAAGCAGGTTCCACACTCCCAACTGTCAACACAGATCCCAGGAAGCATGAGATCATGACCTGGGCCAAAGTAGGACGCTTAACTGACTGAGCCACCCAGGCGCATTTTTTTAACCTATATTAAAACACTCTAATGGGTAACTGCTAAAGAAGAATTTGCATGGTCAGCAATTTTAAACTGCATCATTAAACTTCTCTTTTGTGTATACAAAAATAAGAGAACTAAAGGAGCAAGTAATGTTTCGTTTCAGGATATTTTTTAGGTTATGATGTGTGTGTGTGTGTGTGTGTGTGTGCGCGCGCGAGTGTGTTTGTGTTATGCAAGTTTTACAAGACTTGTTGGTTTCATCAGTTTTTGCTTGTTTCTCTTCTATTTTATATTTTCTAAGCCATTGTGATTGTTTTCATTATAAGCTACACACACAAGAGCATGGTGAAGATTTGAAGGAGGATTGCATAATCCTAAGCAATCCTTTTATCCCATCAATCACCAGCAGAAAACAATGCCAAGACTTGTGAGCTATAGACTTCATTGGTCCAGTCCTCAGAACAGAGTGGGGCTTGCAAACATTGCAGTGGTTATGCCTTATTGACCGCATATATGTTTGTTATCTGATTTGGGGGCTGGGAACAAATTTGTTAGCAATATCAACTAAAGTTGAAGAACTTTCACTGTCAAATAGACCAATGTGTCCAATGAGTTTTGGACCAGAAAAAACTTAGTAAGATTTTGAGTGAGTAAATAGAGTCACATCTGCCTTAGATGATTTTTTTTTTAACCTCTCCATTTTTACACTTTTTAAAAGTAAAGTAAAACTAAGTGTCATATAATCAAGATAAGACAAAGGAGCAAAGCCATTAAATATTGATCTCTTAATGTGAATTAGTCTCCCTTTCCAAGACTTTCTGTATCAAGTCTTGCCTTGTTTGAGTCAATATATTTCTAATGTGTCACTCCAGGATTATTTTTGGCATTCTTTCTTGAAGAGTCATTTATTAGCATATTTCACATTTTCTCTACTACTTATCTAAAAAACCCTAATGTTTAAATTACTGAGGTATCTAAAAATAGTCCTTATTATATAATTCCAGATCACTATCATTATTCATTTTACTCCATACAACCTATGCTATTGTGAACAATGATTCAGTGTATAAAATACAGGTCTCCTTTCTTTTTTCTTGCTTTGGATTTTGGTGCCCTACTTGCTATTTGTTATTTTAGTTTCCTTTTCCTGGATATTCTGCTTAATGTAGAGTTCATTTACATGACAAGATTTACATCTTGTAATAAAAAAGTAATTTGTAATTTTAGTAACTTAAAAATGTAAAAATATTTCAGAACCATATATTTTTTGAAAAAGATTTTACTTTGGTTTATTTGTGACCTGATTGTGTGTGTGTGTGTGTGTGTGTCTTTGTGTGTGTGCATAAAACTAGAATTTTGAAAATTGAGAAATTTTGTTCTTCATTTAACTTTATTGCTTTAGTATTACTCTTGAATCCTGACATAATACTTAGGGAAATAATATAAAGGGTTTTATGTACAAGTGAAAGTTCCATTATATATTTTGACTGGTCTTTTTCTGTCATTTTATTCCATAAAATTCCTCATTTTAACCTCCTAAATTTAGTTAAATTTGGATTACAGTAATCCAAATGAACAGTCATTGTAATCCAAATTTATCTAAATTTAGGAGGGGCACCTATGCTGACAGCTCAGAGCCTGGAGCCTGCTTCCAGATTCTGTAACTTCCTCTCTCTCTCTGCCCCTTCCCTGTTCATGCTCTGTCTCTCTCTTTCTCTTAAAAATAAATTAAATTTAAAAACTTTAAAAAAACTACGCTAAACAAAGAACTACCTACGATTGTATATTCTGACAATTTCAATCATCTGAATCACTCAAAGATCTTACTTTGGAATAGCCATCTAAGAAGTGTCACCACAGTTAGGTGTTTTTTTGGACTCCAGCGTTTTCTGCTGCTGCACTTGAAATTGCTTATTCCCCTCACTCCATTCTAAAGAATGCTGCCCAGGAATCTTCCTATACCTTCTACACATTCGCAGATTCCTTGGGCTGATGCAAGGTGGGGCCATTGGTGGTGAAATGAAGTTAATAGGAAACTGAGGAGGAGGAGGCTGGGAAAGGGAGGAACTGGAAAAGGGATTTCTTCCTACCACTCTTCTCATCAGCCCGAGGACTATACATGCCTGTTTCCCAATGCTTGCTCCATTTCTCCATTTACAATTGTCAAAGTACCCTGACTGTGGTGAGTGCAAAGCTCTGGGTCTAGTTTCTGTGATATTTCCTTCTGACATATAGATAGTTTTGGTCTGTTTTTTTGTTTGTTTTTGTTTTTTATTTCATGTATTAGAAACTTCGTGTGTATGAATGGATGTGTTTGACTTTATTACTCTTTCTTTACCAAAAGAGACTGGCAGATAAAGGAGAAAGATGAAATTTAACTCTATTTCCCTAACACTACCAATGATGATAGATGATAGATAGATAGATAGATAGATAGATAGATAGATAGATAGATGATAGACAGACAGATAGACAGACTGTGGATTTGTTTAGGTAGGTGAGACACTGTGTAGTGGTTGCTGCATTCCATTACAGATCTTCCTGGACTTACAATAGGGTTATATCTCAACAAACTCATTATAAATTGAAAATATCATAAGGTGAAAATGCATTTAATGCATCTAACCTAGTGATAATTATTGTGTAGCCTAGCCTCTTTTAAACGTGCTCAGAACACTTACATTAGCCGACAGTTGGGCAAAATCATCTCACACAAAACTTATAATAAAGTATTGAATATCTCATTGTTATGTAGTGAATACAATAGTGAAAGTGAAAAACAGAATGACTGGACGGGTACAGAAATGTTGTCAGTGTGCTGATTGTTTACTTTCACGGTCATAAGGCTGCTTCTGCAAAGCATGATCAGAGAATGTCCACTGCCTACAGTCAGCCTCGGAAAAAGGCATAATTCAAAATTCTACTGAATGTGTTATCACTTTGGCACTATTATAAAGTAAAAAAAAAAAACAACACAAGTCAAATCATCGTTAGGTCAGGAACGACTGCATTTGGTGAGTTACTGAGGAAAGAAATTGATTCGTAGTACAGAATGGGTGGCTGGGGAAAGCATTAGTACAAGGGAAGAAATTAGACAAATACTAGTTGGCCTAGAATGCATTGCTTTAGGAGTATAATTTTATTCTCTACTCCTTGGAGCTGTTGATCATTGAGCTAAATACTCATCTCCAGGACGTTGATTTCCACTCCTTCAAATTCACACAATCTTACCTACCTTGAATTTCTTCTGCACGCCTTGAAGGGCATAATTACTTTGTTCAAATTGGAGAAGCCCCTCATTCCTTTACCTTTGGGGAAGGCAGAACTTAGTAACCTGTGATCTGACTGGTAACTTAAATCTTTTAATGTTTTCGAACGTTGTCATATACAGTTCATTGTAATATTTATCCACTGTAAAAAATACTTCAGGGACATTATAGATTAGATTACCTTTGTTAATAGTATTATGTTAAAAAATAGTATGTTTTATAGTTTGACTTATATCAGAAAAAATACCAAATTCAAAAACAGGCTATGAGTAATAATGTTTAAAATATCCTTTTGCAAATTCATTTTTGTGTATTTCTTAATCAGTTCACAGCTTTGTATTTAATCCAGTATATGAGTGACAAAAATATATAAGAAAAATGTATGCAGAGTTTAAATTGCTAATGCTTTTCATTTAGTGTGGAAATGCTGACGGGTTTTGTGTGTGTTCTCTTTTTTGCTTTTTTGTACTCATTGGTGGCCAGACAAGGCCAATGGTAAATTTAAGAATGTACAACGTTAAAGGTACACTATCATTTCAAATAGACATGGCCACAGCATTTTATGCAGCTATATGTGGATTCCAATAGAGTGATTTGGACACTTGCTATAGGTATCTTTATCTTTTTAAAAGTACATTAAGAACAATCTGCATAATTTTTTTCTGTCCAGACTAATACATACAAATTCAAAGAATACCACATCTCTGAGAATAGCTTTTTAAAATATTGATTTGATTTTTAAATGAAACGTATGTTATTAAGCAATCATTAAAACAAGCCTCTACCTCATCAGTTCTACAGAAACTGTCATGGCCTTGGACATTACTACTTAGGGAACATTTATTTCATTCCAACATCCTTACTGTCTAATGACTTAGTCGGGTCATGAATAAGTCAACCCCTTCCTCACCGAGATGGATTATGAATGAATTTCTGACTAATTATCTAATAATACCATGAACTTATATTGTTTCTATCATGTGAGTGAGTCAGAGAAATTATATATGAACATTTCTCAGCCTACTTTGAAGCAGAATATTTATGCCTTTGAAATGACAGAAAGCAGACAGATTTTGCTGACAAGAAAAAATAGTTGTATTTGTGAAAATCACTGCACAGAGACCATAGGGCAAAGAGGAAGAAATTGCAGATAAGGAAATAACTTGTATAAATGAAAAGACAGCCACCACACTGCAGCAAACCATGTAAGGCAATAAAACAGACATGTGACAAGTCCAATGGCTATCATTCTGGCCACTTTCAGAAGCAGTAGCCAAATAAGGCAACTAGAAGATATGTTATGGTCAGTGTTTACCCATGGCTCATCTTGTTCAAAGTACACAGGTTTTCATAATCAGTTGGGAAGTGAGGTCTCTGTAGGGTAAAGTAACATGGCATTTGTTACTTCTCAACAACTGACAGTAGTCTTTTTAGAAATTGGTCAATTTTGTTTGACCTCTGAAAACTGACCAGATTTTGTATTCTTCTATTTTGAGTAAGCATGTGAATGAATAAATCTTGTCTGGCTAGATTGATACTCCCTCACTGAGTATCAAGAAAATACTCTACATGCATGCAAATTAAAATAATGATAAACTAGAACTAATCATTTCTTTCAATACACTAACTGAACCCATTATTTATCTTAAGAATCACAGTTCTTGGGGAATCTGTGTGACTCACTCATTTAAGCCTCTAACTCTTGATTTCGACTCAGGTAATCATCTCCCAGTCATGAGATCGCACCCCATCTTGGGCTCCACACTATGCATGGAGCCTGCTTGAGATTCTCTCTCTTCTTCCTCTGCATATCCTACTATGCATCCTTTTGCTTTCTCTCTCTCTTTCTCAAAAAAAATCACGTTTCTTGTGCACATTTCAATTGTTTGTCTTTTACCCATAAATAATTCAGCTTATTTGGAATGTGGTGGCTTTCGGTACAAAAAGTGATTCCCAGACATGAAAATTATCACAGAAATTGTGACCTGGACCTCATGCTAAGTAATTATTATCTGGAAAGCAAATAATCATCTAGACAAAAAACATTAGTTTCTGCAAGAAGAGTCAAAGTATTTATTCTCTCTTTTTCGTTCCCTCCTCCTTCTCCGTCTTCTCCTTCTTCCTCTACTAAGTTACTGAAAATAATTAGTTGTTTCCAGTTATAAGAACAGTTTACAACCAAATAAGACCTCATCAATTGATGTATCAGACTTAATAAAGATGATTTAGTAGGTGTTTTTTGTAGCTAATCTATTTAGACTGAAGATAGTCTAGGCTCTTTGGAAAGTTTCATTTGTAATTTCAGGTCTCTTCCTGGCTTGAGCTGCATGAGTATGGCAGATCCATATTACTTTTTAATGAATTTGCCAGAAAGTGTTTAGTTGGTCAAATATATTTGATTATACTTATTATACTCTTCAATTCAATGAACATTAAGATATTAAGAAATTGTTAAATTCATCCAAACCTGAGAAAAGAATTCAAACTCCATTAATTCAAATTAATGAATTCTGTTAATTCATATAGATTAAGCCTGAATCTACACCAAAATTCATAATATTTAACATCAATAATACTGATAATTTTATTTAATAATAGAAGGTGAACAGTTGAAAATATATCAACACATTGAACAAAATCTTAGAACTATCCTTCATATGTGTTTGACATTCTAGAGAGATGAACTTCATATATAAAATATTCATTATTACAATGTTAACTAAACTCTTAAATTAAAATAAACACTTTTTATTAAGAATCATGAGTTACCAGGAATGATTTGAAATGATTTTTTCATTGTTTGTATCCAGAGTCATATATGTTTATAACAAATGCAGACTACAATATTCTTGCAGATATAATTAGAACACTTTACTATCTTTTGCCCAAAAAAAGTTTGCTTTCTTAATTCCCCCTGAAAATACTACACATTAATGCACTTGTTGGCAGTGAAAATCAGTAGAGTAATATAATATGGGTTTGCAGCAAGTTGCACTTTTATATTTATTAACATTCGTCTATACTCAAAGTCTTATTTCCTTTGGATTTGGACAATTTCTTTTTATGAGATAAAAGAAAATGTGTCATAAAGTTAATTTCCACATCTAAATTGCAGGATTGTTGGTCCCTGAAAAATAAGATTCTTTTAATAAGAAATTTACCTATAGTCATAAAGCCTTAAAGCTTTCATTGCAACTAATTTTTAGAAAGTCAGCAATAAGGAAAATGATTATAGTAAAGCAGCAATAATATATACCATATAGGTTTAGTCAATATATGATGCAATATTATATAACTTACTTATGTTTATGTATTCATATAATATAGTACCTCCCTTCCTAGGAAGGGAAAACCAGAGGAAGAAATGAAGAAAGAATTAATCGAAACAAAAGTCTGTTTACAAGTATCTGGATTCTGAACTTTATATAGGTTGTTTTTGCTTGATATCTTCAGGTTTTATTTTAATATCCAGCATTTAATAGTCATAATGTATGTTGGGAAATAAGTTTTGATATATATCAATATGTTTTATAAAGTTGTTTTACATCCTTAATAGGAGGCAGGCACTGTGAATACAACCATGAAAAATCATAGGGTTGTGTCTCGTCCAGTGTTTCAGCCCTTATTTCTCAAAGTGTGCTCTCCATGTGGACAGTAATGCCTTATAGATTTCTACATGCATGATCTCTCCTCATTTCACAAGTAATCTATTCTCACTTTGTGGTGGTAAAATGAGTGACAGAGAAGTTAAATTTTTCAAGGTCACCCAGCAAGTGATGAAGTCATGATTAAGAGGTGAGCTGTTCTGCCTCCAAATTCTTTATGTATTTGAATTCCATAAATGCCAAAACCTAAAAGTCATGTAGAAAAGTAGATATATGAAAAGATAACTGTGTGATCCCTTACAGGAATGAAAAAAGGAGTTTATGAGAGCACTAATGAGTTCATTCAGTGTAAATGGGCAAGATATACTACATTGGGGGTTGGCAAAGGTATCATAGAACTAGTGGTATCTTCAAATACTTCAAAAATAAGTTATAAAATTAACAAAAGAGAGTGGGAAATTCTGACGTGTAGAAACAGCCATAGTCTGGAAGTTATAAGCCCCAGGGGCAGATGTGAGAGTAGGCTACTTAACATTACTACTAGTATTAGTATTAGTGTAGGGGAGTGATCTGCAGAACATCCTGGAAAATCAAATTTTCTTTCAAAAATGAGGACCCTAGAAACAATGTTGGGGAATTTCCAGAGAATGAGGAGCAATGAAAAGATTTTGAGCAGAGTTTTGACATAATTCAGTTTTTCATTTCGAAAACTATGTTTTCGAAAGGAGAAACACTTAAGAAAAGAACACTGCTTGGGTAGGCATGTTGGTAATCCAGGTGTGAAAAAAAGAGCGAGAGAGCAAGAGCGAGAGAGAGCGAGACAGTGGAAAAGGAAATGAGAAGACGTTTCACAAGTGCAGTACATAAAAAGTTTTGGGCAATAGAGAGTATTTACCAGAATTTAAACTATGAACAGAAAGCAATTCTTGTTCTCTCCTACATCCCCAGACCTCAGATAAGAATCTGGCACAGAGGACCAGGTAATCAGGAAAATATTTTATAATTAATAAATGTAGTGGGTGAAGGAAAGAGACTAGTAAAATATAAATGAACATGGATGACACTTTTTGACACAAGGGGTGAGTTGTTTTAGAAATATATTTTTATGATCCAAAATTTGATGTTAGGAATATTCTTCTGAAAGCTCCTTCTTGCTGTTTAGTTTTTCAAACTACCTTTGTAACCTAATGAGGTTGTATAATTTTAACAAATACAGAGAATAAAGATTGATGAATATTTTTATGTGTTATTTTTTGTAGTTTTTGCATAGTTAAGTATTACCTGAAATCTTCCACTACTGTGAATTGTAGATCAAGATAGTAGATTGTAAAAATACACATTGGATATGTTTGCAGTCTTAATTGCTGGTAAAGACACATAATTGAATTTGGCATGCACTTTCCCTATAATGGAGAAAGCAGATTAAAAGATAGGTATTCTCCAGTGAGTGGAAAATACACTACACATGTTCAGTATAGAGGCCACTTGGATAAACCACACAGTTGCTTTGGTGTGTATGTGCACGTATGCCCTTACACAAAGTGTAGATTTCATTTTCCTATTCACAGTAATTAGCTTAATCACTTGAAACTACCAGTCTCCCAGTTGTATTAGCCTGAGAAGGATTCCTATATTTCCTATGGGAGAAATTATTTTAAATTTCCCTAAGGCTGTCAAAAATGTTAACAAACACCATTGGGTTAGCGCGACTCCTTCAGTGTTCTTTTGGGACTTAACAGATTTAATGATTTCTTTCCACAGAAGAGTTCATATAACATAATTTATGTTTTTCTAGTAATAGAAGACTTCCTATATCAAATTTTCTAAAACTAATTTCCTAGAACATATTTGATAGTCTGAGTTGGATAGATCCTTACTTCAGCTCCTCCCCTTCCAGAAGAGGATGGACAGGCCCTGACATAATTTGTTCATAGCGCTAAGGGTGAGGTTCTCTTGCAGGGTGCTTGCTCATTCAGATTTCTGTTACCCCTGAAACATTGCTCAATCTCTGTGCAACCTGTGTGTTACAAACAAAATGACAGTCAAACCAGGATTCAGCACCTGGAAATGAAGCTATCTCTGCAAAGACCTTATGGTTTCTTGTAGGAGATACGGATATAATAGGCGTGCTTGGGCTACCTGGACCCGTATTCACTCCATAATTAAAGCAGACGCACATATGCAACATTTGCTTTCTTAGTGCCCGTACAGGTTGTGCCCCTAGGCATCCATCATGAGAGAGGAAGCAAAATTAAAAATGGAATATAAATTTTCCCAGGCTTGTATTTGAGCCTCAAATTGAAGCAGAAAGGACAGCACATTCTGGAATGATTAGAAATGTTTAGAATCTGAATTTCTGGAACATCTACCTAAAATTTGAAGCACAATGTACATGGTGTCATAGTTTCTTTGGAAAGAATATGATAACGAGCTCAAATGTTTTCATTTTTGCCTGAAGAAACTTGTGACTAGGTGCATACACTGTTCAGGATTTGAAAATCCAGGGGAGGCATTTGTATAACAGACATCTTCAGTTTAAGGTCAAGTGTGCCTTGTTCCTTGGCTGTAACACTAATGTTTCATCTCTCTTCTCTTTTCTCTTCTATGTATCTTTTCACTTTTTCTAATGAATTTCTACTTTCAGTCTATAAACAGGCTGACATCCTATTTATATGAATTTTAAGAGCTTTATTTTATCTACTTACTCCTCTAGCTATTGTCTCTCTTCTCTCTGTTCTTCTAATTAAACCTTACTTTTGTTTTATTTTTAAAAATTATTTTTTTAGAATTTATTTATTTTTGAGGGACAGAGAGATGGAATGTGAGCAGGGGAGGGCAGAGAGAGAGGAAGACACAGAATCTGAAGCAGGGTCCAGGCTTCAAGCTATCAGCCCAGAGCCTGATGCCGCTCTCAAACTCATAAACCGCGAGATCATGACCTGAGCCAAAGTCGGCTACTTAACTGACTGAGCCACCCAGGCACCCCTAACTAAACTTCGTTTTTAAACCATGATCTGCCATTTACTTCTTAATTATTGTCAACTGATTTGATTTTTTCCCACAACCTGGGTCAATTGGATTTGTGGTTGTATAGGTGTTTTGACAATGCCCCTGGTAATGTCACTAGCAATAGGCTGTTTCATTAAAACCCCCTATACATGTCTTTTATCTAGTGAAATTCCCTGCTGCATTTGACACAGTTATTTTCTTTCATTTTCATTGTTACATCCAAGAAATCTTTGTCATATCCAATGTCCTGAAGATTTCCCTCTATGCTTTCTTCTAAGAATTTTATAGTTTTAACTCTTACCTTTAAATCTATAAGCCATTTTGAAGTATTTTTGTTTGTTTTTGTTTGGGGTATATAGCATAAAGTAAAGGTCCAACTTCATCAATTGTAATATTGTCTACCTCCATTCATTCTTCCACACTTTTACCAAAGTAATTTGTATAAATTATACATCTGAGAATGTCCTTCCCATGATTAAAAATTCTCTGACATATTCCCTTTTCCTATCGGAAAGAGGCTAAAGTCTTTAAGATGGTAAATAAGATTTTCATCATTAAGACTCTTGCCTTAGTTCTCTACATACTCTTCAACAGAATTAACATATAATATGCAGTTTATTGACTCCCTGTCCTTGATGATAGTGCTCCTCTCCCTAGAATGCTATCTTTCTTTTCATTTTCATACCTTAGGCAGAAAATCCCTCCTTAAAATCCACCACTTTCTCTCTTTCTTTCTTTTTTAAAAAAGTTTTTTAATATTTCTTTATTTTTGAGAGAGAGAGAGAGAGTACGAGGGGGGGTGCAGAGAGAGTGGGAAACACAGAATCAAAGCAGGCTGCAGGCTCTGAGCTATCAGCACAGAGCCCGACGTGGGGTTCACACTCATGGACCACGAGATCATGACCTGAGCTGAAGTCAGATGCTTAACCAACTGAGCTACCCAGGCGCCCCCAAATCCAGCACTTCCTAAGCATCGTATTCAAATAGGGTCCATTTCATATGCACCATTAAATCGGATGCTTATCTCTTGCAATGACTTTGTCAGTCATACATAATAATAATGGTATTCTGTCATTTTCCCATGCCAGAAAATGACCTTTTCTAGGAGAGGATTATGTTTTATTCACCTTTATATCCCCCATGCCTTAGTATAATGTTAGGCTGAATCCTAAATTAGTGGCTGATTAAATGGGAACTTGAGGAAGATGTAGTTTTGAGATAAGTTGAGGTGACAGAAGTTAAGAAAGGGGGAACAGAGCTGTGACTGCAGGATGGGAATCTCTTAGCAAGGACAAAGTTTAAGAGTAGCTCAGTGCCCATGAATAGGGAATCTGGAGAAAGGGAAGAGAATGGATGTGTATGTGGGATCAGAGAAATTTTGAGGAGGGTCATCTGACTTTGGAGGTCAAGAACATCTAGGAAAATAACGTATTTCTTTCTGGGCTAAATGCTAAGTGGAAAAGAATGTTCAAAAATAGGCATAGCTACCTCCCTATTAGGAAACAAAACTTGCTGTCAGCAGCAGTTGGTCAGCAGCAGCAACCCTGGATGTATTCCCTGTAAGACAATGAAATTATGAACAGAGAAAAAAATAAATACTGACTCAGCCTTGCAAGTACCTAGAAGAAAGGACATACTGCCATTAGGCCACTCAGCATCCATTTGAGTTAAGACTCATTTCTTATTATAACATACATGTTAGGATTAAAATAACAGAGGAAAAGAAACACTATGATGGGGATTCTTGGTTTTCAGATGCTTTGACCCAATACTAATCTCAGGCTACATTTATTCTAGATAAAAGCTTTTAATTCTGGAAACTCTGAAAAGAGTATTCTTTTGATAAAGTAATTTAAACATAAAACCACAATTCAGATTTTTTTCCCCTGATTTAGTAAAGTGGAAGGTATTTTCTGTTGCTTAGTTATACTTGAAGTAACTAACTACTTAATTTTGGATGTTTTATAATACAATATAAGGTCCTCTCCTGGAGAAGGTCACCTTCTGGTGTGGAAAAAAAATGACAGAATACCATTATTATTATGTATGACTGGCAAAGTCATTGCAAGAGATAAGCATCCGATTTAATGGTGCATATGAAATGGACCCTATTTGAAAATGATGCCTAGGAAGTGCTGGACTTGGGGGCACCTGGGTGGCCCAGTCGGTTAAGCATCTGACTTCAGCTCAGGTCATGATCTCGTGATCCATGAGTGTGAACCCCACGCTGGGCTCTGTGCTGACAGCTCAGAGCCTGTAGCGTACTTTGGATTTTGTGTCCCCACTCTCTCTGCACCTCCCTGACTCGCAGTCTGTCTGTCTGTCTCTCTCTCTCAAATATAAACATTAAAAATTTTTTTTAATAAAGAAAGAAAATGGTGGATTTTAAGGAAGGACTTTCTGCCTAAGGTATGAACATGAAAAGAAAGATAACATACTAGGGAAAGGGGCACTATCATCAAGGACAGGGAGCCAATAACTTGAGTATTATATGTAAATACTATTGAAATGTGTAGAGAAGTAAGGCAAGAGCCTTACTGATGAAAATCTTATTTGCCATCTTAAAGCCCAATGTTTTGTTTTGATTTTTTCTTTTATTTTTGACTTTGAAATTATTTGGTTATATTCAGGAATATCCACTCCTTCTATAACTTTCTTAGCTGCTAAAAGTATATTATTTTCCTTATAATTAAGTCAGAGACTATATTGAGCTTATAATTGTTTATTATACTACATATAATCTGGTTCCAAAAATGAACTAAAGTACTGAAAAATAGAAAATATATGTAGTGTTTGTCACAAAATAGATTGGAACAATAAAATCACATAAGATAATTTTATTGAAAAATAGGTCAAATATCCAATCTTTCTTCATTTATCAAATCCTATATAAACTTCAAGAAATGGCATTCTTCATTGGGCTACCTCTTTTGTACTGCCAAGTGATGTGGCAACTCTCCAGAAAATCATGTTAGTCTATCATTGCCTTCTAAAAGTGTAGAATTATAGCACTTTTACTTCTAACAACTTAACAACTTAACAATAATCTCACAGTAATATGGGTATATCTGTATGCCTCTTAAATTATTTTAGTAATTTCAATGTGAAATAGTTGCTTAATAATAAGTATTTATTTTAGTTGTCATAACATTATAGTATCATATTTTTTTTGAGAAAAACAAATGTTATTTCAAGTGTTTTCAACACTCTATAATCCATAAGATAGGTCCCAAACAAACTGTTTAAAAGCGTGTAATCCATTAGTCAGACTAATTAGTCTGCAGCGGCCAAGGGGTATTCCAGAGCAATATCTGTTTGGCTGTCTGTACAATCCCTGTAGCTACATTTTTTTTTTTTTAAATTCAAGGTAGTTAACATATAGTGTAGTATTGATTCCATGAATAGAATTTAGTGATTCATCACTTACATGTAACACCCAGTGCTCATCCCAACAAGAGCCCCTAATTGCACATCATCCAGTTAGGCCTTTCCTTCATCCACTTCCTCTCCAACAACCCTCAGTTCTCTGTATTTAAAAGTCTCTTCTGATACAGTAACTTTATTTTCCTTCAAGTTTTGTTTAGTTTCAGGTGTAGAATTTAGTGGTTCATCACTTACATACAACACCCAGTTGTTACATACATACATACAACACCCAGTGTTACTTACATACAACACCCAGTGCTCAACACAAGTACCCTCCTTAGTGCCCATCACCAATTTAACCCATCCTCCTCTCACCCCCTCTCCAGCAACCCTCAGTTTTTTCTCTATATTTAAGATCTGTTTTATGGCTTGCCTCTCTCTCTTTTGCCCTCCATGTTCTTCTGTTTTGTTTCCTACATTCTACTTATGAGTGAAATCATATGGTATTTGTCTTTCTCTGACTGACTTATTTCACTTAGCGTAATACTTTCTACCTCCATCCACATCATTGCAAATGGCAAGATTCATTCTTTTTTAGGGCAAATATTCCATTGTATATCTATATAGTGTGTATCTCTATCTTCTCTATCCATTCACCAGTCTGTGGTCATTTTGGCTCTTTCCATAATTTGGCAACTGTTACTAATGCTACTATAAACACAGGGTGCATGTACCCCTTTATATCAGTATTTTTGTATCTTTTGGGTAAAAAGCCAGGAGTGCAATTGATGGATCATAATGGTAATTGTATTTTACTTTCTTGAGGAACCTCCATACTGTTCTCCAGAGTGGTTTCACCAGTTTGCATTCTCACCAACAATATAAGAGGATTCTCCTTTCTCCACATCCTTACCAATACTGCTGTTTACTGTGTTGTTGATTTTAGCCATTCTGATCAGGGATGAGGTGATATCTCATTGTCGTTCTGATTTATATTTCCCTGGTGATGACTGGTGGGTTGAGCATCTCTTCATGTGTCTGTTCGTCATTTGGATGTCTTCTTTGGAAAAATGTCTATTCATGTCTTCTGCCCATTTTTAATTAGATTATTCACTTTTGGGGTGTTGAGTTTTATGAGTTCTTTAGAGATTTTGGATACTAATCCTTTATCAGATATGTTATTTGCAAATATCTCCTCCCATTCCAAAGGTTGTCGTTTTGTTTTCTTGACCGTTTCCTTTGTTGTTCATACATTTTATATCTTGATGAAATCCGAATAACTTAGTTTCACTTTTGTTTCCCTTGCCTCAGGAGACATATCTAGTAAATAGTTGCTAACATGGATCAAAGAAATTATTGCCTTTTTCTCCTCTAGAATTTTGACGGGTTTCTTTTTGTTTCCTGTCTTACATTTAGGTCTTTCATCCATTTTGAATTTGTTTTTGTGTAGGGTTTAAGAAAGTGCTCCAGTTTCATTCCTTTGCATGTTACTGTCCAGTTTTCCCAACACCATTTGTTGAAGAGATTGTATTTTTTTCTGTTGGATATTCTTTCCTGCTTTGTTGAAGATTAGTTGGCCATATATTTGTGGGTCCAATTCTGGGTTTTCTATTCTGTTTCATTGATCTATGTGTCTGTTTTTGTGCCAGTAGCATACTATCTTGATGACTACATCTTTGTAATATAGCTTGAGGTCTGGAATTGTGATGCCTCCAGCGTTTTCTCTTTTTCAAGATGGCTTTGGCTATTCAGAGTCTTTTGTGTTTCTGATCAAATTTTAGGATTGTTTCTCCTAGCTCTGTGAAAAATGCTGGTGATATTTTGACAGGGATTGCATTAAATGTATTGATTGCTTTGAGCAGTATAGACATTTTAACAATATTTGTTCTTCCAATCCATGAGCATGGGATGGTCTTCCATTTCTTTGTGTCATCTTTAACTTCTTTCCTAAGGGTTCTATAGTTTTCAGAGTACAGATCTTTTACCTCTTTGGTTAGATTTAGTACTAGGTATCTTGGTGCAATTGTAAATGGGGTTGATTCCTTTATTTCTCTTTCTGCTGCTTCATTATTAGTGTATAGAAATACAACAGATTTCTGTACACTGATTTTGTATACTGCAATTTTACTGAATTCATGTATCAGCTCTAGCAATTCTTTTGGCTGGGGTCTTTCAGATTTTCTACATACAGTGCAATGTCATCTGCAAATAGTGAAAGTTTGACTTCTTCCTTTGGATGCCTTTCATTTTTGTTGTTGTTGTTGTCTGAAGGATTGCTCGTGCATTTGTGCCTATATCTGTTTTTTCCATGAATATTATTTGGTCCATGCAATGTACCAGATAGTATATTAGAAATTAGGAAAAAGAAATCAATCGTAATTTCTGACCCTAGAAGTTTGCCTAATAATACTATCATAGTTATAAACAAAAAAACACTTTTTGTTGTTGTTGTTAGTAACATGGAAACCTAATCTACTGGGTGTAAAGGAAAGAGTAGAGAGAAGAAGGCAAAAGGAACTTTGTGGAATAGTTGTTTTCTTCATCTTGAACAAATAACAAATCTTAGTAATTTTGGACTTTTATAAAAATTTTAAACTTTCTGTGACTGTAATCTTTCTTCCTGTCTCTCTCTCTCTCTTTCTCTTGTTCTCTCGGTCTGTTTTAAAAATTTCTCTCATTGGGGCGCCTGGGTGGCTTAGTCGGTTAGCGTCCGACTTTCGCTTAGGTCATGATCTCGCGGTTCGTTNTGTAGCTTCTTTATTACCAAGCTGAAAAAGCATATAAGCGCTTTAATGTCTTACCACTGAGTACTCCACCTTATTGAATTATTATTTTTTAAATTTCCTTAACTACGTCTTTTTAAAAAAATTTCCTCTGGTACTATGTTGTTACAAATGTTCAATTGTTAAGTATCACTTGCACAAATAGATGTCAAATCAAGTATAGTGAAAGAATAGAACCTGTTATGAGCAGCTTTACCTCTACATAGTCCTGGAAGGCATAGACTAACTGTAATTAAGGTCACAGCCATACTTCTGTGCTCACCAACCAATTTCCATACTTGGTTATTCAACATAAATTTCCATTTTGATGTTTCCCATATGATATTCTGAAATTTAAAAATGCAAATAATGCAAAGTTCTTTATTCTTAGATTATATGTTCTAAGCATATTCTCTGTGTGTCATGCAGAACCTTGAATGATCCTATGCAAAACTAATATACATTACATGCCAAGAAATTTTAATTTTGCTTTACTTGTAGATGACAGAGTATCATAAAGATTTTAAGAATGCCACTTTCTTAAAAAATTAAGCCAACTTAATATAGAATTTTTCCTATCATATAGGTAAGTATCCTACAGGTAGTGGGCATTTCTCATGTAGCAGAAAATAAGCCAGATGCTTTGCCAAGCTGTTTCATTTTATTCTTATAAAAACAGTGGAAATTTATCCACCGTCTCTATTTTGTAAAAGAGAACTTGAGAGCCCAAGAGGTAAAAAAACAAGAGAGCCAAGGTCATGGCTCCAACTAAAGCTGTTTGGCTGTAAAGCTCATAATGATTCTACTATATCCAAAATCGCTCAATTAAAAAATCAACTTTTCTAAATAATATGAAACTACCAAGCATACTATGCATAAGTGAGAAATATTTATATTTAAATTTTTAGATTTAATAAATTGGGAGTAATTCTGAATATCCTGGGATCTTTACCTTTGTTCTGGGACACGGTACTGTGCCTTGCAGGCTCTACCAACACAATGGGCCATCAGTAAATACTGGAGTAGAATCCTAATCCTAACTGGCATATATATTCACANAGATCATGACCTAAGCGAAAGTGGGATGCTTAACCCACTAAGCCACCCAGGCGCCCCTCATTTATTTTTTATAGTAGTGATATTTCACATACTTTATACTTAAATAATATAGACTGTGATAAACTAATTAAGGCTCTCTCCAGCCCCACTGAAGATATCTCCATCCTAATCCCTTAGAATTTGGAAACTGTGAATGAACTATTTTGCCTGGTTGAAGAGACATCCAGTTAAAATGTTTCAGATGGAGAGAATATCCTGGGTTCTCTAGGTGGGCCCTAAATGTAATCACAGAAGTTCTTATACACTAGGGGTAAGAAAAGTAAAAAGAGGGATAAGGGAATATAAGGAGAAAGGTAGAGTGTAGTGGTGTAGTCAGGAAATCCTGGCACTCTCCAGACGTTGCAAGAGGCAAGAATTTCCCCCTGGAAACTTCAGCAGGAACTGAGCCTGTCAACAATTTGACTTGAACCCATGAAAACCCCTTTCGGACTTCTGATATTCAGAACTGTAAGAGAATAAATTTGTGTTGTTTCAAGCCACTAAATTTGTGGTGATTTGTTACAACAGCTATAGGAAATGAATACATATAGGAAATATGATTTAACCTCTGTTTCTGATATTAAATATTAGATAGTCTTAAGTCAATTCAAAGTCCAAATGTTTTATTATCACTTAAGTACACGGTGTTGAGAGCCAAAGCACGCTGTAAACAACAAGGGGAATTAGTTATATTTAACTAGTACTATTGTCAAAGACCAATATCCTGCTGCCAAGTACCAATCTCAAAATTTTGAGGTAAATTAAGTGGAACTATTTGTTGGAATAGTTATCCAGTGCTTTGAAGAATTATCTGATAATTTAAAATAAAATTTGTATTCATTCATTAGAAGAGATCCAAGAAGGATCTTAGGAACTCCATACTATATATTTAAAATTTTCTCGGATCACTTCAAGATTCTGTAAAATAATTGAATAAAAAATATAGTAATCTGTAGAAGTTCAAGAGTTTCATAAAAATAAATTATTTTCATAAATTGTCGTTATTTAACAAGGTTAATTAACATGTATACATTTGGTGTCTGGGATGAAATATAATTTCAATTGGAAGTCTTGCTTTTGCAATGTTTCTAAAAGCAGTTTCATTAATAAAGAGTCATTGTATAAATGAGAAAACATATTTTCTTTTCATTGGTTTTCAAAATAAAAATCTTACAGCAAGAAAGGAAGTCAGGGTTGTTAGAAGAAGTCTGCTTTTCATGGAGTTGGTGAAGACACTTTAAAGACTATTACCGTGGGGCGCCTGGTTAAGTGTTGGTTAAGCATCCTACTTCAGCTTAGGTCACGATCTGGTGGTTCATGGGTTCGAGTCCCACATTGGGCTCTGTGCTGACAGCTCAGAGCCTGGAGCCTGCTTCAGATTCTGTGTCTCCCTCTCTCTCTGTCCCTCCCTCCTCTCAAAAATAAATCAACATTAAAAAAAATAAAGACTACTACAGCATTTATAAGAAGAAATATACAGTGGAATTTTCATATTTGAAGACAAATAGTAGTGTAACACCAAGGCAATAAGTCAAACTGAAGACAAATAAATAAGTAAACAAAGGCAGAGTAAAATTTTGCTGGACAATACCTAAAGTGTAGGAAAATAAAAATTTAAATAAACTCCTTACTATAACTGAGTTAGTAACTAAATTGAATTGAGAAACACCGAAAAATGTAAGGAAAAGTAACGTCTCAGAAATATAAAACAAGTTTATAAGTGGAAAGAAAGAAAAAAAATTTAAAGACGTGCAAAACTAAATGAACCAAAACAACCAAATCTGCAAATAATGCAATATTATTACACATATGTATACATAATGAGTCAGAAAACAAAGGCCTGTGTTTATTAGGAAGAATATATGTATTTCCACTGACAATCTATACCCCATTAACTTCTTATTTAATTTATTTTCATTTGTCATTACATTTGTGCATTGCATGGTAAGTGAGTTTGAGAGATATGTGCCCTTTACATGTCAAATTCAAGTCATTATATACAGAGAGCTGCTTTTTGAAACGATTACATGACAAAACACCTCATCAATTTTCTTTAAAAATTAGGCGTGAACTCAAACTGAAAGGGTTAAGCAAAAAGTAAGAAAATTAGAAAAGGTTGTGTCAGAG